>NW_028225181.1:48763549-49205865 GCF_052327205.1 Somniosus microcephalus | reverse complement strand
CTTGATAGCACTGTCGATGACATCTTCCATCACTTTGCTGATGATTGAGAGTAGATTGCTAGTCTATATCTATATATATAAAGCGGTCGAACTGTCTGTCTTGGGTGTGCGTCTGTCCGGCTATGCGCTCGAAAGTTATACGGCGTACCTACGCGTGCGTTACCTCCGAAGAAAGCTTACGCTTCCGGGACGCTGGTAAGTGTATTTACTTTTCGGTCGGACGAAAATTGTTCGCGCCTTATGCAAAAAACCTTCAAAATTAAACTCATTATCTGCTAGCATTGATTGACTGACGTCAAGGTTCGACCAATCCTGTGTCGTCACGAATGACCAATCCTACAGTACGGTCCCCTGATGGTTGGCCAATCGGTGTGTGTGTGTGTGGGCGGGACTAATCATTTTCATCTCGGGGATCTGGCAGCCATTGTTTCAGTGCCATGACTTCAGCTTCCAGCTCAAACTATTTTGAAAGTAAGTATCTCTTTTAAAAATAACATAAGATTTACCAAAAACGTCTTATAAGTACTTTCACTTTCATCTTTCAAGGTATTAAGTGTGTGTGTGGGCGGGACTAATCGTTTTCATCTCAGGGATCTGCCAGCCATTGTTTCACTGCTTGCAGCTCAAACTACTCTCCTTATCCAGCTTTGAAAAAGTTAGTTTTTCTTTTAAAAATAACATAAGATTTACCAAAAACGTTTTATAAGTACTTTCACTTTCATCTTTCAAGGTATTAAAAGGTAGAAATGTTGCCCGCCAGCAGATTCACAGAGGGACACAGACAGGGCCCAAAGCCTGGCACTCGATTTAAACTGCCCAGCGCAAAACAGCCCTGGCAAAGCCGGGCTCCCCCCAGCTAGTGTATATGTAAAAGCGGTACATCTGTCTGTCTGTCGGGCTATACAATTGAAAGTTATAGAACGTTGAAAGAAAGCTTACGATTCCGGAACGGCCATAAGCGTATTTGATTTTTCGTCGCACAAAAATTGTTTGCACATTATACAAAAAACCTTCAAAATTCCACTCATTATCCACTCATTAGCATTGAGTGACGTCAAGGTCGACCAATCCTGTGTCGTGATGATTGACCAATCCTATAGTTCAGTCACCTGATGGTTGACTAATCGGTGTGTGTGTGGGCGGGACTAACCGTTCTCAGCTCAGGGATCTGTCAGCCATTATACAGCAGCCAGGGCAGCTAAAAACTTTGGTAATCCAGGTCAGTATCTTTTTCTAAAATAATAAAGTGGTTGGTTTGTCTGTCTGTCTGTCTGTCCGCTATACACTCAAAAGTTATAGAGCGTACCTACACATATGTTATATCAAAAGAAAGCTGATGATCAGGGGAGTGTCATAGGTATAACTACTTTTTGGTCAGCCAAAAGAGTTCGGACAGTATACAAAAAAAGTTCAAAAATGCGCTCATTAGCGGTTGACCAATCCTACCACTCATTAGCGTTGAGTGACGTAATTGTTGACCAATCCTACCGTTCAGTGACCTGATGGTTGACCAATCGGTGCGTCACGGGCGGGACATAATCCTGCAGCCTCCCCAAACATAGCCGCCTTTTTTTCCCCTGCTTTTCCTCAACAGCGAGCAGGGCAGCTGCGTCGGCCCGCCAGAGCGGCAGTTGAGTTGGGGTCACTCGTGCCGGGCCTCACAACCGCTCGGCCTGAGACACAGAGCGGGGGAGCGTCAGCGGACGGCCTACAACCGCGCGGCCTGAGACACACAGCGGGGGAGCGGCAGCGGCCGGCCGTCAACCGCGTGGCCCTCTAAACTGCCCTGGCAATGCTGGGCCCCCCCAGCTAGTACTAACATATATCACTGGCCCCGCGGGTGAGATAGGGTCGGACAGAATATGAGGCGGGATTCAGTTCTGATGCAGGAACTTCTTCAGTTATTCTCATCCTTTAATGAGTTTTACAATTAAAGTAAAGGGATAGTTCACCACATTTTTCAACTCCTGTCTAAACCTAGTCTGTGTCACGGCATAAATGCAAGTGTTTGTGCAGCAACTCAGGAGCTGGAGCATTTGTCCCAAATCTGGAAAATATATAGGTAGAGATACAACATAATCAACCAATCGCCACACCCGGTTATATATAGAATACACCATAAGCAGTGACCATAACAGGATGAAATTGCACGAAATAGCAAACAGTAAAATGATGGATTTCTTTCGGCTCTCCATCTCTGGGTCTCTGGGACTCTCCCCACTGCTGGGACACCGGAGTCTCCTGCGGGCTCTGCTGGACACTAAAATGTGTCTGATGGTGACAGCATTGAGCAGCAGGATCACGACAAATGGGACACCCGGGGTGAGAATATGATGAAGGAGCTCGATTGCTACCCAGATCGGTGAAAACTGAACATCGAATGTTACATCACAAAACCAGGGGGTGTTCGCTAGCCCATATTCATGTGACAACATAAAATACCAGAAAACGTTCTTTAAACAGCTCAGCACAGTCACTGTTCCTAGAACCACAGCTGCCGTTTTCTTGGTGCAATATTTTCTTTTCAGCTTCTGGCAACAAATTGCCACAAAACGATCAAAGGTGAAGGTGACAGTGAACCAGACAGAACAGTCTGTGACTGCATAAAGCAGGGCGGCATGGATATTGCACACGGGGATAGAATAGACAGGTGCAAACGGTTTCTTATAAGACATCGGAATCTGCCTCAATATCAGATCGATGATAACGACCAGTAGATCCGATGCTGCCATGGCCACCAGGTAGTGAGTGACACATGTGGAGAGACCGCACTTTCCCCGAGACAGGATCACAATGGTTATTAAGTTAACTGTGTGGAAGGGAAATACACGGGGAAGTTTTATATTAGGCTGACAGCAAAAAGAGCAGTTTCATGCAATTCGGTGTGAAATGTGCAATTAATTACCGACATTCATTGATATAATCTAATTCTATTACCTTTGAAGCTCTGAGTCGTTTTTGTCAGAATAATGAATCAATAAATGAAATGAGAATAAATACATGAAAGTAACAGATGTTTGTTCAATGAGAGATGAAATGATAGATCTACCTTTAGCCCAGCATAAAATAAGCAACAGCTGAGGTAGCAGGGATGCAAAGGACTAGAGCATCTCAGGAATAGATTGGGAAAAGCAGATTAGCAAATTTCAGATAGGTAGTGAATTTATTGAGTTTGTCAGGGATACTGTTCACTAACAATAGGCTCTCTAACCAACAAGCGGCTTGGCATGTTAGATTTGTAATCTACTAGTGAGCCAGATTTACTTAAAATCCTAACGGTGTGGGAAAACTTTTTCTAATAGTGATCATAACATGATCGAGTTCAATGAAGAGAAACGCAAAACCATTACTAAGTTTGTAGGTTTCAGTAAGGCCGACTTCAACGGGATGAGGCAGAGACTGTCCACAGTCAACTGGGCAAAGCTGTTAATGGGCAAAACAACAGACAATCAGTGGGAATGTTCAAAAATAATGAATCCGATACAGAACCAGTTTATACCCCTGAGGGGCACGGGTTCTATTTGTCAAAAACAGCCCTGGACGACTAAGGACGTAAGGGACAGCATGGAAATAAAAGACAAAGGCCTAGAAATTGGGCTTTGGTGCAGCGGCGGCTTTAGCGCCGGAAGTTAGTGCTGGAGCTAAGTCGCGCTGGGCGGGCCAAAAATTCACTACTTCTGCGCCCAAACGGATGCCGGCGCTGCTGAAAGCTGTTAGCGCCTGAAAACTGGCGCTATGCGCTGAATTTCGGCGCTATTCCGGCGCTGCGGCGCCCGCTGCGGTGCGGCAGGTTCGGGAAGTGCAGGCCTCCTCCTTCCCTTAAGGAGGAGCTGCCTGCACCCGGCCGCGGCCCGCGATAATCTTTTTAAAAATGAGCCCGGCACCTCGGACAAGTGCCGGGCTTGCTTCTGTTCCGGGGGGGGTGGAAGTCCGGGGAGGGAGCTGCGGCCAGGCGGGCGGCGGGAAAGCGGTCGGCCACCGCGGGGCATTTAATGCGCCGGCGCAACATTCTGTAAGGCACCTCTGCCAGAACGTTGCTTGCGGCTGCCACGGGCGAGGCGGCCGCAACTCAATTTCCGAGTTCGGGCGGGTTACCATGGCAAAACGGGACGCTGCGCACACCGATGACGTCATCGGTGCCGGCGCAGCGCTACCGGCCTAACGCCGATTTAGGGCCCCTGTCAATTCCCGCCGGCCGCCTGCCCGCAGCTCCCTCCCCGGACTTCTCCACCCCCCCCGGAACAGATGCAAGCCCGGCACTTGTCCGAGGTGCCGGGCTCATTTTTGAAGAGATTTGCGCGGGCCGCGGCCGGGTGCAGGCAGCTCCTCCGTAACGGAAGGAGGAGGCCTGCACTTCCCGAGCCTGCCGCACCGCAGCGGGTGCCGCAGCGCCGGAATAGCGCCGCAATGCGACGCATTGCGCCAGTTTTCAGGCGCTAAAACCCTTCAGTAGCGCCGGCAGCCGTTTGGGCGCGGCGCTACTGAATTTTTTGGCACGCGCAAAGGGACTTACTTCTGGCGCTAACTTCCAGCGCTAAAGCCCTGGCGCAGCGCAAACTCAATTTCTAGGCCAAAGGCCTAGAAATTCGGTTTTGGCACAGCGAGGGCTTTAGCGCCGGAAGTTAGTGCCGGCGCTAAGTCCCCCTGCGCGCGCCAAAAATTCAGTAGCGCCACGCCCAAACGGCTGCCGGCGCTACTGAGGGGTCTCAGCGCCTCAAAACTGGCGCCACGCGCTGCATTGCGGCGCTATTCCGGCGCTGTGGCACCCGCTGCAGTGCGGCAGGCTCGGGAAGTGCAGGCCTCCTCCTTCCGTTAAGGAGGAGCTGCCTGCACCCGGCCGCGGCCGGCGTTAATCTTTTTAAAAATGAGCCCGGCACCTCGGACAAGTGCCGGGCTTGCTTCTGTTCCGGGGGGGGGGAAGTCCAGGGAGGGAGCTGCGGCCAGGCGGCCGGCGGGAAAGCGGCCGGCCGCCGCGGGGGCCTTTAATGCGCCGGCGCAAAGTTCTGTAAGGCACCTCTGCCAGAACGTTGCTTGCGGCTGCCACGGGCGAGGCGGCCGCAACTCAATTTCCGAGTTCGGGCGGGTTACCATGGCAACCGGGACGCTGCGCACACCGATGACGTCATCGGTGCCGGCGCAGCGCTACCGGCCTAACGCCGATTTAGGGCCCCTGTCAATTTCTAAACTGGCCATAACTTCGGCGCTAGGCCCTCTAGCGCCTCAAAAGCGGCGCTAAGGCCAGTGAATTTCTAGGCCAAAGCCGATAAAAATGCAAAAAGTAGCACAGATGGTGGCGAATGGGAAAGATACAAAGAACAGCAAAGGGTAACACAACAGATAAAAATAGCTACAACGGGTATTATGAAAAGAAACTTGCAAGGTATATCAAAATCAACACAAATAATTTTTACATTTATATTAGGAAAATAAGGTAGTCAGGAGCAATGCTAAACCCATAAAATCTGAAAGCGGTGATATTGTTAATGATAATATGGAAATGGCCGACTAGTTGAAAAAAGACTTTGTGTCAGTATTTACAGTAGATGAAGAGCATAGCATGCCGCAAATCCCAAGGAAACTAATATTGAATCAGAGACAGTTATTCAATAACGTTAACGTCAATAAAATGAGAGTAACAAATAAAGTAATGGCCTAGAAATTGAGTTTTGGCTTAGCCAGGGCTTTAGCGCCGGAAGTTAGTGCCGGCGCTAAGTC
Organism: Somniosus microcephalus; assembly: GCF_052327205.1. NCBI lineage: Eukaryota > Metazoa > Chordata > Chondrichthyes > Squaliformes > Somniosidae > Somniosus > Somniosus microcephalus. The sequence continues at coordinate 49,200,150 of NW_028225181.1, read as the reverse complement.
CCCTGCGCGCGCCAAAAATTCAGTGGCGCCGCGCCCAAACGGCTGCTGGCGCTACTGAAGGGTCTTAGCGCCTGGAAAAGGGCGCTAACTGCCGTTTCGCGCCGCAATTCCGGCGCTGCGGCACCCGATGCGGTGCGGCAGGCTGGGGAAGTGCAGGCCTCCTCCTTCCGTTAAGGAGGAGCTGCCTGCACCCGGCCGCGGCCCGCGCAAATCTCCTCAAAAATGAGCCCGGCACCTCGGACAAGTGCCGGGCTTGCATCTGTTCCGGGGGGGGCGGGGGGAGAAGTCCGGGGAGGGAGCTGCGGGCAGGCGGCCGGCGGGAAAGCGGCCGGCCGACGCGCCTCCTTAAAGCGCCGGCGCAGACTCCGGCAGCACTCGTTTGCCGGAGTCTTAGTTGCGGCTGCCACTGGCGAGGCGGCCGCAACTGAATTTCGGCTTGGGGCCGGGTTACCACGGCAACCGGGACGCTGCGCACACCGATGACGTCATCGGCGCCGGCGCAGCGCTACCGGTCTACCGCGGCGGAAGGGCCCCAGGCAATTTCGGCGCCGGCGCCAATTGCAGCGCTAGGCCCTCTAGCGCCGCAAAATCGGCGCTAAGGGCACTCAATTTCCAGGCCAATGACTCTAAAGTGTGACACATTCCAACCACCAGATAGGGACTCAAATATTCATAATGTTTATTAACGACGTAGATGATGGCATAGAACATCATATCGCCAAATTTTGCGGATGACACAAAGTTAGGCATCAATGTAGGCAGTATAGATGAAAGCAAGAAATTACATAGGAATATCGATAGGTTAAATGAATGGGCAAAACTGTAGCAAATGGATTTTAACGTTGTCAAATGTGATGTTTTCCAATTAGTACATAAAAAGAATAGAACAGTGTACTTTCTAAATGGTGAAAAGCTAAAAAGAGTGGCCGTCCAAAGAGCGGGGGAGCATCTATAAAGATCATTAAAATATCATCGACAGGTAGAGAAAATAATCAGAAACACTAATGGAATGCTGGATGTTGTACCTAAAGCACGAGCATACAAGCGGGTAGAGGTTATGCTGCAGTTACACAAAGACCTGGTTAGACAACATTTGGAGTAGTGTGAGCATTTCTGGGCACCACAGCTTAGGGAGGATATATTGGGCTTGGAGGAAGTGCAGCGTATGTATACCAGAATGACACCCGGACTCCAAGGGTTATGTTATGGGGAGAAATTACACGAATTAGGAATGAATTCTTTAGAATTTAGACGGTAAATGGGTGATCTGATCGAAGTTTTCAAGATATTAAGACGGACAGATTGATAGATAGGCAGAGACTATTTTCCCTGGTTGGGGATTCTAGGACTAAGGAGCAGCATCTAAAAATTAGAGCCAGACCTTTCAGGAGTGAAATCAGGAACACTTCTAAGCACAAAGGGTGGTAGAAGTTTGAAACTCACTTCCGCAAACCGAAATTGATGCTAGATCAATTGTTAACTTTCAATCTGAGATTGATAGATTTTATTAACCAGATTTATTAGGGGATATGGGGCAATGTCGGATATATGGAGTTAAGTCGCAGATCAGCCATTATCTCATTAAATGGTGAAACAGGCTTGAGGGGATAAATGGGTTACTCCAATTCCTATGTTCCTATTTTCTTACAAGACTTCGTGTCCCAGGATCAGTCAGCATTTTCAGAGGTGCAGTTAGCTTCAATGCCCTGTGTAAGGTATGTTGAATTCCCGCTTGGATTGCTGATCTTGGTTTGACCATCCTTTATATATAGAACAGTAAATGACTTCAATAGCAACATACAGAAACTGCAAAGATGGCGTGCAATAATTACAGGCAACTGTATTTAAAATGTACGAATGTAATACGATAATGTTAAGATAAATACAAGTGAATTGCCATTATGAAGACAAAAAGGCTGTAGAGGTGCTTTGAAGATTGGGATTATCGCATTTTTTTGAAACATACAAATTGTAGCTCATTGAAAGGAATATTTTCAAATAATCTAAATTATAATAAATAGTTATATTTGACAGTGCATGCCTCAGTAAATGTGTTTATCAACATCGAATTCAGCTGAATTATCCAACAGGCAATGTGCTGCCGAACGGTTTTGTTAAGTATCTGAACACAAACGGAGAAAGTTATTATCCTTATATTTCACACGTTGGTTTCCAACTATGTGCAGAAAATATTAGAAGAGAAAATATCAAAGGATTATCTTTACCTCAGCTGCGATTGTTTATCCTGAAGTACAGCAGGAGGCAATAGAGAACCACTCTGGGTCTCAGAGATCCACTGAAATGTGACAGATGGGTATTTGACTCAATTGTAAAATCAAATCAAAATTGCAATCAACTATTGAAATCTGGCTAAATGAACATTTTATGAGAATATAAATTATACTTGTAATCTCATTCCAACCTATAGAAGCAGTGCCATTAATGCAGAACTGGAGTTGGTGGAAAAGGAGTCAGTAACTGGAACTGAATGATTAGCTGATATTTCACACATTTAAAGACATGTATATGGCCTGCCAGGATTTTCTTCCTATGACACTGTTTAAATAACCATACCGAGCATCAGACGAAAACAAAAGCAAAATACTGCTGATACTGGAAATCTGAAATGAAAGCAAAAAAATGATGTAAATACTCAGCAGGTGAGGCAGCACCTGTGGAGAGAGAGACACAGAGTTACTGTTTCAGGTCGATGACCTTTGCCATTAGGTGCTAAGGGCTAGATTTTCAGTTGCTTGCGCCAGCAGTTAGCGCCTTAAGAGAAGTGATTTTCGGGCGCTATGCGTGTAGCGCCTGGGCGCAGCGCAGTTTGCGCCCCGCCCCAAATTAAGTTGCCCGTTAGCGCCGGCGCAAAGTTTAGCGGCCACCCGGATGCGCGCGCAGAAAATGACGTCACATCCTCGTGCAACGCCCTTTGGCCGCCCCGAATCCAAACTTCAGTCGGACCGCCCCATTGTGCGCCTGGCGTCCAGAGCGTTTGTAAAATGGAACGCAACACACCCTGGGGAGCGCAAATTAAAGGGCACTCGTACAAAAGGCACTCTGCATGTGTTGTGTGGAAGTAAGCTGTGTGTTGTTCTGAACGGTCTTTATGTTTCCGGGCACCAATTCCTCCTCCTCCTCCTCCTCCTCCTCCTCCTCCTCCTCCTCCTCCTCCTCCTCCTCCTCCTCCTCCTCCTCCTCCTCCTCCTCCTCCTCCTCCTCCTCCTCCTCCCCAGACTTTGCATTTGAAAAAAATACATGCACCCTTCCCCTTTAAGAGCTCACTGGCACCAGAGTGTCTGCCGTGCGCTACGCCCGAGCTCGGGTGTTGCGCTCTCCACCGCCGGCTTAGCGCCTAAAGATACTAGTGGAACGCCTCTTTTAGCGCTCCACCAACCTCTTAGGGCGAAGCCACTGAATTTCCGGCAACGGGGCGCTACTTTGGGGCGGGCGATAACTTCGGGCGGGCGCTAAGCTTAGCGCCCCAAAACTGTCTATACTGAAAATCTAGCCCTAAGTCTCCTAAACCAAGCAAACATTCTTCTGATCTGATAGAAAAGTTCAGTGTGGATAACAGAAGTAAATTCGTTAAATAATGAGTCCGGGTCCGATATTTTTGCTTGAAATGAACATAGACTATTGCAATTTAGGTAACACCATATCACGTTCAGAATTAGTAGCGTACAGCGGCGCCGAAAGCATGGGGAATGACAAGGAATATTGGAAGAAGGAAAGAAATACAGTTCAGCATTATTTACAGAATTAAAAGCTGGGTACAGAGACGTACTAGGGACACCAACAGCAGCGAGGACTGCCGGGGTTGTGGAGAAAATTACAAGATTAGTAATTCTGTTATACATAATTTACAGAATTAAGTCTTAACTGGAGCACCAACTGTAGTGAGGCTGTTCGAGCACTTTTGTACAACAACCCATGCATTAACAACGACATAAAGAAAGAAAGACTTGCATTCATACGACTTAGATGATTCAAAAAATTGAAACACAGAATATCATTAATAAAAAAAATCATATTACACTGTAATATAAATTCTTACTATTATGCAATTTATAACTGGGCATTGATACTTACTCGGAACACCAACAACAGCGAGGAGGGGATAGTAAATCTTTCGTATTTCATAACATAGTTTTAATGTCTGCATATTTTCAAGCCAATTATCTGGAAGGGGCGGTGGCGGGGGAGGTGGCACAGCCATGTCTTCCATTCTGTGAGTCGCTGGTGGTCTTTGTGCTGGAGGCAGCGTGCTGACTGTGTGAGGTGACACAATGAAGGGAGCTCCTTATTTATAGCAGAGCAAAATCCCCCAGTGACATCATTAGGTCCCACTGTAACTGGCATTAATTACAGTCATTGAACAAACAGATTAATTGATTCTTGTTACAACAACACTTTACTGCAACACAATCTATCTAACGATATTGTACACAGTTTCATGTTAAAAGTGAGCGAATGCGGAATATTTCAGCCCCCCATAAATTACAGATAGAACAAAGAGAATGGAGTTTCTCTTTCTGTTTTGAACAAAACCCGAGAACAATTGACGAGCAAGTTACAGAAAACTGGTTGAATAAAAGAAGGAAGAAGGCAGGATTGCCCCAAACTTGTTATCTGATTTATTCAAACCCAGACCATCAGGTTAAAGATATTCACCATCAATAAACGTTCCTAAACGGCAGGATCTTAGCGATGAACTCAGTGATGGAAAGATTGTAATGACACATGACACTGTACCGGCTTCAACCCAGGAATTACATTCCCTGGGCTAACTAGATTACTTTGTATCTATTCCCCGGACTGCCGGGATTAAACTGTTGATGGCTTAGTCCAGGAATATCATTCCCAGGCTTGCTAGATTACACTGCTCCCACCTCAGTTCAGTAATTTCAATCCTAGGACCGGCTGGATTGCATTGCTCCTTCCTCAATCCAGGAATTGCATTCCTAGTTCCAGCTCAAATACCTTGCTCCCACCTCAGTACAAGAATGTTATTCCCCGGACCACCTAGATACAATGCTCCCGCTTCAGACTAGGGTTTTAAATCCCTGCACCGCCTAGGTTACACTGACCCACCTAATTCCGGGAAAATCATTGCCAGGGAGGCCTTCATTACACTGCTCCAATCTGAGTTCAGGAATTTTATTCCCTGTAACAGGTAGATTGCACTGCTCCCAACTCAAGCCAGGAGTTTATTTCTCTGGGCCGCCTAGATTACACAGATACCTCCTCAATCATGGAATTCAATTCCCAGGGTACCTACATTACACTGTTCCCTCCTCAGTCCAGTTATTTCATTTTCACAGCCGCCCAGATTAAACTGTTCCCATCTGAATCAAGAAATGTAATTCCATGGACCGCCTAGATTTCCCTGCTCCCACCTCAGTCAAGGTATTTGTTAGCTCCGTGATTCTGAGAGTATGATGTTTTCAAATAACTACACGAATGCTGTAACTTAACAATCAACAGGTGTTTACGGGAGTAGGGTAGTCTCAAGACTGGGGGTACAGAGGCATGCTCAAGGCTTATATACAAGTGTGGTCAAAGCCGGTACTACAGTATACAGGAGCTGTAAAAGTAGTTCTCTCTTAAAGGTACATACACTACAATTCCTCCCCTTTTTCATTAGCAGTACCCATAATATTCAAATAACAATTAACACTTTAACATGCACATTAAACAAAAATAGTCCATTTATAGATTCAGTCTTTGGGGTGGCTTCCTGATCCTTTCTGGATCGCGCCTTCCCTAAGGTTCTTGTTCTTGGTGCAGAGGCCATTCTGGCCCCTTTTCGTCGGTTAGTTCATCAGTTTACACTGCTACTGGTTCTGAGGTAGATGCTACCAGTATGTCAGGTTCATCCGCAGGTACTCGAGACATGGGGTTGACTCATTCCTGTGACGCTAATATCTGATCGACGTGGCATCTCACAATGTTCTCCCCGACATCCACTGTGTACATTAATGGCCCCTGCCTTCTGCATATCATTCCGGGTTGCCATTTCTCTCTTCGGTAGTCACGGGCCAAGAGTGGTTGTCCTACATTGAAGCTCCTTGTCGGCTTTTCATTGATGTGCTGGAATTGTTTATCCTTAACATTTCTTCACACATTGGGTCTGAGCAAATCCAGACGAGATCTCAACCTTCGGTTAAAGAACATCATGGCCGGGGTCTGGTTGGTAACTGCATGTGTCGCATTTCTGTAGGCTAATAGGAAATTGTCCACCTTATGCTGTAGTGGAATTTCGTCATCGCACATGGCCTTTATCGCCTTTTTAAACATTTGTACGAACCTCTCAGCCAATCCATTTGTGGCTGGATGATACGGGGCGGATGTGTAATGCCTTACCCCATTCCTTCTCATAAATTTCCGAAGCTCTGCGGACACAAACTGTGGTCCATTATCAGAGCAAATCTGCTCTGGCAAGCCGTTCCTGGCAAATATGGTCCGTAGGACTGCAATCGTTTTCTCTGTAGTGGTTGAGGACATTTGTATCACCTCAGGCCATTTCGAGTGAGCATCCACTGCTATTAGGAACATTGATTCCATGAATGGACCAGCAAAATCAATATGCACCCGTTGCCATGGAGAGGAGGGCCACTCCCATGGGTGTAGAGGGGCATGTGGTGGTGCATTTTGGACCTTCTGGCATCCTGAGCAGCTCTTGGTTAGGTCCTCGATTTGTGATCGATCCCCAGCCACCACACATAAGCCCTAGCAAGGCTTTTCATTTTCACCCCTCACAGATGACCTTCATGAAGCTCATTTAGCACTCTCTCCCTTAACTTGGGTGGAATCACCACTCGGGATCCACACATCACTGTCCCCTGGCATACTGACAGCTGTTCTCTTCTGGATGAGAATGCTGACAACAGTGAGTCACCATGTGTTGGCCATTCCTCACTGTCAAATCATATACCCGAGACAGTGTCGGATCATTGCGGGTCTCCTTCTCTATATCAACATTAGTTACTGGCAATCATTCAATTATTGACGAATAAAATATCTCGATAGGTTCCACTGCTGGTGCTTCCTCCACAGTAGGCAGTGGCAGGCGTGATAGCCCATCAGCGTTTCAAAGCTGTTTCGTGCCTTTATATTATATTTCATATTGGTTCGCCCCTAGAAAAAGGGACCATCTTTGTAACCGTTGTGCAGTCATCACCGGAACGCACTTCTTTGGATTAAAGATGGAGACAAGTGATTGGTGATCAGTCATCAAGGTGAACTTCTGCCCATGCAGATAGTGGTTGAATTTATTTACTCCCCATACGAGGCTGAGGGCCTCCCTGTAAATCTGGGCACAGTTACGCTCAGCTGACGTTAGTGACCGAGACGCAAAGGCTACTGGCCTCTCCAACCCGTCTGGGAATTTGTGCGACAGCACCGCTCCAATACCATAGGGCGATGCATCACATGCCAACACCTCTTTTGATGTGATCAATTCTTTGCACTTCTGGAAAGCTCGTTTACGTTCGTCATTCCACTTCCATTGTACCCCTGTTTGCAGTAGGGTGTTCAGTGGGTGTAATACCGTAGACAAATTTGGTAAGAACTTATGGTAGTAGATTACCAGCCTGAGGAACGACCTCAGTTGTGACACATTATCCAGTGCTGGAGCCTTGACTACTGCCTCAACCTTTTCAGGGGACATATGTAACCCCTCTTCATCGATAACGTGGCCACAATACGAGATCTGCTTCTGGAAAAACTCGCACTTGTGGCGATTAGCTCGTAGCCCATATTCCTTTAATCTAGTGAGCACCTTCTCCAGGTTGGCGAGGTGATCACTGTCATTTTTACCCGTGACCAGCATGTCGTCCAAATAACACTGGGTCCCTGGAATCCCTTGCAGGACTTGATCCATCGACCTTTGCCAAATAGCCGGAGCTGATGTTACCCCGAACACCAGCCGGTGGTATTAGTAGAGATCTTTATGAGTGTTGATCGTGAGGTATTGTTTCGAGGCTTCTTCTACCTTCATTTGCAAGTACGCCTGGGCTAGTTCAATTTTGGTGAAGTATTTACCTCCAGATAGTGAGGCGAAAATATCCTCAATTCGTGGAAGTGGATATTGTGCCGTGCGAAGGACTGAGTTCACTGTCACCTTAAATTCCCCACTGATGCGGACCTTCTTTGGTTCCCCAGGCGTATTACTCACCGACCTCTTCACTACAGGAACCACTCGCTCCAGTCTACTTTGGACAGTACTCCTGAACGTTCCAACCCTTCCAGCTCTGCTTCGACGTCTGGTCTGATCGCATAAGGCACTGGTCTGGCCTTAAGAAACTTTGGGCTTGCATTTTCCGCTATTTTAATCGTTGATGTTATGCCTTTTAGTGTTCCGAGTCCCTCCTGGAACACTTCTTTTGCATCAGTTAGCATTTTTGACAGTCGTCCAGGTGTGACGTCATCATCCTTTTTGGCCTCAACCTTCAGTGCCTGTATGGAATGCCAATATAATTGTATCTTCCAGATCCATTCACGTCCTAGTAGTGGTGGTCCTCCATCTGGCAATACATATAGGTCCATTTTAGGTATTTCCTAGCCTTTGTATATCACTTTCACCCTTATTTTTACTTTGGGGTAGACTTTTTGCCCCGTGTCCATCTTCAAGACAATCTCTGTAGCTTTCAAGGGTATGTGTGAAAATAGCCGCTTGTAGTCCCTTTGGTTTATGACTGTTAGGGCTGATCCTGTGTCCAATTCCATTTTCACTTGGACTCCGTCTATCTTGAGTGCGACCCAGATAGTCTGGTGATCCTCCGTTTTGGTTACCTTATGTAGTTTCAGACAAGCTAGCTCCTTGCTTCCGGAGTCTGTATCACTTTTCTGTTCGTCTGAACTACTGTCCATCACCTTATGTACCTTTTTGTACTTCTCCTGTGGAGATTTCTTGCTGTTGGTTTTCTTCCCTGACCTGCAGACTCTTGCTATTTGTCCTGCTTTTCCACACTGTCTGCACACTTGGTCCTTGAACCAACAATCCATCTGGTCATGTGTTGTTCTGCCACAGCGATAGCACTTCCCTGTTCCATATGACATTTCATTGGTGCCATATTCTTGTGGTCTCCATGGTATCTCTGCAGCGCCCCTTGCGGCTGCTTCATGTGATACTGCCATGCTGAAAGCCTTGTCCAGCGTAAGATCCTTTTCTGACAGAATCCGTTTCTGGGTTCCTTCACTTTGAAGCCCACACACAAACTTATCCCTTAACGTATCTGCTAGTCCCACTCCAAACTGGCAGTGTTTCGATAGCTTGCACCATTCCGTTAAGTACTCAGCATTACTTTCGTCTTTATGCTGGTTCCTTTTGTGGAACTTAAATCTTTCTGCTATCAGCAGCGGTGTGGGGTTTAAGTGGTTCTGTAGGATTTCTACTATGCTTCCGAAATTCTTATCCACAGGCTCCTCTGTGGTTATTAGGTTTTGCAGGAAGCCATTAGTTTTTGCACCCATGGAATTTAACAAAACCGGTGCTTTCCTCGCATCTGGCACTTCATTCGCCCTGCAGTACACCTCAATGTGTTCCACATATGTCGCCCAATCTTCGACTTCATTGTTGAACATAGAGATACTGCCACTCTTCGGCATCCCTGTGTGTGATTTAACTGTCAAAAATGGCGTCTCCCCCGCTCCCCCTTCCTCTCCGCTGGCATAAAATGGCGTCTCCCATGCTTTCCTTTTTTCCCGCGCTCGCCCTTCTTCTCCACTGCGGCTTCTAAAAATGCCGTCTCCCGCGCTCTTCCTTCTTCTCCCCGCAGACACTGTTTAGCCCTTGAGACCTGGCTGTGCTCTGCGCGTTTTTTGTTTTTATTGTGCGCCTTTCCCGTTTCCACCGCTCGGTCCTGAACCCGGCTGCTGCTTTACCCTCTTTATCTCCATTTCGTTTTTCCTCGACGCCGCTCGGTTTTCAACCCCCGGCTGCGCCCTGTGTGCTTCACCGTCTCTCTTACCCCGTTGACGCTGCTCGGCTTTTTCTCTGCCGTCGGTTGGATCCAGCCGCCGCTGTCCTGTTGTCAGTCTGTTGCTGGATCGTCGTGGCTGGGGAAAAAAGCCCGGCTCTCAACAGCCTCCCTTGCGATGTTCACTCTCTGCCGGGTGACTGGGCGGTTGCTCGTGGTCGACGCCCGTGCTTCCGGCCTCGACTTTCTTCCACCGCCCTCCCGGAGCGAATCCTTGAAGGGAAATGCAGAGTTGCAGGTAGATTCGAATCGACACTCGTCGCCACTGTTAGGTCTGTGATTCTGAGAGCATGGTGTTTTCAAATAACTACACGGATGCTGTAACTTAACAATCAACAGGTGCTTACTGAAGTAGGTTAGTCTCAAGACTGGGGTTACAGAGGCATGCTCAAGGCTTATTAACAAGTGTGGTCACAGTCAGTACTACAGTATACAGGAGCTGTAAAAGTAGTTCTCTCGTAAATGTACATACACTACAGTATTTCAACCATAGGGCTGACTATATTACACTCCTCCTGCCTCAATCCAGAAATTTCTTTCACTGGACAGCGTAGATTTGCCAGCTCCCGCCTCAAACATAGCATTTCAATGCCAGGTTCACCAAGATTTACTTTATTGGTTACTGGGATGTGGGCGTCACTGGAAAGGCCAGCATTTATTGCCCATATGTAATTGTCCTTGAGAACGTGGTAGTGAGCTGCCTTATTGAACCGCTAGTCAGTGCCTTGAAAGTACTCCCACAGTGCTGTTAGGGAGAGAGATCCAGGATTTTGATCCATCGACAATGAAGGAACTGCAATATATTTCCAATTCAGGATGGTGTTGAGGGGAAGTTGGGGGTGATGGTGTTACCATGTGGCTGCTACCCTAGTCCTTCCAGGTGGTAGAGGTCGTGTGTTATGGCGGTGCTGTCGAAAAACCCTTGGCGATTTGTTGCAGTGCATCTTTTAGATTCTACACACTGCACCAGCTGTACGCTGGCAGTGGAGCGAGTGAATATTTATAGTGGTGGATGGGGTACCAATGAAGTGGGCTGCTTTTTCCTGGATGGTGTTGTGCTTCTTGAGTGTTGTTGGCGCTGCACTCATCCAGGCATGTGGAAGTATTCCATCACACTCCTTACTTGTGCCTTGTCGATGGTGAAAGGCTCTCTGGAGTCAAGAGGTGCATCACTCGCAGCAAAATACCCAGCCACTGACCTGCTCTTGCAGCAACAGTATTTATGTGGCTTGTCTAGTTGTGTTTCTGGTCAATGATGACCTCCAGGATGTTGATGCTGGGGGTTTCGGTGATGGTAATGCTGTTTCTGGCAAAGGGTGGTGGTTAGATTCTCTATTGTTGGTGGATCCATTGCCTGGCCACTTGTGTGGCGCAAATGTAACTTTCCACTTATCAGCCTAAGCCGGAATGTTATCCAGATTCCAATAATACCGCCTGATTCCAGGAATTCCTTTCCAAGCTCTGTCATGTTTACATAGCTCCAGTCTCAATCCAGTCATGTCATTCCAAGTGCATTCTCTATTGCTTTGTTCCCACCACAGACGATGAATGTATTTCCCAGGACAGCCTAGCTTAGACTGATCCCGCCTCAGTGCAGAATTTTCATTCCCAAGGCTGGCCAGTTTACACAGCTCCCGTCTCATTCCTGCTATTTCATTAATTCGACCACCAGATTATCACCAACCCTGCCTCAATCCATTAATTCCATACCCAGGGCCCCCTACATTACAATGCTGCCGTCTCAGTCCAAGAATTCTGGTTCCCAGGGCCGCCGAGATTACACTGCTCCCTCAGTACAGTAATTACATTCCCAAGCCTTCTTGCATAACTCTGCTCTTCCCTCAGTGCAGGAATATTATTCCCAGGGTCGCCCTGATTTCACTGGTTCCGCCTTATTTCAGGCAAATCAATCCTAGGGCTGCCTAGAAAACACTGCTCTCGCCTAAGTACAGGTATTTTATTCCCAGGCAACCAAGATATGCTGCCACTCCAGTGGGCAGTATCTTTCCCAGGGCAGTCGATTACACTACTCCCGTCTCCGTCAACGAATTTTATTCCCAGGGAAACCAAGATTAAACTGCTCTGTCCAGGTATTTCATTCAAATGCCTACCTGGATTACACTGTTTCTTCCTCAGTCCCGGAATCAAATTCACAAATCCGTGCAGATTACACTGCTCCCGCCTCAGAAACATAGAAACATAGAAGATAGGAGCAGGAGTAGGCCATTCGGCCCCATGAACCTGCTCCGCCATTCAATGCGATCAGGGCTGATCATCCAAATTCAGTACCCGGTCCTTGCTTTCTCCCCATAAACCTTGATACCTTTAGCCTTAAGAAATATATCCAACTCCTTCTTGAATATATTTAATGAATTGGCCGCTACTGCCTTCTGTGGTAGTGAATTTCACAGGTTCGCCACTCTGGGTGAAGAAATTCCTCCTCATTTCTGTCCTAAATATCCTTATCCAGGACAAATCCCACGTTGCTTTGGCCCTCATCATCCAGGGATCTCAGGTAGGCTACCGCGCCAATAGCTTTCTCGGACGCATCTGAGAATACACACAACTCGGTGCATTTAGATTTGGAGAGTGTGTCTGGTGAGTAAGTGCGTGGGATATGAAGATTTTTTTAGATTTTTGAGAGAATTTCTCCATTCTGTTAACCTGCCTTCGGGGAGTGGAGATTCCCAGTCGCTCGTGTCTCTGCAGAGTTCTCGTAGTAGAGCTCATCCCTGAATTGTCACGGGCGCCACCATGCCGAGAGGGTCAAAGAGCGAGTTGACCATTGACAGCACTCCACGGCGTGTAAATGGCTTGTCACCTACAGACACTGCAAAGGTGAAGGTGTCAGATTCAATTTCCCAACGTAAACCAAGGCTTAGCTGGGCTGGCATGGTTTCATCTCTGAGGTCTAAGTCTTTAATGCCCTTGGCGAGAACTTCAGTTGGAAAGGCCTTCATCACTGCTACACTGTTTGAGGCAATTTTGTGCAGCCTCAGGTTGGACTGTGATAATGAAGCTTGAGTTCGCTTCAGCAGGTTGATGGCTTCTGCTTCTGAAGGTAAGGTTATGAGGCCGTCATCAACATAAAAATGTCCCTCCACAAACGGTCTTGTGTCCGTTCCATGCTTGTGTTCTCCCTCTTTGGCTGCACTTCTGAGCCCATAGATGGAGACTGCAGGGGAGGGGCTGTTACCAAAAACGTGGACCCGCATCCTGTATTCAGTGATGTCCTTTGACATGTTATTGTCGCGATACCAGAAGAACCTCAGATAGTTCCTAGGGTCCTCTTCCACCACAAAGCAATAGAACATCTGTTGGATGTCTGCGGTTACTGCTACGAGCTCTTTCCTAAAGCGCCAAGGAGGGTGTTGCTTAGGTCTGGACCCGTGAGCAGAACGTTGCTGAGTGAGATGCCACAGTGCTGAGCGCTGGAGTCGAAAACTACTCTTATTTGGCTAGGCTTCTGGGGGTGATAAGCTCCAAAAATCGGAAGATAACAGCACTCTTCTCCTTCTTTGAGTGGAGGTGCTAATTCAGCATGGTTACTCTCGAAAACCTTTTCCATGAAGGCAATGAATTGTTCCTTCATGTCAGGCTTTCTATCTAATGTGCGCCGCAGTGATGCGAGGCGTGACAGTGCCTGATCGTGATTGTTAGGCAGAAGAAGCCGGGGTACCTTGAAGGGGAGAGGCGCAACCCAGCTGTCGCCTCACCTTTGTGAAATTCTTTCTCCATAATATTCATGAAAGCTTCGTCTTCGAAGGAGAGAGCACCTTTGTCGTCATCTTTTGTCTTTTCAAACACGGTGTGCCCCAGTTTGTCGACAGCTCTGGTGTCAGCCGAGCACCCCATGCTGTGTGAGAGAAATCACCTTGTTGCTCCCCACCGTAGCTCGCTCTCTCTTTCAGATGGATGTGACTTGGGCAGGGAGTGAGGAAAGAGGGTCGTCCACTTGCTAGTACGTTGGCCTTAAAGGTGCTTACGTTGGGCTTGTGAGCTTGGCCTAGGCACACTTCTCCCATTAGCAACCAGCCTAAGTCGAGTCTTTGGGCAAAGGTGGCATCGTGTGGCCCGTTAAGTTGCTCTCTCACCTTATGCACCCTCACCACATCTCTCCCAAGCAGGAGGGGAATCTGGGCCTTTGGATCCAATGCTGGGATGCATGATGCTATGGGCTTTAGGTGGGCATGGTGAAGTGCTGTCTCAGGCGTTGGTATCTCCGATCGGTTGTTAGGGATTTCACTCTATCAGTGGTGGTAAGTCTATGCTCACCCATTCACTCACTGCCTCGGCACAGAACCCATCTGCTTTCCTTCCTGCCATCTCCAAGAGTCCGGCACTGGTTCTCAGTGAGTAAGGGGCTGGGCTACTCTCAACACCAAATATGTCAAAAAAGTCTGAACGTGCAAGTGACCGGTTACTTTGGTCATCGAGTATTGCGTACATGTTATCTGAGTGGTCGTGCTGTCCTTGTGGGTAGACTCTTGCAAGGCGTATTTTGGAACACGATCGTCCTGTGAGGCCTTGTCCACACTCCTCAGTGCATATGGAGGTCACCGTTGGTGCGGTAGTAAGGGTTCCCTTTCTCTCGTCTCTGGGCTCAGAATCTTTGATGGTTGGCTTTTCCGTTGTGGGGGTAGAACCTGGGTGCATAGCTGTGCTGTGGCGGTCACTCCCACACTCCCTGCAACTCAACGCTATCCTACAGTCTCTTTCAGTGTGGGAAACAGAGGCGCAATGCCTAAAACATATCCCATTATCTCTGAGGTAGGCTCTGCGTTCATCTACGGTCTTGTTTCTGAAGCCTCTACATTTGGCGAGCGGATGAGGCTTATGATGGATGGGCAGTGTTTTCCGGGATCTTCTTCATTCTTTGCTGCATCTATGCTGATGTCGGTCTTTGCAGTGACATACATCTTATGCACAGATATAGGCATTCTTGTACCTATGTACTTTGACATGGGCTTCTCATATGTTGAGGGTCCACTACAGTAGCTGGCCAGGTCAAAGCTTGGAACATTTCTAATTCTGGCCTCTCTGCAGATAAAATTCACAAAGAAGGGAAATGGTGGAAACCACATGTGGTTGTCTTCTTGAACTTTGAGCCGATGTTGATCCATTTTTCTTGGAGAGGGTGGGGCAACTTCTCCACTATTGGGTTGATGCCGCGAGCAGTATCTAAGTAGGAGAGCCCAGGTAAGTATCCATCTGTTTTGGCTGTCAGTAACTCCATTAAAAGGTCTCCAAGATCTCTAAGCTTAAGGTAGTCTCTGTTACCTATTTTAGGAAAGTTTTCCAGCTTACTGAAGAGGGCTTTCTCGATCACCTCAGGAGCACAGTAACACTCCCTGAGTCTTGCCCAGACCATTCTAAGGGCTGTGCTTGGGTCATTTGTGTACAGAAACCGGATCCTACGGGCATGTTCTGACGATTCTTTGCCCAGCCATGATGACAATAAATCCAACTACTCACTAGCACTCAGGCTCAAGCCGCCAGTGGCATTAAGGAAGGATGACTGCCATGCTCTAAAACTCTCTGGCTTGTCGTCAAATTTTGTGAGACCTGTCCTTACAAGTTCACTACGTGCCAAATATTGGGTAATGCCTGTCATATTAGGAGCCTGTGCATGGGTTGCCAGAGTATGATCGCATCGGAAGGGCTGTGATTGGATGGGAGACTGCCATGCCGGATGACCTGTTCTAGCCTTTAAAAAGGGTACTTTTTTGGTGTGTGGAATTTTAGCATGAGTACCTTCCAAGTGGTTGGGAGTGGTGGATTGAGGCACATGTTTCTTCGGGAGCGCTGCAAACTCTCCTTCGTGTGACCAGTCGTCAATAACAAGGAAGGGGTCGTCATCAGTGTAGCATGAATGATCCACCTGAGTGACCTCATGTTGGGTTGGTGATAGCGATTCCGTGTTCTCGTGCAATGGTTCAAAGTTTGGGAAGGAGGAGATGTCTGTGCATATCCTAGCCTGCTCCTGGACATAGTCGCTTGTCCGCCTCTCAGTGCTTTGAGGTGATGCAGGACGAGCAAAGCTGCGGTGCTCTCCCACCTCTGCTTCTAGTGCCGCTTCCCATATCTCTGCTTCAGCAGTAGCAGCAGCTGCTCCTTTCTCAATGTGTAGTGCCTCCAGCGTGGCGTCCAATGTAGCAGCCTTTGCTTGTAGTCGGGCCTTCTCTTTCTCCAATGTAGCAGCCTCTGCTTGTAGTCGGACCTTCTCTTTCTTCACGGCCAGTTCCTGTTTAGCAAAGGTCACGTGAGCCTGTGCTGCATTAGCTTTAGCCCAGGCTCTAGCTGCTGCTACACTGGCTGTTGATGATCTAGATGAGCGTGTACTTCTTGAGCTGGTCACAGATCTCTGCTCGTCTTGGAAGCTCTTGCCATCCGTGGTTGCACCGTGCTGCATTGCGAATGTTGCTTGTTGCGCCAGCTGATGACTTGCCTTTTTACTGTACTGTCCTCCTTACATGTATGTGTCTGTACGCACTTAGACAGCCAGCCAAACTCCTGTCAATAACGACATGGGAGTCAGGATGTAGCATCCAAGCTCCGGTGTTTAATAATGCCACACTTGCATGAGGTCAATGAAACAATGCAAATCAGTTGCATTGGGTTGGAGTAAAACTGAGAAAGAAAAAAGAAAGAAATGCACCTTGTTACATATATGAGATTTAGACATGAATATGTAATGAAACCATTCAACTCACAGGCAATGCTTTTGAAGGTGTAACAATGTAAGATTACAGCGGATTAACTTGCAGCACGCTCCATGCTGATGTGACCTCTTTGTTTTGCTATCACTATACTGCTTCCTGTTGAGTGACCCTACTGGCCATTTCCATTTACTGCCACCTACTGGCGGCAACAAAACGTAACTCCTGCAATTATAAGGCAGAACGATGTTAATGACTGTTTTTTTTGTGTTTCTTTCTATTAGTTTGTAATACGGAAATGAGACACACAGAGTTTGTCAAATATAAATGTTTCTGTATTCAAAATGTACGTGTTTGGTCTTTGCAAGCATTGTTGCCTTGACCGGCTTAGAGGTTTCAGGATGGTTTCATTCAGGTTGTTTGAATGGCAGAAGCCATTTCCTCAGAGGAGGCCTAGAAGCAACTTGCTATGAGCCTTCGACGGACGGCCCTTCCACTTTGTACATTGTGTGCCTCCCTCCCACCTTATTTCTGCTGATGATCATCCTCCTCATCTTCCTCCTCCTCCTCTGCTGGTGCTTCAATGCCTGATAGCATTGACTGGGTCCTGAGGATTGCAAGGTTTTGCAGCATGCAGCAAACAACAACGAAGTGGGAGACTCGCTCAGGCGAGTACTGAAGGGCTCCTCCAGAAAGGTCCAGAAAGTGGAACCGTTGCTTGGGCACACTGATTGTCTGCTGAACGATGTCCCTGGTAGCTTGCTGGCTCTCGTTGTATCTCAGCTCATCACGGGTGTTGGGCATACAGAGCATTATCAACAGCCAGGTGCACAGAGGATAGCCATTGCTCACGAGAAGCCAACCTCCTGGGTGAGGCGGTGCCTGGAAAAGGTCTGCCACAGAAGTCTGATGTAGGATGAAGGCATCCTGGCTGCTGCCAGGAAAGGTTGCATTGACAGCGAGTATCAGCTGTCGATGGTCACAGAACAACTGAACGTTTAAGGAATGGAAGCCCTTTCAGTTGCTGAAATCCTCGGCATTCTCTTGCAGTGCACGCAAAGCCACATGCGTGCAGACAGTGGTGCCCTGCACCATGGGGAAGCCCGCTATCATCACAAAGCCCATTGTGCGTTCTTGCTGCTTGTCCGGGGTCATGGGGAAAGAGATGTACTCTCGTCTCCTTTTAAAGAGGGCATTTGTGACCTGACAGATGCAGCAATGCACCGCTAACGGGGATATATTATCTATGTCCCCAGTAGCTGATTGAAATGAGCCGGTGGCAAAACAGTTGAGAGCCACTTGTTATGTCCGTGTATCTTAATGTTGTGTCCTTCAATAATCAGACTGCAGGGAACGATTCAACAGGTGTTTACTGAATGAGGGTTACTCTAGAACTAACTGTACAGGTCACTACTCAGGGTTTATATAGAGGTGTGGTCACTGCCGGTACTGCTGTATACAGGAGCTGTAAAAAGTAGTTCTCTCCCTTAAAGTATATATACATTACATACATTACAATTCCTCCCCTTATAGATAAACAGTGCCATAATACTCATTTAACAATTAACATTTTTAATATACAATGTTATATGAAAATTGTCCATTCATATATTCAGTCTCTGGGGAGGCTTCCTGATTCTTTCTGGATAACGCCTTTCCCGAGTGTCTCGCTCGTGGTGCGGAGGCAATTCTAGCACCCTGTCGTCAGTTGATTCATCAGCATCCAATGCTATTGTTTCTGAGGTGGGTGCGACCTGTACGTCGGGTTCCTCACCAGTTACGTATGGCCGAGACATGGGGTTGACTCGTTCCTGTGACTCTAGGATCTGGTCAGCATGGCATCTCACAATGTTCTCCCCAACATCCACTGTGTACATTAGTGGCCCCTGCCATGTGCATATCATTCCTGGTTGCCATTTCTCTGTTCGGTAGTCACAGGCCATGACTGGTTGCCCTACATTGAAGCTCCTTGTCGGCTTCTCATTGATGTGCTGGAATTGCTTACTCTCAACATCTCTTCGTACATTTGGTCTGAGCAAATCCAGACGAGATCTGAACCTTCGGTTAAAGAACATCATGGCCGGGGCCTGGTTGGTGACTGCATGTGTCGCATTTCTTTAGGCTAACAGGAAATTGTCCACCTTATGCTGCAGTGGAATGTCGTCATCACACATGGCCTTTACTGCTTTTTTAAAGGTTTGTACGAACCTCTCAGCCAATCCATTTGTGGCTGGATGATGCGGGGTGGATGTGTAATGCCTTACCCCATTCCTTTTCATAAATCTTCGAAACTCTTCGGACACAAACTGTGTTCTGTTATCAGAGCAAATCTGCTCTGGCAAGCCGTTCCTGGCAAAAATAGTCCGTAGGACTGCAATAGTTTTCTCCGTGGTGGTGGAGGACATTTTGATCACCTCAGGCCATTTCGAGTGCGCATCCACGGCTATTAAAAACATTGAGTCCATGAATGGACCAGCAAAATTAATATGCACCCGTTGCCATGGAGATGAGAGCCACTCCCATGGGTGTAGAGGGGCATGTGGTGGTGCATTTTGGACATTCTGGCATCCAGAACAGCTCTTTGTCAGGTACTCGATTTGCTGATCGATCCCCGGCCACCACACATAAGCCCTAGCAAGGTCTTTCATTTTCACCCCTCCCAGATGACCTTCGTAAGCTAATTGAGCACTCTCTCCCTTAACTTGGGTGGAATTACCACTCGGGATCCACACATCAAGCTCCCCTGGCATACTGACAGCTGTTCTCTTCTGGATGAGAATGCTGGCAACAGTGAGTCGCCATGTGCTGGCCATCCATTCACCGTAGAATCATTTACCCGAGACAGTGTCGGGTCATTTTAGGTCTCCTTCTCTATATCAGCGTTTGTTACTGGCAAGCATTCAATTGTAGTCGATTGAAATATTTCAACAGGATCCACTGCTGGTGCTTCCTCCGCAGTAGGCAGTGGCAGGCGTGATAGCCCATCAGCATTTCCATGCTGTTTCGTGCCCTTATACACGATTTCATATTGGTGCACCCCTAGAAAAAGGGACCATCTTTGTAGCCGTTGCGCAGTCATCACCGGAACGCACTTCTTTGGATTGAAGATGGAGACAAGTGGTTGGTGGTCAGTCAGCAAGGTGAACTTCTGCCCCTGCAGATAGTGATTGAACTTTTTCCCACCCCACACTAGGCTAAGGGCCTCCCTGTCAATCTGGGCATAGTTACGCTCGGCTGAGGTTAGTGACTGAGACGCAAAGGCTACTGGCCTCTCCGAGCCGTCCGGGAATTTGTGCGACAGCACCGCTCCAATGCCATAGGGTGATGCATCACACACCAACCGAATTGGTAGTGCTGGGTTGAAATGAGCCAACACCTCTTTTGATGTGATCAATGCTTTGCTCTTCTGGAAAGGATCGTTTACATTAGTCACTCCACTTCCATGGCACCCCCATTTGCAGTAGGTTGTTCAGTGGGTGTAGTACGGTAGACAAATTCGGCAAGAACTTATGGTAGTAGCTCACCAGCCCGAGGAACGACATCAGTTGTGACACATTTTCCGGTGCTGGAGCCTTGACTACTGCCTCAATCTTTTCAGGGGACTTATGTAACCCCTCTTTATCAATAACGTGGCCACAATACGAGATCTGCTTCTGGAAAAACTTGCATTTGTGGCGATTAGCTCGGAGCCCATGTTCCTTCAATCTAGTGAGCACCTGCTCAAGGTTGGCGAGGTGATCACTGTCATTTTCGCCCGTGACCAGGATGCCGTCCAAATAACACTGGGTCCCTGGAATCCCTTGCAGGGCTTGTTCCAGTGCCCTTTGCCAAATAGCCGGAGCTGATGCTACCCCGAACACCAGCCGGTTGTATTGGTAGAGACCTTTATGAGTGTTGATCGTGAGGTACTGTTTCGAGGCTTCTTCAACCTCCATTTGCAGGTACGCCTGGGCCAGATCAATCTTAGTGAAGCATTTCCCTCCAGGTAGCGAGGCGAAAATATCTTCAACCCGCGGAAGCGGATATTGTACAGTGTGAAGGACTGGGTTCACTGTCACCTTAAAGTCCCCACAGATGTGAACCTTCTTTGGTTCCCCAGGCGTATTACTCAATGACCTCTTCATTACAGGAACGATGGGTGTAGCCCACTCGCTCCAGTCCACTTTGGACAGTACTCCTGAACACTCCAAACCTTCCAGCTCTGCTTTGATGGCTGGGCGGATCGCATAAGGTACCGGTCTGGCCTTAAAAACTTTGGGCATGCATTTTCCTCTATTTTGATCATCGCTGTTATGCCTTTTACTGCTCCGAGTCTCTGCTGGAACACTTCTTGTGCATCAGTTAGCATTTTTGACAGGCGCCCAGGTGCGACGTCGTCATCCTTTTTGGCATCTACAGTCAGTGCCAATCTAGCTGTATCTTCCGGATCCATTCACGTCCTAGTAGTGGTGGTCCTCCATCTGGCAATACATATAGGTCCATTTTTGGTGTTTCCTTGCCGTTATATATAACGTTCACCCTTATTTCTCCTTTGGGGTAGACTTTTTGCCCCGTGTACGTCTTCAAGACAATCTTTGTATCTCTCAAGAGTATATGTGAGAATAGCCGCTTGTAGTCCCTTCGGTATATGACTGTTAGGGCTGATCCTGTGTCCAATTTCATTTTCACTTGGACTCCTGCTATCTTGAGCGTGACCCAGATAGTTTGGTGATCCTCCATTTTGATCACATTATTTAAATTCAGACAACCCAGCTCCTTGCGTCCAGAGTCTGTATCACTCTTCTGTTCTCCTGAACTACTCTCCGTCACCTTATGTTCCTTCTTGTACTTCTCCTGTGGAGATTTCTTGCTGCTGGTTTTCTTTCCCGACCTGCAGACTCTTGCTATGTGTCCTACTTTTCCACACTGTCTGCACACTTTGTCCTTGGACCAGCAATCATTTTGGTCATGTGTTGTTCTGCCGCAGCGATTTCACTTCACTGTTCCGTATGACATTTCATTTGTGCCATATTCTTGTGGTCTCCATTGTATCTCTGCAGCACCCCGTGCGGCTGCTTCGTGTGATACTGCAATGCTGAAAGCCTTATCCAGCATAAGATCCTTTTCTGATAGAAGCCGTTTCTGGGTTCCTTCACTTTGAAGCCCACACACAAACTTGTCCCTTAAAGTATCTGCTAGTCCCGTTCCAAACTGGCAGTGTTTTGATAGCTTGCGCAGTTCCGTTAAATACTCAGCATTACTTTCATCTTTATGCTGGTTCCTTTTGTGAAATTTAAATCTTTCTGCTATCAGCAGCGGTGTGGGGTTTAAGTGGTTCTGTAGGATTGACACTATGTTTTCAAATCCTTTTCTACTGCCTTCTCTGGGGTTACTAGGTTTCGTAGTAAGCCATACGTTTTTGCACCCATTGAATTCAACAATACCAGCGCTCTCTTGTCATCTGGCACTTCATTCACCTAGCAGTGCACTTCTATCCGTTCAACATATGCCGTCCAATCTTCGACTTCATTGTCGAACGCTGTGATACTGCCACTCTTCAGCAATTTTGGGTGTGGTTAGACTGGCTTAAAATGGCATCTCCCGCGCTTTCCTTTCTTCCCCGCTGGGCTTAAAATGGCGCCTCCCACGCTGCTGCCAACGCCGCTCTCGGTGGTCCTCGTGGCAAATGGCGATGCCCTGTGGGTTTCATACGCTGCTCCTGTGCTGCTGCCAATGCCGCTCTCTGCGGTCCTTGTGGCAATGGCAGCGCCTCGCATTTTCCTGCCGCCTCTCTCCCCCGTTGACGCTGCTCAGCCCTTGAACACTGGCTGCCCTCTGCTCTCTCCCGTCTCTCTCCCCGTCGATGCTGCTCGGCCTTTTTCTGTGCCGCTCGGTCGGCTCTAGCTGCTCGGTCGGATCTAGCCACCGCTGTCCAGGAAGGGCCTGCACAGTACCTGTTGCCAGCCCATTTCGCTGGACCACCGTGACTGGAAAGCCAAGCCTGGCTCTCGACAGCCTCCCCTGCGATGCTCAAATCTCTGCTGGATGACTGGGCGGTTGCCCGTGGTCAACGCCGATGCTTCTGAACTCCAGCTCCTTCCACTGTTCTCCAGGAGCGAATCCCTGGGAGGTGATGCAGAGTTGCAGCTAGGTTCGAATCTGCGTCGTCGCCAATGTTATATCCATGTATCTTAATGTTGTGTCCTTCAATAATCAGACAATAGACTGCAGGGAACGATCAACAGGTATTTACTGAATGAGGTTTCAAACTGCAACTGACTGTACAGATCACTACTCAGGGTTTATATACTGGTGTGGTCACTGCCGGTACTACAAGATACAGGAGCTGTTAAAATTAGTTCTCCCCCTTAAAGGTACATACATTACACTTCCCCTTCTCCCAAACTATTGCCATTCAGATAATAATCTGTCTTCCTGTTTTTGCCACCAAAGTGGATAGCCTCTTATTTATCCACATTATACTGCATCTGCCATGCACCTGTGCCAGTATTAGGCAATGATTCTGTAAGCTGGACTTTTAATTGGCACTGCTGGAGATAAAAAATCATCAAGAGTAATAGAATTTGGCTCAGAGACATTTAGCTGGAGTGCAAGTTGAAGACACTCAAACACATAAGGGAGGGAGAAGAATTTCTGGACAGTTTTAAAGACAATACAGGCACACACCAGAGGAAATCGCAGATTCAGGATAGGGAGGGTGTGACTATTAGGGAGGTGGGTAGTAGGGATTTAGGAGAGGTTGAGCAGGAGGTCTCACAGACACTGGTCCTGTCCAACAGGTACGCTGTACTCCCTGTGAGGACAAGGAGGAAGACTGCAGGGAGGAGAGCCACAATGCAGACCAAGGCACCATGGCTCAGAGGGAGCGGGGGTGTGTGAAGAGCTGAATAGAAATGTGGTATTGATAGGGGATGCTATAATTAGGGGGATAGATAGCATCCTCTGCAGCCAAGAACGACTATCCCAAAGGGAGTGTTGCCTACCCGGTGCCATGGTAAGCGATATCTCACGGCAGCTGGAGAGGAAATTGGACAGGGAAGAGGTAAATCCAGTTGTCATGGTCCATGTTGGAACAAGTAAAATAAGTAGGAGCAGGTAGGAAGTCCTGCCTAAAGAGTATCAGGAGTTAGGATCTAAATTAAAAAGCCGTAACTCGATGGGAATCATCTCTGGATTACTGCCAAAGCCACGTGCAAATTGGCACAGAAGAAGATAGATCATGAGAATTAACATGTGGCGAAAGGTCTGGTTTGGGAAAGAGGGGTTCTTTTCATTGGACACTGGTACCAGTTCTGGGACAGGAAGGACCTGTACCAAGGGTACCGGCTCCACCTGAACCAGAATGGTTCCCGCGTCCTAGCAGAATGGGTAAATAAGAAGGTGGCAAAGGCTTTAAAATAGTATCATGGGGGGAGACATCTACAACAAATGTAAGCAGCCTAAATATAAACAAAACAGAAAAAGAGAGCATAAGAACGAATAAAGGTGAGGGAGGACACTGATGGCAAGGGGATAAATAGTTAAGGAACAGGAGTCTAAAAGGATAGTTAAGCATAAATTGAGAGGAAAACCTATTAAAATGAGTTAAACTGTCTGTATATCAATGCACACAGTGTCCATAATAAAACAGGGGAGCTGGAGGTAATCATGTGCTGTGAGGAACCAGACAAAGTAGGGATTACTGAGACATGGCTACAGAAAAACAGGACTGAGAATTAAACATTGCAGAGTAAAACCTATTTAGAAAAGATAGGCAGAGGAAAGCGGGAGCTGGAGTAGCTGCTCTTATTAGTGATAACATAATGGCAGTAGAAAAAATTGGCACAGATATCAGCAAACCAAGCACTAGCAATTATTTCTAGATGGATAGAAATGAAATGCAGGAATGATATGCTGAACCTGTACCGAATCTTGGTTAGACCACACTTGGAGGACTGCGTGTAGTTCTGGTCACCAAATTATAAAAAGAATATAGAGGCACTGGAGAGGTTGAAGAGAAGATTTACAAGGATGATTCCAGAAATGCCAGGGTATACATATCAGGAAAGGATGAATAGGCTGTCTCTCTTTTCTCTTGATAAAAGTAGGCTAAGTGGTGACCTAAATTATGAAAAGTTTTGATAGAGTAGATACAGAGACAATGTTTCCAGTGAGGAAAGGATAACTAGAGGCTGTTATGTTCATTAATAACTAAACATTCTTATTATGAACAGCTAGCTTCTAGCTAGACATTTATTCAGTACACGTTCTCTAGGTACAGCATCTGTAGAGATTCCGCCTGTGTGCTTCTGTGTGCAGGCTTCCATCTTGACTACTGCCTTCTGGTTAGCCTAGTGCATCGTGGGTAGTGTAGTCTTAAACACATACAACTATATACACAGCGATACAGCTCTACGGCTCCATCTAATGCACCATTCTAGAATGACATGTTATTGATCATTTCATCCCCCTATCTTTGAGGTTAAACAAAATCAACATCAATCAATATCAATCAACTTTCAAGAAAAACGATAAAGATGATATCAGTAACACTTTTGCTAGTGCTCTATAAACATAAACATTTTCACAACAGTCAACACATTTTCAAAGCTTTACTTTATACTCAAAGATTAAGTCTATCAGGCTTTTTTACTTCACGTGTGGATCTTCTCAGCATGGGTAAGTCTGATGTGTTTGCATGAGATTGTTCTGGTGGTGAATGACAAGATTCAGTTGCGGCATTGTCATTAATCTGCTCTTGGATAGTTTCTTGTGTCTTTTCACAGAAACAGAATTCACAGAAACCCCACAGTGCAGATAGAGGCCATTTCGGCCCATCGAGCCTGCACCGACACATATCCCACCCGATCCCCGTAATCCCACGTATTTAATCCCCCTAGCACTAAGGGTCAATTTTATCATAGCCAATCAACCTAACCCGCACATCTTTGGACTGCGGGAGGAAACCGGAGCACCCGGAGGAAACCCACGCAAACACGGGGAGAATGTGCAAACTCCAAACAGACAG
Organism: Somniosus microcephalus; assembly: GCF_052327205.1. Classification (NCBI taxonomy): domain Eukaryota; kingdom Metazoa; phylum Chordata; class Chondrichthyes; order Squaliformes; family Somniosidae; genus Somniosus; species Somniosus microcephalus. The sequence continues at coordinate 49,174,501 of NW_028225181.1, read as the reverse complement.
TCACCCGAGGCCAGATTCGAACCCGGGTCCCTGGCGCTGTGAGGCAAAAGTGCTAACAACTATGCCACCGTGCTGCCCCCCTGTCTTCTGGAGGGAACGGCGGTTCCTCCTGAGAATCTGTCCTTCCTCAGTTCTAACAGTGTATGACCTTGGTCATACTTCCTCAAGAACTGTAGCTTTCCTCTTCCATGCATCTGGATCCTCAATCCTGAAACATCATCCCTTGTCAATGGTTTTAGAGTTTTGGACGACTTGTCATAGTATGATTTCTGTTTCAGCTTTAACAATTAAGTCTCTGTCTTAGTTCCTGACTTTGCTTTTCATTTGCACAGCAGGGCAGCGTGGTGCACAACTTGCGACCCATTAGTAGTTCAGCAGGTGAAGAACCACAGTCTAAAGGTGAGGCTCTGTAGCTCAGCAGGGCGAGATAAGGATCAGACTTGCTTTCTGTCGCTTTCTTCAGTAGTTGCTCGAGAACTTGAACACCTTTCTCTGCCTTACCATTCGACTGAGCATACAGAGGACTGGATGTGATGTGCTGAAAGTCATAATGTGCTGCAAACTGTTGCCACTCCTTACAGTTGAAGCACGGGCCATTTTCGCTAATGGCAATCCTGGGAATTCCATGTCTGGCGAAGATGGATTTCACATGCATTATGACACTGCTTGCTGTGGTGCTTGAGAGCAGCGTCATCTCAGGATAGTTAGAATAGTAGTCAAGCACTATTAGATATTCTTTACCATTTAAATTAAAAAGGTCCATACCAACCTTTTGCCATGGTGCTGTTGGTGTGTCAGCTACTATCATTTGTTCCTTTGTTTGTTTGTTTTGGTGTTTCTGACATGTCTCACATATGCCTATCATGTTCTCAATGTCCTTATTTATGCCAGGCCAATAAACAGTGTCTCTTGCTCTCCTTTTGCATTTTTTCAATTCCGATGTGTCCCTCATGAATCCTTTTGAGCATGTCTTGACATAGAGCCTGTTAAATGACTATTCTGTTCTGTATTAGTAATAGTCCACCTGCGACACTCAATTCTGACATTATGTGAAAATATTTTGGACAGGAACATTTTGGCCAACCATGGTGAATGTTCTTTATTACTGTTTGTAACACTGTATCTTTTACCGTTTCTTCTGCTATTTGCTTTGATTTTGTGTCTGACACGGGCAGCGCAGCAGTGACCATACTCACATGAACATCCACATCTTCTTCAGTAGAGCTCACTTGACTCATTGTGGGTGCTCGGGATAGTGCATCTGCTAACACTATGTATTTGCCTGGTGTGTAGATCTGGTCAAAGTCATATCTTTGCAGCTTCATCATGAGTCGTTGCATCCTTGGAGACATCTCATTCAGATTTTTTTTATGATGGCAACCAGTGGGCTGTGGTCTGTCTCAACTGTGAAGGTGGGAAGTTCATATATGTAGCCATGGAACTTTTCAAATCCAACTACAAAGCCTAGACATTCCTTTTCAATCTGGGTGTATCGACACTCAGTATCAGTCATAGACCTGGAGGCATAGGCAACAGGCTTCCAATCATCACCCTCTGCTTGTAGCAAGACCGCGCCTAGGCCATCCTTTGATGCATCCGTTGACACTTTGATTCTCCTTGTTGGGTCAAAGAAAGTGAATACAGGTGTGGTTGTCAGCACTGTTTTGAGGTTCATCCACTCTTGTTCATGTCTTTCTGTCCATGCGAACTCATTTGTTTTATGTAGCAGGTCTCGCAGACAGGTTGTCTTGGGTGACAAGTTAGGAATGAACTTTCTGATGAAGTTTATCATCCCCATGATGCGTAGCACTCCTTTTTTGTCAGTGGGTCGGGGCATGTTGAGTATGGCGTTTACTTTTTCCATATCAGGCTCTATTCCTTTACCAGATACATTATCTCCTAGGAAAGTGACTTCCTGGATGCCAAACTGACAGTTGGCTTTGTTGAGCTTCAGTCCATTCTGGCGTATGCTCTGTAGCACTTTAGTCAGTCGCTCATTGTGTTCTTTCAGTGTGGAGCCCCAGATGATGATGTCATCAACATAGACCGGAGTCCTTCCAGACCTGCCCAACGCATTACTGTCACCCGGCTACTGACCATAGAGCACATATACCAGAAACGCTGTCTACGGAGGTCACGGTCCATCATCAAAGACCCTACCCAACCCAGCCACAGTCTGTTTACCCTCCTGCCATCTGGAAATGCTACAGATGCATTCGCACCCGTATGACCAGATTTAGGAACAGCTTCTTTCCCAGGGCTGTCATCCTACTGAACTCCACAAATAAACTCTAAAGCCTGCACATCTGCCAATGCACTTTATTATGGTTATATTTATGTTAATATACTACAAGCCAAATGTATGTTGAATGTTTAAATGTCTTAATCCAAATGTACACTCTCGGGAGCTGCAAGCCTACATTTCATTGTACTGCACTTGTGCACTAACAATGACAATAAAAGTTGATTTGATTTGATTTGATTTGATGTGTTCCCTCGCTCTATGAAAGATTTCAGATGCAGATATTACCCCAAAAGGCATTCTGAGGAAACAATACCTGCCAATTAGTGTGTTGAAGGTACAGCATTTGGTGCTTTCTTCATCCAGTTTTAGTTGCCAAAATCCTTGTGAGGGATCGAGCTTTGTAAAGTATCTGGCACCTGACATTTCACTGGTGATATCTTCTCGCTTGGGAATCTGGTAGTGTTCACGTTTTATGTTTGCATTTAAGTCCTTTGGATCCATGCATATTCTTAGATCATTGTTCTTTTTCTTCACACATACCATAGAGTTAACCCAGTCTGTTGGCTCTTCGACTTTCCTGATGGCTCCTAGTGTGGTCATTCTGTCCAGTTCTTTCTTGAGCTGGTCACGCAGGGGTGCTGGAACTCTTCGTGGTGCATGTACCACTGGCTGAGCATCCTCCTTTAGCTGGATCTTGTAAGTGAATGGTAGAACTCCAAATCCTTTGAACACAACCTGGAAATTACTCACTACAGAATCCACTGAGTCATCTGGTCTGCTTATGGCACAGTTTATACGGTAGACTCTCTTGACCAGTTCTAAGTCTTCACAAGCTTTGTCACCTAGTTGTCAATCAAGTCCTTCAGCCACAACAGAAAACATGAAATGATGCACTTTGTCTTTGACTGTCACTATAAGTCTGCATACACCAAGCTATCTATTTTCTGTCCATTATAGTCCTTCAGTAGTACTGATTTTTTCTGTATTTGGGCTTTTCTTTCATGTTTTTAATGTCACTCATACTGATTAAGTTTGCTTTTGCCCCAGTGTCTAGTTTCAATGTAACTAATGCTCCGTTTACCTGCAGTGGGATCATCCATTTGTCCTCTGTTACTGTATTGACGTTATGTTCAGCATTGTCCATTCCTGAGGGCTGCACATTTTCTGTATCCTTTTTGATATTGTCACATGACACCATTCGTACAAAAAATGTCTCACTTAAATCAGTGTCCTCAATCACATTGACTTGGACTTGTTGCCCTTTCTTTGTTTTTACTTTTGAAAAGCATTGTTTGGCAAAGTGATTCTTTCCATGACATTTTGTGCACATTTTTCCAAACGCTGGGCATTGTTTTAACTGGTGTTTGTAACCACAGCGTTTACAATTAAAAATTTCATCCTCTGATTGCTTTTCATTCCTATTCTGCCCATGTTTCTCTCCTTTGTAGGACACAGCACCGACAGCAGCACTTACTCCAATCACACTGAAAGTCTTCACATGCTGTCGAGCAAGCTCACTGGCTTGGCATATTTTCATGGCATTTTCCAATATTACTTCGGTTTCTCTCAACAGACGTTCCCTGACCTTTTTATCATGAATACCAAACACAATTTGGTCATGAGTCATGTATGCTATCAGCTCAGAGAAATTACATGTCTGTGCTTTCAGTTTCAGATCAGTCACAAAGCTATCAAAAGTCTCATTTTGCTGCTGTGTCCGAGAACAGAAAACATTCCTCTCAGGTTTCGTTCGTTTTGGGAGAACAATGTGTATCAAATTTCTTTAGCACATTGTCTATTTTTTCTCTGTTCTCCTCTGGATTAAATACAAATGTATTAAATACCTCTATCGCCTGTGGGCCTGCAACCGTGAGCAGCACCGCTATTTTTCTTGCATCTGGCATCGTACCGAATCCGATGGCAGCAATGTAGAGTTCGAATTGTTGTTTGAAAGTCCGCCAATTGCAGTCGACATTCCCGTGAGATTCCAAAACTTTGGTGGCCTCAAATTCTCCATGTCACTTTTCACAATTTTCAGCAGATCTTCACCAATCCTGGTACCATGTTATGTTCATTAATAACTAGACATTCTTATTATGAACAGCTAGCTTCTAGCTAGACATTTATTCAGTACACGTTCTCTAGGTACAGCTTCTGTAGAGATTCCGCATGTGTGCTTCTGTGTGCAGGCTTCTATCTTGACTACTGCCTTCTGGGTAGCCTAGTGCATCGTGGGTAGTGTAGTCTTAAACACAGACAACTATATACACAGCACTACAGCTCTACGGCTCCATCTAGTGTACCATTCTAGAATGACATGTTATTGATCATTACAGAGACCACCAAGAAATCCAATAGGGAATTCAGACGAGACTACTTTACCCAAAGACTGGTGAGAATGTGGATCTCGCTACCACAGGGAATGGTTGAAGCGAATAGTATCTTTGCATTTAAGGGGAGGCTGGACAAGCATTTGAGGGTTATGCTGATAGATTTCGATGAGGAAAGACGGGAAGAGTCTCATGTGGAGCATAAACGACAGCATGGACTGGTTGGGTCGAATGGCCTGATTCTGTGCCATATATCTTATATAAACTATGTAATCTTAGAATCATAGCAACCTACCGTAGAAGGAGTCCATTCAGCCAGTCCTGCCACATTGGCTCTCTGAAAGAGCAGTGGTGCTTTGAGCCATGACCCCACCTATTGCCCGTAACCCTGTAAATCCTCATCCTCAAGAACCTATGCAACCGCCTTTTAAAATTATTAAAGGAATGAGCTTCTGCCACGTTTTGAAGTGGAGCATCACAGAGCCCAACAAATCTGAGTGGAAACAATGCTCCTCATCTCCCCTCGATATCATTTCCCAATCATTTTAAATCTATTACCTCTGGTTATGAATCCGCTCACCATAGGGAATAGATTGTCTCTCTGAAAACCTCCCATCTTCCTGATAACCTCGATTAGCTCACCTCTTCACATTCTCTGTTCCAAGGAGCAGTCCTAACTCCTCCAACATCTCTTCAAAGCTGAAGCTCACCTTCCAAGATTCACCAGACTGATTCCTGGGACGGCAGGACTGACCTATGAATAGAGGTTGGGTAGATTAGGCTTGTATTCGCTAGAGTTTAGAAGAATGAGAGGGGATGTCATTGAAACTTATAAAATTCTAACAGGACTAGACAGACTAGATGCAGGAAGGATGTTCCCGATGGCGGGGGAGTCCAGAACCAGGGGTCACAATGTAAAGATAAGAGATCCACCATGTAGGACTGAGATGAGGAGAAATTTCTCCACTCAGAGGTTGTTGAATCTTTGGAATTGTCTACCCCAGAGGGCTGTGGCCACTCAATCGCTGAGTATATTCAAGACAGCGATCGATAGATATTTGAATATGGGAATAGTGCAGTAAAGTGAAGATAAGGCCGAAGTCCAGCCATCATCTAATTGAATGGCGGAGCAGGATCAAAGGGCCGATTGGCCGACTCGTGCTCCTATTTCTAATGTTCTTATGGAACATAAATGAGCACTGAACTGAGAAAATATTCACGTTGCACCAATAAATGTTGAGGAAGAGTATCAGTGAATAGATTAATTGGGACGGGTACCAGTAAATGGAGCAATTGGATGGGACCAGCAAATGGAGCTATTGGAGTTTGCCAGCAGTAAAGTGTGGAATTAGGGAAGAGTAGCAATAAACGGCGAGAGTTCCACTAAATAGGGGAATTGCAGGAAGGCGCCAGTAAGTGTGTTATTGGGGGAGTGCACCAGTAATTGTGCGAACTGTGGAATGCACCAGAATGTTGGATTTGGGGATGGCACCAGTAAATGGGACATTTGAGGAAGGCACCAGTAAATGGGGAATTTGTTTAGGGTACCAGTGAATGGGGAGATTGGAGGAATGAAGCAGCAAACATGGAAGAGCACCAGTAAATGTGTAAATTGGAGAAAGCACCAGCACATATAGGAATTGGGGAGGCCACCAATAGATTGTGGAATTGGCAGAAAACACCAGTAAATGGGAGATTGGAGAGGGCAACATTAAAGCGGTTTGAGGAAGGCACCAGAAAATGGGGGTTTGGGGATGGCACCAGTAAATGGTGGATTGGCGAAGGCACCCGTAAATGGGGGATTAGGGAATGGCAACTGTAAATGGGGGATTGGAGTGGGCACAGGTAAATGTGGCATTGGGTGGGCACCAGTAAAAGGGCTATTGGGAAATGGCACCTCTAAATGGGGGATGGGGAAGGCACCAGTAAATGGGGGTAGGGGGAAGGTAACATTAAATGTGGAATTGGGTGGGCACTCGTAAATGGGGGATTGGGGAAGTGCACCTGTAAATGGGGGATTGGGGGAAGGGACCAGTAAATGGGGGATTGGTGAAGGGATCAGTAAATGGGGGATTGGGGAAGGCATCAGTAAATGGGGGATTGGGGAAGGCATCAGTAAATAGGGGATTGGGGAAGTGCACTAGGAAATGGAGGATTGGGGAAGACACCAGTAAATGGGGGATTGGGGAAGGCAGCAGTAAATGTGGGATTGGGGGAGGCACCAGTAAATGGGGGATTGGGGGAGGCACCAGTAATGGGGGAATGGGGAAGGCACCAGTAAATGGGGGATTGTGGAATGCACCAGTAAATGGGTGATTGGGGAAGGCACCAGTAAATGGGGGATTGTGGAATGCACCAGTAAATGGGGGATTGGGGAAGGCATCAATAAATGGAGGATTATGGGACGGCCTCAGTGAACGAGGGATTGATGAAGGGACCAGTAAATGGGGGATTGGGGAGGGCACTATTAAATGGGGGCTTGGAGGAGGGTACCAGTAAATGGAGGATTAGGGGGCACAAGTAAATATGGGATTGGTAGGGCAACAGTAAATAGGGGATTGGGGATGGGCACCAATAAAAAGTGTATTGGGAGGGCACCAGTAAATGGGGGATTGGGGAAGTGCACCTGTAAATGGGGGATTGGGGAAGTGCACCTGTAAATGGGGGATTGGGGGAAGGGACCAGTAAATGGGGGATTGGTGAAGGCATCACTAAATAGGGGATTGGGGAAGGCATCAGTAAATAGGGGATTGGGGAAGTGCACTAGGAAATGGAGGATTGGGGGAAGGGATCAGTAAATGGGGGATTGGGGAAGGCATCAGTAAATGGGGGATTGGGGAAGTGCACTAGGAAATGGAGGATTGGGGAGGACACCAGTAAATGGGGGATTGGGGAAGGCAGCAGTAAATGGGGGATTGGGGGAGGCACCAGTAATTGGGTGACTGGGGAAGGGCACCAGTAAATGGGGGATTGGGGGAGAGCAACATTAAATGGGGGATTGGGGGAGAGCACCAGTAAACGGGGGATTAGGGAGGGCTCCAGTAAACGGGAGATTGGGAAAGGCACCAGTAAATGGGGAATGGGGAGGCAAGCAGTAAATGGGTGATTGGGGAAGGCACCAGTAAATGAGAGATTGTGGAAAGCACCAGTAAATGGGGGAATGGGGAGGGCAGCAGTAAATGGGTGATTGGGGAGGGCACCAGTAAATGGGTGATTGGGGAAGGGCACCAGTAAATGTGGAATTGGGGAAAGCACCAGTAAATGTGGGATTGGGGAAGGGCACCAGTAAATGTGGAATTGGAGAAAGCACCAGTAAATTGTGGATTGAGGGGAGGGCACAAGTAAATGGGGATGGGGAGAGCACCTGTAGGTGGGAGATTGGAGAAGGGCACCAGTAAATGGGGAATTGGGGGAAGCACCAGTAAATTGTGGATTGAGGGGAGGGCACCAGTAAATGGGGATGGGGAGAGCACCTGTAGGTGGGAGATTGGAGAAGGGCACCAGTAAATGGGGAATTGGGGGAAGCACCAGTAAATTGTGGATTGAGGGGAGGGCACCAGTAAATGGGGATGGGGAGAGCACCTGGAAATGGGAGTTTGGGGAAGGGCACCAGTAAATGGGGAAATGGGGAAAGCACCAGTAAATTGTGGATTGAGAGGAGGGCACCAGTAAATGGGGATGGGGAGAGCACCTGTAGATGGGGGATTGTGGAAGGGTTCCAGTAAATTGGGGATTGAGGGGAGCGCACCAGTATTTGGGGATTGTGGAAGGGTACCAGTAAATGGGGGATTGGGGAAGGGCACCAGTAAATGGGGGATGGGTCAAGGGCACCAGTAAATGGGGGATTGGGGAAGGGGCCAGTAAATGAGAGATTGGGGGAGGGACCAGAGAATGGGGGAGTGGGGTGATAGAGGGAGCTTTACTCTGTATCTATCCTGTCTGGGACTGTTTCATGCGACTGTGTAGAGGCAGCCATCCTCTATATCTAGCCTTTGCTGTACCTGCCCTGGGATTTTTTAATGGCACAAAGTAGACGGATTTTCACTCTATATCCAACCCGTGCCTTACCTCACCTGGGAGAGTTGGATTGGACAGTGTAGAATGAGATTTACTCTGTATCTAAACGGTGCTGTACCTGACCTGGGAGTGATTAATGACACAGTACAGAGGGAGCTTTACTCTGTATCTAACCCATGCTATACCTTCCCTGGGAGTGTTTGATGGGACAGTGTAGAGGGAGATTTACGCTATATCTAACACATGCTATACCTTCCCTGGGAGTAGTTGATGGGACAGTGATGAGGGAGATTTACTCTGTATCTAACCAATGATGTACCTACCCTGGGAGTGTTTGTTGCAACATTGCAGAGAGAGATTCACTTTGTATCTAACCTGTGCACTGAGAGTGTTTGGCCAGACAGTGTAGAGGGGTTTTACCTTTGCTGCACCTGCCCTGGGCTTGTTTGATGGCAAAATGTCGGGGCATTTTCACTCTGTATCTAACCTTTGCTTTACCGCACCTAGGAGTGTTGGATTGAACAGTGTAGAAGCAGCTTTACACTGTATCTAACCTGTAGTGTAAGGAATTAGCACACGCTAGTGGGGTTGGGGTTATCTGTCTCTGGCCAGTCAGAAGCCTCTGAGCTGCTCCAGGGACCCCCGTGCGGTTTTGAAGTGCTCCCCTATTCCCGATTCTGACTGCCGGACTTATTCGGTAGCGATGTAGACAGAAAAACGTGAATCATGCTTTGGGTGCAAAACAGATCAGTATTTTTTGAAACAAAAGAAATAAACAATTTAAAATACATGATACAACACACCTATGCCTGGTACAGCACTTTTGCTTAACGCAGTACACTTAGTGTCCACTAGAGCGCTCCTTGCTCAGTGCAACACTCCTTTAAATACTGTACTTTAAAAACAGCGACAGTGTCCACTGGAGTACTTCTCTGCTCAGTGCAGCACCCCTTTAGTAAAAATACAGCGCTTTTAAATACAGCTATTCTCAGTGTCCACTGGAGCACTTCTCTGCTCAGTGCAACACTGTGTTACTTAAAGAGGGGAGGAGAGAACAGACACAACGAGAGAAAATTGACTAAAATCACAGTTCTAACAAAATTCCCACATAAATTCCCACCACTATACCTAGTCTAAGTTGCCTTGTAATGGGCCAGAAAAATATATGCTCACCAATGAAAAAATGCCTGCACCGTGCTCTGCAATCTTTGATCTTCACTGCCCTGAAATATAAACACCCCAGTGTTTTAAAAGTAAACTGCTGGTGTTCCACTTCTTCAGGTAGACTCCTATGTTGTAGAGAGCACGGAGGCGAGGCCACAGAGAGAGAGATGCTTCTGGGAAGCTATCTTTTATACCCCATTTGGAGCCCGCCCAGATCCAGATGTATCTGGGCTAAACAAAAGAGATCCAAACTGCCCAGTGTCTGTAATGCGTTTTGATGAATTATCCATTCGTTTAAACTGCTCCTTTTCTCAGTTTAAATGTCTCTTCAATTGTCTGTGTTTGGCTTTGAATGTATTTCCATTTATCAATGATGGGTTTGAATGGAGCTGTCTTGGTGTGATAAAAACATGTCTTTCTGTGATTGCTGAGTAAACAGCTTGGGAGGCTAGTGTAAACAAAAGCCATTGTTCTTGTGGTCAGGCTGAAACCGCAGCCTAAGTGGTTTGTAAACATAGTATCAGTTTCTGTAAACACTTCGATTGTCTATTGCCGGAAGCAACTCCCCTTTGATTGGCAGATAGACTGTCCCAATAAACCTTTTTTTCCACAGACACAGCAAGCTGTTTCCAAGTCCTTTTGTCTTCGGCTATGCGGTCCGAAGACCACTTTGATCCATGGATTTCTTAAAGATATATCCCCCAGGGATTCTTCAATCAAAATTTATCTTCGGAGCTGTAGGAAATTTTGAAACTATTGCGAAATCCTGCAGTCCCCCCTCGGATACTAAAACTTGCTTGTAGTTTCCTTGCCAAAAGTGAGTAATAATTTCTGACCCCCCACAAACAACCTTCCCTTATACTTAACTAAATCTATCTTTGATCCCCCGACACCTCCATCTCCCCTGCCCAGAGAGAATCATAGTACGGCAGGCATCTGTTGACAGAAAACCCAAAATTAATTAAATAATCAAAACATGGGGTGGATCCTACGCCCCTGCACCGCTTATATTCATAATAAGTCAAGCATGGAGGGGACCTACGCCCCTGCACCGCTTATATTCACAATAAGCCAAGCTTGGAGGGGATCCTACGCCCCAGCACCGCTTATATTCATAGTAAGTCAAGCATGGAGGGGGTCCTACACCCCTGCACCGCTTGAAACATAATTTTAACATCTTTAAAGGGATTGTCACCCAGCCAACATATCTGCAAAAAAACAGATGGAAGACAACAAGCTTCCTTTTCCTTTTATTACAATGAGGCACTTTATTAAATGGCACTGTTCTTCAGCCAGAAATGTATTTTAAATATTCCTGGACTGCAGGCACAACAATTCCTAGGCATATGCAATCTGTTCCCCTAACTCCAAACAAGCAGTAAAAATTCGGTAAACTGTGTTTTCAGCAACAGTTTAAATGTTGTGGGCATCCGCCTCCCGCGGTCCACTTTTCTTCGCGAGCTGGGAGTGCTTTCTTCCTCGGGTTTCACAACACGCTGGTCATGGGTGCCTTCCAGAGCTCTGAAAAAACAAAAGAAAACATCTCGCCAGGTCCCCTGGCTCGGGGAAGTGTAACCAGGTCCCGCGACCTTGTTCCACAATATAATTCTGGACTGGTACCACACTTAAAACTTATACACTAATATTAATTTCAATATAAAAACGAAACTTAACAAGTTCTACCTTAATAATACGTTCTACCTTAATTCATTAATCACACATTACTTGACCAAAACTATATACAAGCTCCACCCGTCTCCGGGCGTCCAGCTTAATCGCTGGTTGGGCTGCCACAGGCTGCTTCCGGTGACATGGCTGCCCTGACTCCAGCTTCTAGTCCCTCACAGCTTATGGCTGCTAGTTGGGGACCTCTGCCTTTTGGCCTCTCCCTGACTCAGGAGACCACCCTACTCCACTGGACAGTGGGTGACCATACTTCCTTGGGCTGGGGTACCCAAAGAGATTTCCGAGGGAGTGTCGCCGGTGGGGCTACCCTGGCGAGCAGGCCATTAGCTCGGGTCACACTCCCTGCTGGCTGGGGACCTCCTCCTTCGGGTGCCTCCCTTCCCAAACCTGGGCTGGGGACAGGCAATCCCTTGCCACTGGCTGCCGGTGGCTGAGAGCCTTCCCCTTCAGGTCTAAAACCTGGTTCAGGCTCCTCCCCAGAGTCCCACAAGAGAGGGGGGATTGCTCGGCTCAAGTGCTGGCGAGCTTCGATAATCCCAGCTGCCTGTTCCCCTGCCCCCTGCTTAAACAAACCGCGTTGTTTGATATAACTGGCTGCCTGCCAGTAATCCTGTTCAAAATCAAAAATAGCTCCTCCCCTAACGCAAGCCACGGCGCTTGCCTGTGCAGCCTGTGAACTTGGATCTGCTGTGGGCTGGGGATTACTATTCTCACGTTCACACCCAGCCGCCTGTTTCCCTGTGAGTCCCATTAAGCTAAATGGGATCTTGTTAGACCGGGGTGAGTGGGTCAGGTCCTCCGAGTGGACCACCATGCTGGAGGCTCCAGTCTCCACCAAATATCTCCCCCGCACCATCTGCACCCCCATCTCAACATAAGGCCTGCTCCCCTCAGCATTTTCACGGGGACACAGGTCAACAGGCTGCGCTGGCTCTAATCATTGCTCGGAGTGCGGTGGGGCAGACGGGGTCACAGCACTGGTGGTGGCTGCTCTTTTTCCCTGGTTGGTCAGAAGAGACCTTAGGGACCACAAAAATGACTCAATTGCTGCGGGAGGGAGGTTTGGCCCTGCGTTTTGTGCTGGGGCTGTGGGATCCTTTCCCCTGTCTTTCCAAGGACGTTTACAGTCTTTACTCCAGTGACCATCTTTCCCACACCAGTAGCAATTTACCCTAGCTTGAGAGGGCCGGTTCCCCTCCTGGTGCCACTCTTTCTTACTCTGGCTCTCAGGTTTAACCTCATGGACTCTTCCCTTGGGTTGGGGAGCCTCAATACCCCTCATTTTCCTGAAGGCTACTGTGAGCCAGCGGATCACCACTTCTTCAGTGGTCTGGGGGTTTCGGGGGTCAAACCAAGCCATGATCTGGGCTTGGATCTGGGGTAGGCTGTTTGTCATGAGACACCAGAGCCAATGAGTCAATTGGACTGGGTCCAGTGCTGCCCGCCCTGGCATTCCGGGCATGCGCTCCAAAAGACTGGCCACAGATTGTCTGTGAATGCCTGCGGGGACTCCCCTAGGAGCTGCACCATTCTTTCCACCTGGGCGAACGGGCTAACATCATTGAGTCCCATCGCCTCCAATACCTCATTCTTGAGACCCTCATAATCCCTCTGCCCCCTTTTGCACTCGCCAGATAGGGACTGGAGGAGGTCACCTGCCAGGGAAAACAGCAGCAATTTTGCTTGCTCTACCTCATCGCAGTCGTTTACACAAACTGCTTGCCCTATCTCCCTGACGTGCAGAGAGGGGTCTCCCTTTTTCGTGAGCTTGGGGACGTGCCTAACTATGTCCCTGAACTGGTGGGTGCCATACAACACCAGAAACTGATTTTGGATGATCCCTGGGTCATCTTCATCAACAGGCGGGCCATACCTCCGTTGTCGGAGGGGGTACACTGGTCCTGGTCCCGGCCTATCTAGCGGGGCCTGCTGTGCTTCCTCTACCTTCCTATCCTCCACCCCCCTTTGCTGCCAGAGCTCCCGAAAGCTCGGAGCTGTAGGTGGTTGTCGTGGGACCTCTGACTCCCTGACCAACCTTTCCCTGGGTGTTGCCAGTGGGGCGGTTTTACTTGGGTTGCCAGTAAAATCCAGCTGATTTGCCTTCAGGCTGATCAGGCATATCTGTAATGTATGTACCTTTAAGAGAGGAACTATCTTTTACAGTCCCTGTATACTGCAGTACCAGTAGTGACCACACCTGTATATAACACCGTGTAGTAATTTGTAGATTTAGTTCCAGCATACCCTCTGTTCAGTAAACACCTGTTATTACCGTTCTCCTGCAGTCCGTGTGTTATTGATACGTGGACACTACAGTGGCGACGAGCAGGTTCAAACTCACCTGCAGCACTGCATCACCTCACGGGGATCCATCCCTGGAAAGAAGCTTCTTGGAAGTCGAAGCCAGAGCAACGGGCATCGACCGTGGGCAACAGCCCAGTGATCCATCGGAGTTCAGAGAATCACAGGGGAAGCTGTGGAGAGATGGGCTTGGCTCCCCAGTGAAGGTGTTCCAGCAAATCGGGCTGGTAGCAGGTAATGCACTGACCCTTCCTGGACTGACGTGGGCTAGAGCTCGATCGAACAGCTCTGCAAGGGGTCCGAGCAGCATCGTCGGGCAGGAAAAGAGAGAGAGAAGGTGGTGCGCACAGGGTGCGGCCGGTGCTCAAGAGCCAGGCAGCGTTAAAGAAAATAAGAAATGGGGAAGGAAAAGAGATGCGCAGTGGACAGTGTTGCAGAAGAATAACACGAAGGAAATTAATAAACAAAAGAGAGACGCGCAGAAAGCCGCGGGGCGCCGCCATTACTATTTAGAATGCTAGGAGAAGCATTGGCAGCAGGGGGAAGAAGGAAAAGCGCGGGAGGCTCCATTTTAATCCATTGGGGAAGAAGGAAAAGCGCGGAAGGCGCCATTTTAAACCACCCAAGATGCCGAAGAGTGGCAGCATTACTGCTTTCGACAACGAAATAGAAGACTGGACCACGTATGTGGAAAGAATTGAAGTGTACTGCAAGGCAAATGAGGTGGCCGATGAAAAGAAGGCATCGGTATTATTGAATTTGATGGGCGCGAGAACGTACGGCCTATTGCGGAATTTAATTACCCCAGCTAAACCAATGGAGAAAAGCTTTGAAGAGATTGTCAATATCTTACAGGAACATCTAAACCCTACACGGCTGCTGATAGCAGAAAAAGTCAAGTTCCATAAAAGAAACCAGCACAAAGACGAGAGTAATGCTGACTATCTTACGGAACTATGCAAGTTATCAAAACACTGCCAGTTCGGAGCAGGACTGGCAGATACCTTAAGGGATAAGTTTGTCTGCGGGCTCCAGAGTGAAGGAACCCAGAAACAACTACTTTCGGAAAAGGACCTCACGCTAGAAAAGGCTTTCAGCGTGGCAGTATCCAATGAAACAGCAGCATGGGGAGCTGCGGAAATACAACAGAAACCGCAAGAATATAGCACCAATGAAATGGCATATGGAGCAGAAAAGTGCTATCGCTGCGGCAGAACAACCCATGACCAGAAGGATTGCTGGTTTAAGGACAAAGTATGCAGGCAATGTGGAAAAGTGGGACACATAGCACGAGTCTGCAGGTCGGGAAAGAAAACCAACACTAAAAGAACCACTAAGGAAAAGTACAAGAAAGTACAAAAGATGACGGACAGTAGTTCAGAAGATCAGAAGGGTGATAATGACTCCGGGAGCAGGAGACTAAGTTGTCTAAAGTTACACAATGTGATCGCAAAGGAGGATCACTGAACCATTTGGGTCACCCTCATGATAGCAGGGTCCCAAGTAAAGATGGAATTGGACACAGGATCAGCCCTAACTGTCATGAATTGACGAGACTATGAGCGGCTATTCTCACACATACCCTTGAAGGACACGTCCATTGTCTTGAAGACATATACTGGGCAAAAAGTCTACCCCAGATGAAAAATAAGGGTGCCCGTTAAATACAACAGCAAGGAAACACAGAAACTGTATCTATATATACTACAAGATGGAGGACCACCATTATTGGGATGTGAATGGATCAGAAAAATACAATTGGATTGGCATTCCATTCAGGTGATAACTGTGACTGACAAAAAGGATGATGACGTCACACCTGGACGACTGTCACAAATTCTAACTGACGCGAAAGAGGTGTTCCAACAAGAACTTGGGACTCTAAAAGGAGTAAAGGCAACAATCAAAATCGAAGATAACGCAAACCCAAAATTTTTAAGCCCAGACTGGTACTGTATGCGATCCGCCCAGCCTTCGAAGCAGAGCTGGAGAGTCTGGAATGTTCGGGCGTGCTGTCCAAGGTGGACTGGAGCGAGTGGGCCACACCCATCGTTCCTGTAATGAAGAAATCATTGAGCAGCACGCCTGGGGAGCCGAAGAAGGTTTGCATCTGTGGGGACATTAAGGAAACTGTGAACCCAGTCCTTCACACAGTACAATATCCACTTCCGCGGATAGAAGATATTTTCACCTCACTATCTGGAGGGAAACGCTTTACAAAGATTGATCTGGCCCAAGCGTATCTACAAATGGAGATAGAAGAAGCATCTAGAAAATACCTCACGATAAACACTCACAAAGGTCTTTACCAGTACAACCGACTGGTATTCGGGGTAGCATCAGCTCCGGCTATTTGACAGAGTGCGATGGAACAAGTCCTGCAAGGGATCCCGGGGACCCAGTGTTATTTGGACGACATCCTGGTTGCGGGCGAAAATGACAGTGAAAACCTTGCCAACCTGGAGCAGGTGCTCACTAGATTACAAGAATATGGGCTACGAGCCAACCACCCCAAATGCGAGCTTTTCAGGAAACAAATCTCGTATTGTGTCCACGTGATTGATGAACAGTGGTTACATAAGTCCCCAGACAAGATTGAGGCAGTAGTGAAGGCTCCAGCACCGGAAAATGTATCATAACTGAGGTCGTTCCTCGGGTTGGTGAACTACTAGCATAAGTTCTTGCCAAATTTGTCTACAATTCTGCACCCACTGAACGCCCTGCTGCAAACTGGAGTAGCATGGAAATGGAGTGATGAGTGTAAGCGTGCCTTTCAGAAAGTTTAATGCCTATTCACTTCAAAAGAAGTATTGGCCCACTACAACCCAACACTACCGATTCACTTGGCATGTGATGCGTCTCCCTATGGCATTGGAGTGGTGCTGTCACACAAATTCCTTGACGGTTCAGAGAGGCCAATAGCCTTTGCGTCACGCTCGTTAACCTCAGCCGAGTGTAACTACGCCCAGATTGACAGGGAGGCCCTCAGCCTGGTGTGGGGGGTGAAGAAGTTCAATCACTATCTGCACAGGCAGAAATTCACCTTACTGACTGATCACCAGCCTGTTGTCTCCATTTTTAACCCAAAGAAGGGCGTTCCGGTGATGACGGCGCAACGGCTGCAAAGATGGTCACTTTTTCTAGGGGCACATCAATACAACATAGAGTATAAGGGCACGAAACAGCATGGAAACGCTGATGGGCTGTCACACCTGCCACTGCCTATGGTGGAGGAAGCACCTGCAGTGGACCCTGTTGAGATATTCCACTCCACCATAGTCGAATGTCTACCTGTTACAAACTCAAGTATAGGGAAAGAACCCCGACATGACCCGACACTCTCTCGGGTCTATGATTTGACGGTGAAGGGATGGCCAGCACATGGCGACTCACTGTTGCCAGCATTCTCGCCAAGGAGAGAACAGCTGTCAGTGTGCCGGGGGACCTTGATGTGTGGATCCCGAGTGGTAATTCCACCCAAGTTGAGAGATAGAGTGCTCAATGAGCTTCATGAGGGTCATCTGGCAGGCATAAAAATGAAGAGCCTAGCCAGGGCGTTTGTGTGGTGGCCGGGAATCGATAAAGATATCGAGGAAATGACCAAGAGATGCACAGGATGCCAGAAAGTCCAAAACGCTCCACCACAGGCCCCGCTACACCCATGGGAGTGGCCCTCATCTCCATGGCAACGGGTACACATTGATTTTGCTGGTCCATTTATGGACTCAATGTTTTTAATCGCCGTGGATGCACATTCGAAATGGCCAGAGGTCATCAAAGTGTCCTCCACCACCACGGAGAAAACTATTGCAGTCCTACGGACCACCTTCGCCAGGAATGGCTTGCCAGAACAGATTTGCTCTGACAATGGACCACAGTTTGTGTCCGAGGATTTCCAGAGGTTTTTGAGGAATAATGGGGTAAAGCATTACACATCCGCCTCTTATCAAACAGCCACAAATGGATTGGCTGAGAGGTTTGTTCAAACCTTTAAAAAAGCAATAAAGGCGATGTATAATGACAACATACCACTGCAACACAAGGTGGATAATTTCTTGTTTGCTTACCGGAATGCGACACATGCAGTCACCAGCCAAGCTCCAGCCGTGATGCTCTTTAACCAAAGGTTAAGATGTCGCCTGGATTTGCTCAAACCAAACATAAGACGAGATGTTGAGAATAAGCAATTCCAGCACATCAATGAGAAGCCAACCAGGAGCTTCAAGATAGGGCAACCAGTCTTGGCCCTCGACTACGGAACAGAAAAATGGCAGCCAGGAACGATATGCACACGGCAGGACCACTAATGCAACAGTGGACGTTGGAGAGAGCAGCATGAGATGCCATGTTGACCAGATTCTAGAGTCACAGGAACAAGTCAACCCCATGCCTCGCCCATATGTACCTAGTGATGAACCCGAAGTACAGATTGCGTCTACCTCAGAATCAGTGGTATTGGAAGCTGACGAACCAACCAATGACAATGAGCCAGAATCGACTCCGCCACAAGAACAGGATACTCGAGAAAGGCACTATCCAGACAGGATCAGGAAGCCTCCTCAAAGACTGAATTTATAAATGATTACTTTCAGCTGATGTATATAGTGCAAAGAAAATTACAATTGTAATTAGTTATTATTTAATTTTTAAATGAATGCAATGTACTGTTTATCTAAAAGGGGAGGAATTGTAATGTATGTACCTTTAAGAGAGGAACTATCTTTTACAGCCCCTGTATACTGCAGTACCAGTAGTGACCACACCTGTATATAACACCGTGTAGTAATTTGTACAGTTAGTTCCAGCATACCCTCTGTTCAGTAAACACCTGTTATTACCGTTCTCCTGCAGTCCTTGTGTTATTGATACGCGGACACTACAATATCATCACCATTGCTCTTATTAAAGCTATATTCAGACTTTCTATATCTGCTCTACAGGGGCCATGATTTGCTTCCTCAAACCCTTGCTTGCAGGCCAGCTTATATGCTGCCTTTACTTCCCTAAACTTTTCCACCTGCTCTTTTAATTCTTTTATGAGGCGAGCGTTCTCCTCCCGCACCCTCATCTCATTGTTTTTGGCCTGTGACACAAGGCACTTCGGGTACGCTGACTCATACCTGGCGTGCCTTTTGCCATCACTAAACTTAACAACCAGGCGCTCTACCTTGGCCTGGTATTCCTCAACCTCCCTTTCCCTATCCCAACTCGCTGCCCTGGCTTCCCAAAGCCTGCAGGTGACTTCCCCAAGCCTGCAGGAACATAACCACAGACAAACTAGTGGGATAAAAAGGAAACCAATAACTGCTGCTCTTTCCAGACCCAAACCACTGTCTGCCACATTGCACATCGTTGCCGACGCTCCTGCCACGGTCGCCATTTTGTAAGGGATTAGCACATGCTAGCGGGGTTGGGTTATCTGTCTCTGGCCAATCAGAAGCCTCTGAGCTGCTCCACGGACCCCCGTGCAGTTTTGAAGCACGCTCCTATTACTGGTTCTGACTGCCGGACTTATTCTGTAGCGATATAGGCAGAAAAACGTGACTCGTGGTTTGGGAGCAAAACAGATCAGTATTTATTGAAACAAAAGAACGAAACAAATTAAAATAAACGATACAACACACCTATGCCTGGTACAGCACTTTTGCTTAACGCAGTACACTTAGTGTCCACTAGAGCGCTCCTTGCTCAGTGCAACACTCCTTTAAGTACAGTACTTTTAAAACAGCTACACAGTGTCCACTGGAGCACTTCTCTGCTCAGTGCAACACTCCTTTAGTAAAAATACAGCACTTTTAAATACAGCTATTCTCAGTGTCCACTGAAGCACTTCCTCTACTAAGTGCAACACACCTTTATTAAAATATACGGCACTTTTAAATACAGCTGCTCAGTGTCCAGTGGAGCACTTCTCTGCTCAGTGCAACACTGTCTTACTTAAATAGGGGAGGAGAGAATGGACACATCGAGGGAAAATTGACTAAAATCACAGTTCTAACAAAATTCCCACTTAAATTCCCACCCCTATACCTATTCTAAGTTGCCTTGTAAAGGGCCAGAAAAATACATTCTCACCAATGAAAAAATGCCTGCTCTGTGCTCTGCAATCTTTGATCTTCACTGCCCCGAATAAAAACACCCAAGTATTTTAAAAGTAAACTGCTGGTGTTCCACTTCTTCAGGCAGACTCCCATGATGTAGAGAGCATGGAGGCGAGGCCACAGACAGAGAGATGCTTCTGGGAAGCTATCTTTTATACCCCATTTGGAGCCCGCCCAGATCTGGATGTATCTGGGATAAACAAAAGAGATCCAAACTGCCCAGTGTCTGTCATGGGTTTTGATGAATTATCCATTTGTTTAAACTGTTCCTTTTCTCAGTTTAAATGTCTCTTCAATTTCTGTGATTGGCTTTGAATGTATTTCCATTCATCAATGATGGGTTTGAATGGAGCTGTCTTGGTTTGAAAAAAACATGTCTTTCTGTGATTGCTGAATAAACAGCTTGGGAGGCTCGTGTAAACAAAAGCCATTGTTCTTGTGGTCAGACTGAAACCGCAGCCTAAGTGGTTTGTAAATATAGTTTCTGTAAACACATCGATTGTCTGTTGCCGGAGGGAACTCCCATTTGATTGGCAGATAGACTGTCCCATTAAACCTTTTTTTCCACAGACACTGCAAGCTGTTTCCAAGTCCTTTTGTCTTCGGCCATGCAGTCCGACGGCCATTTTGATCCCTGGATTTTTTAAAGGTATATCCCCCAGGGATTCTTTAATCAAAATTAATCTTCGGAGCTATAGGAAATTTTGAAATGATTGCAAAATCCTACAGTAGTGTACCTGCCCTGGGAGGGTTTGATGGGATAGTGTAGAGGGAAATTTACTCTGTACCTTACCCGTCATGTACCTTCCCTGGGAGTGCTTGATTGTGCAGTGCAGAGGGAGCTTTGCACTGTTTCTAACACATGCTGTACCTAACCTGGCTGTGTTTGGTGAGACAATGCACAGGGATCTTTACGCTGTATCTAGCCTGTGCTGAGCATGCCCTGGGAGTGTTTGTTGGGACAGTGTAAAAGAAACTTTATTCTGAATCTAACTTGTGCTCCACCTGCCCTGTGAGTGTTTGATGGGACGGTGTAGAGGGAGCTTTATTCTGTATCTAGTCTGTGCAGAACATAAAATAGAGAGATACGTAGGAAAGCTTCCTCTACACTGTCCACTCAGACACTCACAATGCAAGTACAACGCGGGTGACATACAAAGCTCAATCTAATACAGCTTCTGTACAGTGCAGCGTACAGCTCGATTGACACTACTCAATGAAGCACAACCGGATCGGGTACAGCATGGGATCAATACAGAATAAAGATCCCTCCACATGCAAGTGTCAAACACTCCCGTGTGAGGTACGAGCAAGGTATATCTATGAGTTAAACTCTGCTCAACTTGCCACATCAAAGGCCGAGCCAGATGGCAGATGTTGAACAGCTCCCAGTATCCGGTTAGACTCTCTCCTCGGCAAAACACTGGACAGTTGGGATTCTTGGTAAAGTTCCTCACTTTTCCAATCATTGTTGAAGCTTCCCTTTTTATCCTGTCTCCTTCACTGGGTTCTCAGTCCCGCTGGATCTGTTCTGTGAAGCCAGCGACATCTCTCCAGTCCCAGTGAGTGCAGCGATGATTCGACTTCTCTAGCTCCACCTTCCTGAGATATTGCTCACTCCCAGACACTGTCAATAGAAAAATGATTCATATTAATCCTAAAATAGAGGCGTAGCATTTTTGTGACCATAATTATATTCAATTTTTTTATTTTTTGCAAATAATGAGTGTGTTTTAATACTTACTTTAATATTAAATTTTCCTTCGCCCTGTTTATTGGGACTAAACTCACTGGAAATGTCAGCTGTCACTCCAGCTCCTCCCACACTGACATCCCACTG
This sequence comes from Somniosus microcephalus, assembly GCF_052327205.1. Classification (NCBI taxonomy): domain Eukaryota; kingdom Metazoa; phylum Chordata; class Chondrichthyes; order Squaliformes; family Somniosidae; genus Somniosus; species Somniosus microcephalus. The sequence goes on along the minus strand of NW_028225181.1, from coordinate 49,152,817 downwards.
ATGGGCCAAAACCAGGGGCGGAACCCTGTCTCCAGGTGACATCACAGAGAAGCCAGGAGCCAATCACACAACAGCCATGATCGATGTCAAAAAGCAGACGGACCCTCTCCCACTCGAGGTGTCACAGGGTTACATTGACCAGGCTCTGCTCCTGGGGTGCAATCTCCCTGGGTATTAACGGAGGGAGTACAATCAGCCCCCTCTCCGGGAATGAACCGGGATCCTGCCCTATATCTCTCCTGAGTTTTATTTCCATATATTGGCTCCCAGTTAAGCAGCACCTCGTTTTCAAAATTCTCATCCTTGTTTTCAAATCCCTCCATGGTCTCGCCCCTTCCTATCTCCAATCTCTTTCAGCTCCACAACTCCCTCCCACCGAGATATCTGAGCTCCTCTAATTCTGCCCTCTTGAGCATCCCTGATAATAAACGCTCAACATTTGGTGACCGTGCTGTCTGTTGCCTAAGCCGTAAGCTATGGAATTACCTGCCTAAACCTCTCGCTCTCGCTACCGCTCTTTCCTCCTTGAAGATGCTCCTTAAACCTACCACTTTGTCAAAGCTTTTAGACACTTGTCCTAATATATCCTTATGTGGCTCGGTGGCAAAACTCCTGTGAAGAGCCTTGGGACCTTTTGCTACGTTAAAGGCGCTATTGAAATTCAAGTTGTGGTTGTTGTTATGTATCTCTGGCTCTACAGAATCATAGAATGGTTACAGCATAGCAGGAGGCCATACGGCCATGTCAGCCCATGCTGGGTCTCTGCAAGAGCACTTCAACAATTCCCACTTCCCCACCCTTTCCCCGCAGCCCTTCATTTTTTTTCCTTCAGGCACTTATCTAATTCGCTTTTGATATACCCCAAACCCTACACGGTAATATTCTGATATAATCCACACCCCTCACTGTAATATTCTGATATACCTCACACCCCTCACTGATACACTCTGATATACCCCACACCCCACACTGTAATATTCTGATATACGCCACACCCCACACTGTAACATTCTGATATAACCCACACCCCTCACTGTCACACTCTGAATTCTCCCACACCCCACACTGTAACATTCTGATATACCCCACACCCCACACTATAATATTCTGATATACCCCACACCCCACACTGTAACATTCTGATATAACACACACCACTCACTGTAACACTCTGATATACCCCACACCCCTCACTGTAACACTGATATACTCCACACACCTCACTGCAACACACTGATATACCACACACCCCTCACTGTAACACTGATATACCCCACACACCTCACTGTAACACTCTGATTTCTCCCACACCCCTCACTGTAACACTCTGATATACCCCATACACCACACTGTAACATTATGATATACCCCACACCCCTCACTGATACACTCTGATTGCTCCCACACCCCTCACTGTCACACTCTGATATACGCCAAACCCCACACTGTAACATTCTGATATAACCCACACCCCTCACTGATACACTCTGATTTCGCCACATCCCTCAATGTAAAACACCGATATACACCATGCACCTCACATTAACACTCTGATATACTCCACACCCCTCACTGTAACACTCTGATATACCACACACCTCACTGTAACACTCTGATTTCTCCCACACCCCTCAATGTAAAACTCTGATATAGCCTATACCCCTCACTGTAACACTCTGATATACCCCACACCCCTCACTGATACACTCTGATTTCTCCCACACCCCTCAAAGTAAAACTCTGATATACCCCATACACCTCACTGTCACACTCTGATATACCTCAAACCCCACACTGTAACATTCTGATATACCCCACACCCTTCACTGATACACTCTGATTGCTCCACACCCCTCACTGTCACACTCTGACATACCCCAAACCTCACACTGTAACATTCTGATATACCCCACACCCCTCACTGATACACTCTGATTTCTCCCACACCCCTCACTGTAACATTCTGATATAAACCACACCCCTCACTGATACACCCTGATTTCTCCCACACCCCTCAATGTAAAACTCCGATATACACCATACCCCTCACTGTCACACTCTGATATACCCCACACCCCTCACTGTAATATTCTTATATACCCCAAACCCCTCACTGTAACACACAGATTTCTCCCACACCCCTGACTGTAACACTCCGATATACCCCATACACCTCAATGTGACACTGATATACCCCACACCCCTCACTGTAACACTCTCTGATATACCCCACACCCCTCACAGTAACGCTGATATAACCCACACCCCTCACTGTAACACTGATATAGATCCCACCTCTCAATGTAACACACTGATATAACCCACAACCTCACTTTAACACACTGATATACCCCACATCCCTCGCTGGATCACACTCTGAAACTTCAAGTTCGCCTCTAAGTCACACACCATCCTGGCTTGAAAGTATATTGCCGTTCCTTCATCGTCGCTGGGTCAAAATCCTGGAGCACCCTCCCTAACAGCACTGTGGGAGTACCTTCGCCACATGGACTGCAGCAGTTCAATAAGGCGGCTCACCACCACCTTCTCAATGGCAAATAGGGATGGGCGATAAATGCTGGCCTTGCCAGCGATGCCCACATCCGATAAATGAATATTAAGCAGTGCGTCTGCTGCACCTGCTCTCGGAGCGGGTCTTGCATGCGCCCTGACCCCGCTCTATCCAAGATGGAGGCGCGTGGACAAGTCACATCATCCTTCACCAAGATGGCGGCCAGTTGCCGGGGTAACCCGGACCTTTTGCTGCAGAGAAATCCTCTTGCAAGTTGCACACAATCACACCGCTTGCCCCGGAGGCTGGAGCCGCGGCGCAAACACAGGGCCTGTGGTGTCTTATTCGGGTCCTGAGGCCTACGCTGTGGGTTTATGAACATTCCCTGCCCAGACGAGGCATCTATTCCTCCCTGGCATCCACAATCAACTCCCGCACCTCGAGTCGCTTGAACGGCCATTAGTGCAACAGGAAATGCAATGACGAAATGTCATCGACCTGAAATGTAGAATCTGTTCGATGCTGTTGCTGATCCACCATTACTCCTGCCCCACCAAATGTACTATGCATGCTTGGAGCTCTCCGATGGCTCCGTGCCTGCACACTGAGCTCCTGTAGTCATTGGTGGGGCATTTTATGCCACATGGGGGAACCAGGGTAAACACACCTGCTTTGAAAACTCCAATTGGTGAAGAGATGATTCACGAATTCAGATTGAGGCTTTGTTCACTACCTGTCGGGGGTGACATTAAGTTGCACCAGTGTCACCAGAAGGGGACATAAACCATTAAGGCAAGTGTCCAGGCGCACCTCAAATATCCAGCAACAGTTCAGACGAAGGGCCCTCGACCTGAAACGTTGACACTGTTTCTACTCGCTGCTGCCTGACCTGCTGAGTGTTTCTAACTTTTTCTGTTGTTATTGCAGTAATAAATTTGTACAATACAGCCACACACAGAAACAATAATTAAATCACAATGTGATTGTGAGGAGCGATTATCACTTCACTGACCTCCGGTGCCCTCCGGTCGTGGAAGGTAACATACATATCGGTGGACTCCCCATGCTCCCTCTCCAGGGCCACCAGGCCATGGACAAGACCCCGGAAGAGAGGCAGGCAGCCAGAGCCACCCTCGAAAACTTTGGGTCCCACCGACCCTGAACCTACAAGTTGCTGTTTCAGCTGAGGGCCAGAGCAGATCCAGGGGAAGATCCACCACCTTACTCACCCTACTCTGCACCAGGCGGCAAAAGATTAGGAGACTGGGGCTAAAATGTTACCAAAAGCTAAGGAGCTACCACTTCAGGTAACGATACAGAGGCTGCAACCTCCCACATTGAAAATATACATGGCCCATGGCCTCCTAAAGGCCGTAAAATCCACGTCCGGAATTGAGCCTACATGGGCATGTCCGGCATGGGCAGTGGCCTTGGTGGGTCATGACACCGCTGAAAATAACTTTACATTAGTAGGGCCTTTTAAGCCCGGCCAGCTCGTTATTCGGTCCAATTAAATGATGCAGGTCTGGTGGCATAGTGGTTAGCACTGTTGCCTCACAGCACCAGAGACCAGGGTTCGAATCTGGCCTCGGGCGACTGTCTGTGTGGAGTTTGCACATTCTCCCCGTGTTTGCGTGGGTTTTCTCCGGGTGATCCGGTTTCCTCCCACAGTCCAAAGATGTGCGGGTTAGGTTGATTGGCTATGATAAATTGTCCCTTAGTGCAAGGGGGATTAAATACGTGGGGTTACAGGGATAGGGTGGGATATGTGTTGGCGTAGGGGTTACGGGGATTGGGTGGGATATGTGTCGGTGCAGGCTCGATGGGCCGAAATGGCCTCTATCTGCACTGTGGGGTTTCTGTGATTCTGTGTGATTCTGTGGTCTGTTACCTTCATCGATGATGCGTTTTCAGCTGGCATCTTTAATGGGGCCATGACCACGTTGGATTTGAATGTCAATGTAACATAGTGCTGTCAGTGCACTACAGCATTGGAGGGCTGCAAACACTGACAATGACTGCACAGAGGGATGCACCCAGGTTGTCTGATGGCTCCCCCATATGCTTATGAAGGGAGTCAATGCACGCAGGGTGGTCCTCTTTTCTTCCAATGGACAGAAGAGACCTCCCCAGGACACCAAAACAGCCTGCTTGGAGATTGCAAAGTGGTTCACCAGCAGGGATGTTGTCGGGAAGATCTGGTTGCAGTGCCACAAACGCTTCAATGATCTCATTAGATCAGGAAACGCGAGTACAATGCCACACTCACCTTCATCTAGCTGTGCCTCGCATCACACCCCCATCACTCGGCCTTCCCAACCCTAACCCTGCACATCCTTACTCGCACCAGCAAGCCTTTCACGTCCACCCACTCCTCTTTCTACTTACATTATCACATCCCCAGCTCACTAGGAACCTCTCACACTCACCCTCATCCTAGTGCAATCACAACAACTAACACACAAGGAGGCCACTTGTATTTGGCACCCCACTCTATCACTGTCACCCTCTAAATATCTACCGAATCTATTCCTTTCATTTGTTAGATTCGAATTTTGGAGAAACCCCAATGGAGACGGAATTGAGGACAATGCAGAATTTATTAAAGCAACCATGAGAGGCTTGCGCACAAGGGAGAGTCACCCTGCTTGCTCAAACAAGAGGTGCACTCACAAAAGACAACAGTTGTTCATTCAAGTTATACAATTCTATAAGCAATGCCCACTTACTACAGAATGGGGCGTATATGTACAATGAGTGTCACAACAGTTACTCTTTACTTGTTTATGTGGTTAGTCATGAAACTCCAGCACGATTTGTACAGGTTGGGTGATTGGGCAGAAACATGGCAAATGCACTATAATGTGGATAAATGGGAGGTTATCCACTTTGGTGGCAAAAACAGGAAAGCAGATTATTAATTGAATGGTAATAGATTTGGAGAAGGGGAAGTGCAAAGAGACCTGAGTGTTCTTGTACTCCAGTCGCTGAAGGGAAGCATGCAGGTGCAGCAGGTGGTTAAGAAGGCAAATGGTATGTTGGCCTTCGTAGCAAGAGGGTTCGAGTACAAGAACAAGGATGTCTTGCTGCAGTTGTACAGGGCCTTGGTGAGACCACACCTTGAGTATTGTGTGCAGTTTTGGTCGCCTTACCTGAGGAAGGACGTTCTTGCCATGGAAGAAGTGCAGCGAAGATTCACCAGGCTGATACCTGGGATGGCAGGAATGATGTATGAGGAGAGATTGTGTCGATTGGTCTTATACTCATTGGAGTTTAGAAGATTGAGAGGGGATCTCATCGAAACCTATAAAATTCTGTCAGGCCTGGACAGACTAGATGCAGGAAGGATGTTTCTGATGGCCGGGGAGTCCAAAACCAGGGGTCATAGTCTAAGGATAAGGGGTAATCCATTTAGGACTGAAATGAGGAGGAATTTATTCACCCAGAGAGTGGTGAACCTGTGGAATTCTCTGCCACAGAGGGCGGTGGAGGCCAGTTCATTAAGTATATTCAAGAAAGAGTTGGATATATTTCTTAAGGCTGAAGGGATCAAGGGGTATGGGGAGAAGCCGGGGACCGGGTACTGAAATTGGATGATCAGCCATGATCTCATTGAATGGTGGAGCAGGCTCGAAGGGCCGAATGGCCTACTCCTGCTCTTATCTTCTATGTTTCTATATTTCTATGTAACTGTCAGACCCACCACTCAACTGTCGGGTCCACCCCCTTGAACTCAGGTACCCCCTGACCATGCTAGCCACAGATGTCAGTTCTAACCCTACTCCCCACGTTCCTCTCTTCTTCGTTGTAGACATTGTTTATAGTTTGAGAAAACACGTCTTATCCTTATCTTTCGAAGGAGAAGGGCGGGGGGCGGACCACAAGGCCACAGTGATTCATGTCTTCAGCAACTAGTATAATGTTGGTTTTAATTGTACTCTTATCTCCGAGGAGACAGGGCAATGTTTAGACAATGGCTCTACTGAGGTGCTGTGAACACACAGTCCCATGCCTTTATCTCATCTGTGTGTCTTTGATGATTGATATTCCACCTTGCTGCATCCCTGCTATCTGTTCCCAGCTAAGAATTGAAACCCCTCTTTGTCTTTAATAGCTATTACTTACAATTCCCTTCTTTGAGAGGGTTAACACAGTCTAGTATCCCACAATTCATTGAGAACAAGCTGGACCTTTCAGTTTAACAGAGTCAAGTATCCCAGAATGCATTGGGAACAAGCTGGACCTTTCAGATTAACAGTGTCAAGTATCCCAGAATTATTTGGGAACAAGCTGCATCCTTCAGTCCCCCCTTCCAACCCCCGGAAAGGACCCTTGAAGTGGGGTTGGATAGTGCGCTCTCTACGCTATGATAGTGTGATAAGCTGGTGGGTTTAGATTATTGCAAAAACGCTTATAGGTTTTGCCCGATCAAATAGCATGAATGATGAAGGTTTTCCTGTAACCCCCCTCCAATTTGTTCTAAATTTCCCCCCTCCAGGCCTTTGGCTATTCCAGGTAGGCCGCACATTTGTTGCATATGGTATGGTGTGAATCCTGTTGGGGTGGCTACCCGTCGAGGCACCAGATATGCATCAGATGAGTAAAGTTAATATTTAGGAATTCCTCGATTCATTATGCGATCGCTTCATTATTCATACACTTGATTTTTCCAATAAGTTGATAAAGTCATTATCTGAAACGCTTGGAGTAGGAGCAGTACAATCATTAGCAGTTTTAACCACTTGTTTTGCAATTTGTCTCGCACCAGTCCGTTTACATTTCCTGCATGTCATACATTACAGGGTCAGGACAATTACTAACTGCACCACGACTAATACATGTGAAATCATTCGGGTCCATGGATGGATCTTTATATTTCGTCCCCAGTCTATCTTTTCTTCTCCGCCCGCTGCTCCTATTGCTGCATCTAATGATCGGGAAGTAACAGCCCTGATCTGATCCCTTACTTAAATTCAATCTACTGTTCCGGTGTTCCAATTCTGCCCCGCCTGGGGTCTCCTCTGTTTCTTCAATCTTTCCTGATGTTACCCAGCCTGGGGTCTCCTCTACTTTGCTTCTTGTCTTCGCTTTCGGTGTGCTCAATTAATTTGTTAATGCCGGTTAGTCATGGGCATGAGTACACAATTGGCATAAGTATCAAAGTCTTACTATATAGTGTATACTTATATTAAATACACTATCATTAAAAGTTGGATAACTACCAGAGCGTGTGAAATAATACCAACCTAAGGGTGTGCTGATATATTAAGCCCAATATCCTGCCAGTGTGAGTTGTCCCCTATGCTGTCAATTTCAATATCCATTCCAGAGATGTCTTGCTCCAAAATGTAAAATGATTTATGGAGGAGTTCAGTCGCATCATAAGCTCACCGAAACCCTCAACCAACAGGGGAATTTCGTATCCGAATTGTGCCACATAATGTGTAGCTCAAAATTAAAAACGTGTTGGTTGATGGGACGGGTCCTGTTAGACCTGTAAAGCATGGTAGTTGCGGCAGTAGTGACACAGGAGGCACCAACAAAACCACCTCATACTGGATTCGTACTGGTTTTTTAACATGCTCTGTTACCTACAAAACACAATTATTACAGTCACAGTTAGTTTAAGTCTTACAGTCATTTCAAGTGACATTGCAGTTTAACATCTAATCAACAAATCATGGACTTAAAAGATTCTCCAGATCTCTCTTTTACTCGTATCCATCTTGTGGATAACACTTACTAAACACGATTTCTCCTTAGCCCTCAATTGTCCCAATCCAATTTCTTAAACTTCAATTTCAATCCCTCTAACAGGTGCCAGTATGTTTAACTCTATTCTGATAGTTTCATTAATGAGATAATTTCTCGATGGAGTATGTGTCAATGCTTTAAAGATTGCCTTGCTCTCCTGAGCCACATTAACTATTTCATGTCTTGCTGTTGACAAGTATTTAAGCATTGCTCAGATCCGTTTCTCAGTGCAAATCCAACATACATTCCCGGATGGTAATTACATCATACGTATCGAATCACATTTCCACACTCATACTGGTATCTCAATATCATGCCACATGTGCCATCCGATACAAGCCATTCTTGGGATTTCAGGTGTCTTAGCAAAAGTTTGTAGTCGTCTGGAGATCTTTGCTCATCTTCCTCTGCATGGTCCTGATGTCTTGGGTAGTGGCTGGACTTTCAATTGCAGTTTTCTTAAAAGTTCATTAGAGGCAGGGACCCAAATATCTCCAAGAGAAAGTTATCAATTTACTATTCTTTACTACATTTTCCTGATTTTCACTGGAACATTATGAAATTCCCATTCAGTACTATAATTCTCCTGTTTCAATCTCACGCCCTCAATCACTTCCCTTTAATTACCATTCATATCTCATTCATTAGTCCTGGAGGAACTTTACTGTCCAGTACAATATTTAAGATTGAAAACATGAAACTAACGTTCTCACTTGGTCCAAGTTATTAACACTTTTATTTATCATTATATTAGAGGATTTTTCTTTTCCCAAAAGTAACCAAATATATAGTGCCTGAGTCCACTTTGTTATTTCAAAATTATCTCAAAATCCAAACAGCAGTACAGTTGATCTGACAGGTTTTGTCAATGTTCAATATCATTTCTATCAATTTATCCTCCATTTCCAATTTCAGAAACAAGTTATTCTCAGACTAGGTGGCTTACACAGTGTTTTAACATGAGAGACAGAAGTGCTGCCACTAGTTTACAAGATAACTTCCATATAACAAAAGAAAGAAGAGACTCCATTGTGACTCTGCTTAGAACCCAATGGGTTAATTTATCAAATCATATTTTTCCTTCTCTCACTATGGGGAAATATTAACTGAACATTAAGAAACTTAAATTTAAAAATGTCCAATATCTTTATATTTCATTCAGTAATACTGAATTGTTGCTTGGTGAACTTAAACAGCTGTCAATGGAAAGGGTTAACACCTTTGCAGGTTTTAAAGAAGGTGGAGTGAAAAATTATCAGGCACATGCAATTGCATCACTTCATGTAATAAAAAATCTAAAATCCCGATCGAAAAGACAGTTGTGTTTTCATGCTTTAACAAAACACGAACACGGAGGTAACATGGACAGTGAAGAAAGATGGGATTGAGCAAAGCTCACAAGCGAAGTAATCTTTGTAATGGACTCTGCAACTGCAAGATTTCTCTGATTATTGTTAGTCCGTGAGATTTGGCCCTGTCCCGTGTATATCTACACCACGAGCATTTTTAGCTGTTTGCTACCAAAGAAGGTTTACATTGCCTAAAGAAAATCCCAGAAGCAGTGAAAATGCTAGTGTTTGAGTGACATTATATCGTTGGCCCTAATTACTGGTTAGCTGCAGTTTATCAGCGTTACTTCACTGACTGTAATAGTCCGAGATATTCTTTATTAGGCATGGGAACTGGTGACTGGAGTCAAGAGCCTCCATTCTACAGGTTAAGGTTCATTTGACGTCAAAATGCTAGTTCCCTGAATCAGTGAAACGTCAGCACTAGGTTACCATTTTCATTAATAAGTTCAAAGCATGTATAACAATACATTGCTGATCAATAATACAGGTCATTATCCATTTGCAACTAACTACAGATAAGCGCTCTCTCAGCTTATACAACAATTCTCCCTCACATGGTGCTGTTCCACAAAATTGTGCACCAATCAAAAATAAACGAGGTCAGAGGATAAAACGTAATGATTGTTCTGTTAGATTCAACAGACTTATGCAATGGACCAGCCCCGCACCAAAAAGCGATGCTTTGCTTCGTTGCTCTGAAAGGATTAGGACAGTTTGACAATTGCACACCATCCCACTCACATTACCGCACTAACACTGGCGTCGGGATTACGGAGTGCTTTGGTACGGACACTGCGATAGGAAAATTGTAATCTGGCCAAAATGCTTATGTGACGCTCATGATTCATCACCATAAATTACTCTCACCACGAGGCTTGTGATCACCGGTGCTTCAATCCCGTGTTATGAAACTCAAAATACTCTTTCCAAAAGAACTCAAATTTGGGAATCTATAATCTAATTGTAGTGCCAGGTGATTTCCCCTCCCCGCCAAAGTTCAGGTGGACATATTATGAAATTGTACTTTGAAAGCCCAGTGAGATGATGGCAACTGATTTCTTTCATTTTTTATTTATTGGATGGCTTAGATTCAACATGTGATTTTGTTTAGCTGATTAATTATTGTATGCTACCAGCAGCAACCTAGCAGTAAAGTAAAGGAAAACAAACTTTTAACCTTTATGTGCAGAGCTGTGTGAACTGCGATAAGATTTGGATTCAAAACAAATATAGGAGCTCTCACACTTGAATTTGCTGTTTCTTTCTTTTGGGAAATACCCGTGCTGTATTAGTTACCACTGGGGTTAAGCTAATCGATAGAATAGTCTGCAGTGGAAGATTGTCCCTGTCTCTAGCAGGGGTGGGTGCAGCAACGCATCTGGACAATCCTGCAGCTACAGGCTGCTGCTTAGCGGCGTGGGGCAGTACCGGCCTTTGTCTATCCCTCTGCGCCTGGGTTACTACCGCATTGTAATGATCCTTACTGTGGCAGTTAGAGATGTGGAATGGCCTATTCTGGTCTGGCAATCTCAGGGCACGAGCACTTACGAGGGCTTGTTCAACTTTACAAAAGCTGTTTCATGGTCGGGGCCCCAGTCCACCAGCTCCTGGGATGGTTTCCCCCCTTTGATCAAGTCCTATATAGGCTGGGCTATTTCTGCATATTCTGGGGTAATGTTCTGGCAATAATTAAATAGCCATAGTACCTGCCTGGCCCACTCCCATTTACCCAATCTTCTGGATCAAAGTCAGACATAGCTGCTTGTAAGTACGGAAGACATTGAGAAATCAAAGCACGCAACCAGTGGTTGCATGCTGTTCCTGCTAGCTGTCCTCTCGTTGCTAGTGCTCTTCTCATCTGCCTTCGGGCATTTGTCTCTCCCCTTGTGTTATTATGTATCCTAGGTCGATTACTTCCTCCTGCCCTACCTCTACCTTTCTAGGGCTTACATTTAGTCACGCATTCTTTAGTGCTCCCAGTACCGTAGACAATTAAATATTGTAGAGGGACCTGCCACGAGCAGATGTTCTTGCAGATCGGAGTTATCTTATTCAATGCGGTCTTCACAAATTTACACCAACTAGAATTTCACCGTGGCCACATTGAAAGGTTGGTTTTAATAGGTTAATTAACCTCTTAACTCCAATTTAATCCACATCAATTCTTTAACTAACCAGTATCACTTTGAAAAGAAAGAATGAAGCCACATTAACAAAGAAACAATCACTCATGCTTGTAAACATTCACATTTATTTTCTTCCAGGCACATTGGCAACTTTAACTTCAAGGCTGAAGCTTATCTTTTGTAAATCAATGAACAGATAAAACAAAACAAAATAGCACATTCTTGCAGACAACAGTAAATTACGTCATATTTCTTACTGTCCTTTCTTCAGATGTCTTTCCAAAATACTGTAGAAACATTGATTATAACTGGAGAAAAAATATTTTTTCACATTTAAACAAATCAAATCAATCTGCTTTAGAAGGTTTCACCATAGCAACAGCTACTCCAAGGTTAAAAATTAGACTGAAACTTAATCTTTTGCGAATTTGCTTTTTTTTTTGTAATTCTCAGTTTTTACTCACCAGCGTAACGTAAATTGTAGTAGTATTTTTTCAATTCTGGGGCACAATTTTATTCGCTCATTCTTAAAACTTCCAAAATCCAAGACAAGACAAAAGAGTTAAACACTTTTAACACAGAGAATTGGGTGGAGCTAAACCACACATAAAATACATATTGTTTTAAAGACAGACTTTTCAGACAAAAGAAATACTGTAACTTCTTAAGCATTCATAGTCGGGAAAACATTCACACTTTAACACACATTTTCATACAAACTGAAATTCCAGCATTTTTTTAAGGTTCCTTTCACTCAGCAAATCTTGTGTTTTATTTGCCTCAGCACAGACGTCAATAACTTCCATGTTGGTAAAGCTTTACGTTTATCTTTTTACATCGGTGTCCCAGCAGCTTTTCCCAGCTTTCCAAATCCCTGCCCAGAAGCAGGGGTGACAGTCTAAAGATAAGGGATCGCCCATGTAGGACAGAGATGAGGAGAAATTTCTCCACTCAGAGGGTGGTGAATCTTTGGAATTGTCTATCCCAGAGGGCTGTGGCAACTCAGTCGTTAAATATATTCAAGACAGAGATCAATAGATATTTGAATATGGGGATAGTGCAGTTAAGTGAAGATAAGGCCAAAGTCCAGCCATGATCTTATTGAATGGTGGAGCAGGATCAAAGGGCCAAATGGCCGACTCCTGCTTCTACTTCTAATGTTCTTATGTTCTTATGGAAAATAAATGAGCACTGAACTGAGAAAATATTCATGTTGCACCAAGAAATGTTGAGGAAGGGTATCAGTGAATAGATTAATTGAGACAGGTACCAGTAAATGGAGAAAGTGGACGGGACCAGCAAATGGAGCTATTGGAGTTTGCCAGCGGTAAAGTGTGGAAATGGGGGAGGGTAATAATAAACGGCGAGAGTTCCAATAAATAGGGGAATTGGAGGAAGGCACCAGTAAGCGTGTTATTGGGGGAGGGCACCAGTAAATGTTCCAACTGTGGAATGCACCAGAATGTTGGAATTGAGGAAGCCACCAGTAAATGGGACATTTGAGGAAGGCACCAATAAATGGGGAATTTGGTTAGGGTACCAGTGAAGGGGGAAATTGGAGGAATGAAGCAGCAAACATGGAAGAGCACCAGTAATTGTTGAAATTGGAGAAAGCACCAGTACATGTAGGAATTGGGGAGGCTACGAATAGATTGTGGAATTGGCAGAAAACACCAGACAATGGGGGATTGGAGAGGGAAACATTAAAGGGGTATTGGGGAAGGCACCAGTAAATGGGGGTTTGGTGAAGCACCTTTAAATGGGGGATTGGTGAAGCACCTTTAAATGGGGGATTGGGGAAAGCACCAATAAATGCGGGATTGGGGATGGCAGCAGTAAAACGGGATTTTGGAAGGCCACCATTACATGGGGGAATGGGGAAGGCACCAGTACATGGGTGATTAGGGGAGGGCTCCAGTAAACGAGGGATTGATGAAGGCACCGTTAAATGGGGGATTGGGGAGGGCACTCTTAAATGGGGGATTGGGGGAGGATATCAGTAAATGGAGGATTAGGGGGCACCAGTAAATATGGGATTGGTAGGGCAACAGTAAATAGGGGATTGGGGATGGGCACCAATAAAAAGTGTATTGTGGAGGGCACCAGTAAATGGGCGATTGGGGAAGGCACCACTAAATGGGAGATTGCAGGGCATCAGTAAATGGGAGATTGTGGAGAGAACCAGTAAATATGGGACATGGGGAGGCACCAGTTAATGGGGAATTGAGGGAAGCACCTTTAAATGGGGGATTGGTGGAGGACACCAGTAATGTGGGATTGTGAAAGGGCACCAGAAAATTGGGTGCTGGGGGAGAGCACCAGTAAATGGCGATTGGGGAAGGGCATCAGTAAATGGGGGATTGGGGAATGCACCAATAAATGGGGGATTGTGGGAGGCTCCAGTAAATGGGAGATTGGGGGCCTCAGTAAATGGAAGATTGTGGAGAGCACTAGTAAATATGGGACATGTGGAGGCACCAGTTAATGGGGGATTGAGGGAAGCAACAGTACATGGCGGACTGGGGAAGGGCACCAGTAAATGGGGGATGGTGGAGGGCACCATTAAACGGTTAAATGGGGAAAGCACCAGTAAATGGCTGACTGAGGAAGGGGCCAGTAATTGCGGGATTGGTGGAGGCACCAGTAAATGGTTAATTGGGGAAAGCTCAAGTAAATGGCGGACAGGGGAAGGGCACCAGTAAATGCGGGATTGGTGGAGGGCACCAGTAAATGGGTAATTGGGGAAAGATCCAGTAAATGGCAGACTGCGGAAGGGCACCAGTAAATGCGGGATTGGTGGAGGGCACCAGTAAATGGGAATGGAAGAGCACCTGTAAATGGGAGATTGGGGAAGGGCACCAGTAAATTGGGGATTGGGGAGGGCACCAGTATATGGGGATTGTGGAAGGGCACCATATATGGGGATTGGGGAAGGGCAGCAGTAAATGGGGGATTGGGAAATGGCACCAGTAAATGGGGGATGGGGCAAGGGCAACCGTAAATGGGGGATTGGGCCAGTAAATGGGAGATTCGGGAAGGGACCAAAGAATGGGGGATTTGGGTGATAGAGGGAGCTTTACTCTGTATCTATTCTGTATCTGGGAGTGTTTGATGCGACTGTGTAGAGGCAGCCATCCTCTATATCTAACTTTTGCTGTACCTGCCCTGGGATTGTTTGATGACACAATGTAGAGGGATTTTCACTCTGTATCCAACCCGTGCCTTACCTCACCTGGGAGTGTTGGATTGGACAGTGTAGAAGGAGCTTTACTCAGTATCTAACCTGTGCTGTACCTGACCTGGGAGTGCTTGATGGTACAGTGCAGAGGAAGCTTTACTCTGTATCTAACCTATGCTATACCTTCCCTGGGAGTGTTTGTTGGGACAGTGAAAAGGGAGATTTACTCTGTATCTAACCAATGATGTACCTACCCTGGGAGGGTTTGTTGCGACAGTGCAGAGAGAGATTCACTTTGTATCTAACCTGTGCACTGAGAGTGTTGGACCGGACAGTGTGGAGGGGTATTACATTTGCTGTACCTGCCCTGGGCTTATCTGATGGCAAAATGTAGAGGGATTTTCACTCTGTATCTAACACGTGTATTATCTCACCGAGGAGTGTTGGATTGGACAGTTTAAAAGGAACTTTACACTGCATCTAACCTGTAGTCTACCTACCCTGGGAGGGTTTGATGGGATAGTGTAGAGGGAAATTTACTCTGTACCTTACCCGTCACGTACCTTCCCTGGGAGTGCTTGATTGGACAGTATAGAGGGAACTTTGCACTGTTTCTAACACATGCTGTACCTGCCCTGGCTGTGTTTGGTGAGGCAATGCACAGGGATCTTTACTCTGTATCTAACCTGTGCTGAGCATGCCCTGGGAGTGTATGTTGGGACAGTGTAAAAGAAGCTTTATTCTGAATCTAACTTGTGCTCCACCTGCCCTGCGAGTGTTTGATGGGACGGTGTAGAGGGAGCTTTATTCTGTATCTAGCCTGTGTAGAACATAAAATAGAGAGATACGTAGTAAACTTCCTCTACACTGTCCACTCAGACTCTCACATTGCAAGTACAATGCAGGTGACATACAAAGCTCAATCTAATACAGCATGTGTACAGTGCAGCGTACAGCTCGCTTGACACTACTCAATGAAGCACAACCGGATCGGGTACAGCATGGAATGAATACAGAATAAAGATCCCTCTACATGCAAGTGTCAAACACTCCCGTGTGAGGAAAGAGCAAGGTATATCTATGAGTTAAGCTCTGCTCAACTTGCTACATCAAAGGCCGAGCCAGATCGCAGATGTTGAACAGCTCCCAGTATCTGGTTAGACTCTCTCCTCGGCAAAATCCTGGGCAGTTGGGATTCTCAGTAAAGTTCCTCACCTTTCCAATCATTGTTGAAGCTTCCCGTTTTATCCTGTCTCCTTCACTGGGTTCTCAGTCCCGCTGGATCTGTTCTGTGAAGCCAGCGACATCTCTCCAGTCCCAGTGAGTGCGGCGATGATTCGACTTCTCTCTCTCCACCTTGCTGAGATATTGCTCACTCCCAGACACTGTTAATAGAAAAATGATTCATATTGATCCTAGAATAGAGGGGGAGCATTTTTGTGACGTTAATTATATTCAATTTGTTTCTTTGTTGCAATTAATGAGTGTGTTTTAATACTTACTTTAATATTAAATTGACCTTTGTCCTGTTTATTGGGACTAACCTCAATCCCAGTGTGAGCTGTCACTCCAGCTCCTCCCACACTGACATCCCAATGATGGGCAGTAACCAGGGGCGGAGCCCTGTCTCCAGGTGACATGACACAGGAGCCAGGAGCCAATCACACAGCAGCCAGGACCTATGTGAAAAAGCAGACGGACTCTCTCCCACTCGAGGTTTCACAGGGTCACATTGACCAGGCTGTGCTCCTGGTGTGCAATCTCCCTGGAAATGAAAGGAGGGAGTACAATCAGCCCCCTCTCCGGGAATGAACCGGAATCCTGCCTTATATCTCTCCCGAATTTTATTTCCACATATTGGCTCCCGGTTAATCAGCACCTCGTTTTCAAAATTCTCATCCTTGTTTTCAAATCCCTCCATGGTCTCGCCCCTTCCTATCTCCAATCTCCTTCAGCTCCACAACTCCCTCCCACCGAGATATCTGTGCTCCTCTAATTCTGCCCTCTTGAGCATCCCTGATTATAAACGCTCAACATTTGGTGACCGTGCTGTCTGTTGCCTCGGCCGCAAGCTATGGAATTACCAGTCTAAACCTAGCGCCCTCGCTACCGCTCTTTCCTCCTTGAAGATGATCCTTAAAAACTGCCTCTTTGTCAAAGCTTTTAGACACCTGTCCGAAGTTATCTTAGGTGGCTCGGTGGCAAAACTCTTGTGAAGAGCCTTGGGACCTTTTGCTACGTTAAAGGCGCTATTGAAATTCAAGTTGTTGTTGTTGTTATATATCTCTGGCTCTATAGAATCATAGAACGGTTACAGCAGAGGAGGAGGCCATATGGCCACGTCAGCCCATGCTGGCTCTCTGCAAGAGCACTTCAGCAAGTCCCACTCCCCCACCCTTTCCCCGCAGCCCTTCATTTTTTTTCCTTCAGGCACTTATCTAATTCACTTTTGATATACCCCACACCCCACACTGTAATATTCTGATATACCCCACACTGCAACACACTGATATACCCAAAACCCCACACTGTAACATTCTGATATACCCCACACCCCCCACTGATACACTCTGATTTCTCCCACACCCCTCAATGTAAAACTCCGATATACTCCATACCCCTCACTGTCACTCTCTGATATACCCCACACCCCTCAATGTAACACTCTTTTATACACCCCAAGCCCCTCACTGTAACACTCTGATTTCTCCCACACCCCTCACTGCAACACTCCGATATACCCCATACACCTCAATGTAACACTGATATACCCCACACCCCTCACTGTAACACTCTCTGATATACCCCACACCCCTCACATTAACACTGATATAAACCACACACCTCACTGTAACACTAATATAGATCCCACCTCTCAATGTAACACACTGATATAACCCACAACCTCACTTTAACACACTGATATATCCCACATCCCTCGCTGGAACACACTCTGAAACTTCAAGTTCCCCTCCAAGTCACACATCATCCAGACTTGAAAGTATATTGCTGTTCCTTCATCGTCGCTGAGTCAAAATCCTGGAGCACCCTCCCTAACAGCACTGGGGGAGTACCTTCACCACATGGACTGCAGCGGTTCAAGAAGGTGGTTCACCACCACCTTCTCAACGGCAAATAGGGATGGGCAATAAATGCTGGCCTTGCCAGCGATGCCCACATTCCTTAAATGAATATTAAGCAGTGCTTCTGCTGCACCTGCTCTCGGAGAGGGCCTTGCATGTGCCCTGACCCCGCCCTATCCAAGATGGCGGCGCATGGACAAGTCACGTCATCCTTCACCAAGATGGCGGCCAGTTGCCGGGTAACCCGGGCCTTTTGCTGCAGAGAAATCCTCTCGCAAGATGCGCAGAATCACGCCGCTTGCCCCGGATGCTGGTGCCACAGAGCAAACACGGGGCCCGTGGTGTCTTATTCGGGTCCTGAAGCCTATGCTGTGGGTTTATGAACATTCTCTGCCCAGATGAGGCACCTATTCCTCCCTGGCACCCACAATCAACTCGCGCACCTCGAGTCGCTTGTGCGGCCGTTAGTGCAACAGGAAATGCAATGACGAAATGTCATCGACCTGAAATGTAGAATCTCTTCGATGCTGTTGTTGATCCATCATTACTCCTGCACCACCAAAAGAACTACGCATGCTCGGAGCTCTCCCCAGCCCTGTGCCTGCACACTGGGCTCCTGTAGTCATTGATGGGGCATTTTATGCCGCATGGGGGACATTGGGTAAACACATCTGCTTTGAAAGCTCCAATTGGTGAAGAGATGATTCACGAATTCACATTGAGGCTTTGTTCACTACCTGTAGGGGGTGACAATAAGTTGCGCCAGTGTCACCAGAAGGGGACATAAACCATTAAGGCAAGTGTCCAGGTGCACCTCAAATATCCAGCAACAGTTCAGATGAAGGGCCCTCGACCTGAAACGTTGACACTGTTTCTACTCGCTGCTGCCTGACCTGCTGAGTGTTTCCAGCTCTTTCTGTTGTTATTGCAGTAATAAATTTGTACAATACAGCCACACACACAAACAATAATTAAATCACAATGTGATTGTGAGGAGCGATTATCACTTCACTGACCTCCGGTGCCCTCCGGTCACGAAAGGTAACATACATACCGATGGACAACCCATGCTCCCTCTCCAGGGCCACCAGGGCATGGGCAAGACCCCAGAAGAGAGGCAGGCAGCCAGAGCCAATCTCGCACCCCATGGGTCCCACCGACCCTGAACCTACAAATTGCTGTTTCAGCTAAGGGCCAGAGCAGATCCAGGAGAAGATCCACCACCTTACTCACCCCACTCTGCACCAGGTGGCTAAAGATTAGGAGCCTGGTGCTAAAATGTTACCGCTTCCGGTAACGATACAGAGGCTGCAACCTCCCACATTGAAAATACACATGCCCCATGGAGTCATTAAGGCCGTAAAATCCACGGCCGGAATTGTGCCTACATGGGCATGTCCGGCACGGGCGGTGGCCTTGGTGGGTCATGACCCCGCTGCTGGCTCCAGCCCGCTGCTGAAAATGACTTTATGTTAATAGGGCCGATTAAGCCCGGCCAGCTCGGTATTTGGTCCAATTAAATGATGCGGGTCTGGTCTGTTAACTTCATCGATGACGCGTTTTCAGCCGGGATCTTTAATGGGGCCATGACCACGTTGGATTTGAATGTCAATGTAACATAGTGCTGTCAGTGCACTACAGCATTGGAGTGCTGCAAACACTGACAATGACCGCACAGAGGGCTGCACCCAGGTTGTCCGATGGCTCCCTCCATATGCTTATGAAGGGAGTCAATGCACGCAGGGTGGTCCTCTTTTCTTCCAATGGACAGAGGAGACCTCCCCAGGACACCAAAACAGCCTGGTTGCAGATTGCAAAGGGGTTCACCAACAGGGATGTTGTCGGGAAGATCTGGGTGCAGTGCCACAAACGTTTCAATGATCTCATTCGATCAGGCAACGCGAGTACAAAGCCACACTCACCTTCATCTAGCTGTGCCTCGCATCACACCCCCATCACTCTGCCTTCCCAACCCTAACCCTGCACATCCTTACTCGCACCATCAAACCTTGCACGTCCACCCATCCCTCTTTCTATTTACATTATCACATCCCCAGCTCACTAGGCACCTCTCACACTCACCCTCATCCTAGTGCAATCACAACAACTAACACACAAGGAGGCCACTTGTATTTGGCACCCCACTCTCTCATTGTCACCCTCTAAATATCTACCGAATCTGTTCCTTTCATTTGTTAGATTCGAATTTTGGAGAAACCAATGGAGACGGAATTGAGGACAATGCAGAATTTATTAAAGGAACCACGAGAGGCTTGTGCACAAGGGAGAGTCACCCTGCTTCCTCAAACAAGAGGTGCACTCACAAAAGACAACAGTTATTCATTCAAGTTATACAATTCTATAAGCTATGCCCACTTACTACAGAATGGGGCGTATATGTACAAAAAGTGTCACAACAGTTACTCTTTATTGGTTTATGTGGTTAGTCACTCAACTGTCAGAACCACCACTCAACTGTCGGGCCCAACCCCTTGAACTCAGGTACCCACTGACCATGCTAGCCACAGATGTCGGTTATAGCCCTACTCCTTCATTCCTCTCTTCTTCGTTGTAGACCTTGTTTATAGTTTGAGAATACACGTCTTATCCTTATTTGCCGAAGGAGAAGGGCGGGGGTTACCACAAGGCCACAGTGATTCATGTCTTCTGCAATTAGTATAATGTTGGTTTTAATTGTACTCTTATCTCCTAGGAGGACAGGGCAGTGTTTAGACAATGGCTCTACTGAGGTGCTGTGAACACACAGTGCCATGCCCTTATCTCTTCTATGTGTCTTTGATGTTTGATATTCCACCTTGCTGCATCCCTGCTATCTGTTCCCAGCTAAGAATTGAAACCCCTCTTTCTCTTTAATAGCTATTACTTACAATTCCCTTCTTTGAGAGGGTTAACACAGTCTAGTATCCCACAATTCATTGAGAACAAGCTGGACCTTTCAGTTTAACAGAGTCAAGTATCCCAGAATTCATTGTGAATAAGATGGACCTTTCAGTTTAACAGTGTCAAGTATCCCAGAATTCATTGGGAACAAGCTGGATCCTTCAGTCCCCCCTTCCATCCCCCGGAAAGGACCCTTGAAGTGGGGTTGGAGAGTGCGCTCTCTATGCTACGATAGTGTGATAAGCTGGTGGGTTTATAGTATTGCAGAAACGCATATAGGTTTTTCCCGATCAAATAGCATGAATGATGAAGGTTTTCCTGCAACCTCCCTCCAATTTGTTCTAAAATTCCCCCCTCCAGGCCTTTGGCTATTCCAGGTAGGCCGCACATTTGTTGCATATGGTCTGGTGTGAATCCTGTTGGGGTGGCTACCTGTCGAGGCACCAGATATGGATCAGAGGAGTAATGTTAATATTTAGGCATTCCTCGATTCATTATGCGATCGCTTCATTATTCACACACTTGATTTTTCCAATAAATTATTAAAGTCATTATCTGAAACGCTTGGAGTACGAGCAGTACAATCATTAGCAGTTTCAACCACTTGTTTTGCAATTTGTCTCGCTCGAGTCCGTTTACATTTCCTGCATGTCATACATAACAGTGTCAGGACAAATACTATCTGCACCACGACTAATACATGTGAAATCAGTCGGATCCATGGACGTATATTTGTGTTTAGTCCCCAGTCTATCTTTTCTCCTCCGCCCGCTGCCCCTATTGCTGCATCAAATGATCGGGCAGTAACGGCCCTGATCTAATCCCTTACTTAAATTCAATCAACTGTTCCAGTGTTCCAATTCTGCCCCGCCTGGGATATCCTCTGTTTCTTCTATCTTTCTTGATGTTACCCCGCCTGGGGTATCCTCTGTTTCTTCTATCTTTCCTGATGTTACCCCGCCTGGGTTATCCTCTTTTTCTTCTATCTTTCTTGATGTTACCCCGCCTGGGGTCTCCTCTACTTTGCTTCGGGTCTTTGCTTTTGGTGTGCTCAATTAATTTGTTAGTGCTGGTTAGTCATGGGCATGAGTACACAATTGGCATACGTATCAAAGTCTTACTATATAGTGTATACATATATTAAATACACTATCATTAAAAGTTGGATAACTACCAGTGCGTGTGAAATAATACCAACCTAAGGGTGTGCTGATATATTAATTCCAATATCCCGCCAGTGTGAGTTGCCCCCTATGCTGTCAATTTCAATATCCATTCCAGAGATGTCTTGCTCCAAAACATAAAAATGATTTAGGGAGGAGTTCAGTCGCATCATAAGCTCACTGAAACCCTCAATGAACAGGGGAATGTCATATCCGAATTGTGCCACATAATGTGTAGCTCATACTTAAAAACGTATTGGTTGATGGGACAGGTCCTGTTAGACAAGCAAAGCATGGTAGTTGCGGCACTAGTGACACAGGAGGCACCACAAAATCACCTCATACTGGATTCATACTGGTTTTTCCCATGCTCTGTTACCTACAAAACACAATTATTAAAGTCACAGTCAGATAAAGTCTTACAATCATTTCAAGCGACATTGCAGTTTAACATCTAATCAACAAATCATGGACTTAAAAGATTCTCCAGATCTCTCTTATACTCGTATCCATCTTGTGGATAATTCTTACTAAACACGATTTCTCCTTAGTCCTTAATTGTCCCAATCCAAATTCTTCAACATCAATTTCAATTCCTCTAACAGGTTCCAGTGTGTTTAACTCTATTCTGATTGTTTCATTAATGAGATAATTTCTCGATGGAGTATGTGTCAATGCTTTAAAGATTGCCTTGCTCTCCTGAGCCACATTAACTATTTCATGTCTTGCTGTTGTCAAGTAACTAGCCATTGCTCAGACACGTTCTTCAGTGCAAAGCCAACATACATTCGCCGATGGTAATTACATCATACGTATCGAATCATATTTCCACACTCATACCGGTATCTCAATATCATGCCACATGTGCCATCCGATACAAGCCATTCTCGGGATTTCAGGGGTCTTATCAAAAGATTGTAATCGTCTGGAGATCTTTGCTCATCTTCTTCTGCATGGTCCTGATGTCTTGGGTAGTGGCTGGACTTTCAAATGCAGTTTTCTTAAAAGTTAATTAGAGGCAGGGACCCAAATATCTCCAAGAGAAAGTTATCAATTTACTATTCTTAACTACACTTTCCTGATTTTCACTGGAACATTTTGAAAATTCCCATTCAGTAGTATAATTCTCCTGTTTCAATCTCACACGCTCAATCACTTCCCTTTAATTACCATTCATATTTCATTCATTAGTCCTGGAGGAACTTTACTGTCCAGTACATTATTTAAGATTGAAAACATGAATTAAACGTTCTCACTTGATTCAAGTTATTAAAACTTTTTTTATTTATCATTATATTAGAGGATTTTTATTTTCCCAAAAGTAACCAAATATATAGTGCCTGAGTCCACTTTGTTATTTCAAAATTATCCCAAAATCCAAACAGCAGTACAGTTGGTCTGACAGGTTTTGTCAATGTTCAATATCATTTCTTTCAATTTATCCTCCATTTCAATTTTCAGAAAGTAGTTATTCTCAGAGTATGTGGCTTACACAGTGTTTTAACATGAGAGACGGAAGTGCTGCCACTAGTTTACAAGATAACTTCCATATAACAAAAGAAAGAAGAGACTCCATTGTGACTCTGCTTAACTTATCAAATCATATTTTTCCTTCTTTCACTATGGGGAAATATTAACTGAACATTAAGAAACTTAAATTTAAAAATGTCCAATATTATAAATTTCATTCAGTAATACCGAAGTTGTTGCTTGGTGAACTTAAACAGCTGTCAATGGAAAGGGTTAACACCTTTGCAGGTTTTTAAGAAGGTGGAGTGAAACATTATCAGGCGCACGCAATTGCATCACCTCATGTAAAAAAAAATTAAAAATCCCGATCGAAAAGACAGTTGTGTTTTCATGCTTTAACAAAACACCAACACGGAGGTAATATGAACAGTGAAGAAAGACATGATTGAGCAAAGTTCACAAGCTAAGTAAGTCTTTGTAATGCACTCTGCAACTGCAAGATTTCTCTGATTATTGTTAGTCCGTGAGATTTGGCACTGTCCCCTGTATATCTACACCACCAGCATTTTTAGCTTTTTGCTACCAAAGAAGGTCTACATTGCCTAAAGAAAATCCCAGAAGCAGTGAAAATGCTGGTGTTCGAGTGACATTATATCGTTGGCCCTTATTAATGGTTAGCTGCAGTTTATCAGCGTTACTTCGCTGACTGTAATAGTCCGAGATATTCTTTATCAGGCTAGTGAACTGGTGACTGGAGTCAAGAACCTCCATTCTACTGGTTAAGGTGCATCTGACGTCAAAAAACTAGTTCCCTGAATCAGTGAAATGTCAGCACTAGGTTAACATTTTCATTAATAAGTTCAAAGCATGTATAACAATACATTGCTGATTAATAACACAGGTCATTTCCATTTGCAACTAACCACAGATAAGCGCTCTCTCAGCTTATACTCCACTTCTCCCTCACACGGTGCTGTTCCATAAAATTGTGCACCAGTCCAAAATAAACGAGGTCAGAGGATAAAACTCAATGATTGTTCTGCTAGATTCAACAGACTTATGCAATGGACCAGCTCCGCACCAAAAAACGATGCTTTGTTTCGTTGCTCTGAAAGGTGTAGGACAGGTTGACAATTGCAGACCATCCCACACACATTTCCGCACTAACACTGGCGTCGGGATTGCGGAGTGCTTTGGTACGGACACTGCGATAGGAACATTGTAATTAAGCCAAAATGCTTACGTGACCCTCATGATTCATCACCATAAATTACTCTCACCACGAGGCTTGTGATCACCGGTGCTTCAATCCCGTGTTACGTAACTCAAAATACTCTTTCCAATAGAACTCAAGTTTGGGAATCAATAATCTAATTGTAGTGCCAGGTGGTTTCCCCTCCCTGTCACAGTTCAGGTCGATATATTATGAAATTGTGCTTTGAAAGCCCAGTGAGAGGATGGCAACTGATTTCTTTCATTTTTTACTTATTGGGTGGCTTAGATTCAGCATGTGATTTTGTTTAGCTGGTTAATTATTGTATGCTACCAGCAGCAACCTAGCAGTAAAGAAAAGAAAAACAAACTTTTAACCTTTATGTGCAGAGCTGTGTGAACTGCGATACGATTTGGATTCAAAACAAATATAGGAGCTCTCGCACTTGAATTTGCTTTTTTTATCTTTTGGGAAATACCCGTGTCATATTCGTTACCTCTGGGGTTATGCTAATCGATAGAATAGTCTGCAGTGGAAGATTGTCCCTGTCTCTAGCAGGGGTGGGTGCAGCAACGCATCTGGACAATCCTGCAGCTACAGGCTGCTGCTTAGTGGAGTGGTACACTACCAGCGTTTGTCTATCCCTCTGCACCTGGGTTACTACCGCATTGTAAAGATCCTTACTGTGGCAGTTAGAGATGTGGAATGGCCTATTGTGGTCTGGCAATCCCAGGGCAGGAGCACTTACGAGGGCTTGTTCAACGTTACAAAAGCTGTTTCATGGTCGGGGCCCCAGTCCACCAGCTCCTGGGATGCTTCCCCCTCTTTGATCAAGTCCTATATAGGCTGGGCTATTTCTGCATATTCTGGGGTAAAGCCCGGCAATAATTAAATAGCCATAGTACCTGCCTGGCCCCCTCTCATTTACCCAATCTTCCGGATCAAAATCTGACATAGCTGCTTGTAAGTACGGGCGACTGTGAGAAATCAAAGCACACAACCAGTGGTTGCATGCTGCTCCTGCTAGCTGTCCTCTCATTGCTAGTGCTCCTCCCTTCTGCCTTCAGGCATTTGTCTCTCCCCTTGTGTTATTATGTATCCTAGGTAGATTACTTCGTCCTTCCCTACCTCTACCTTTCTAGGGCTTACATTTAGACCCGCATTCTTTATGGCTCCCAGTACCATAGTCAATTAAATATTGTAGAGGGACCTGCCACGAGCAGATGTTCTTGCAGATCAGAGTTATCTTATTCAATGCGATCTACACAAATTTACACCAACCAGAATTTCACCGTGGCCACATTGAAAGGCTGGTTTTAATAGGGTAATTAGCCTATTAACTCCAATTTAATCCACATCAATTCTTTAACTAACCAGTATCACTTGGAAAAGAAAGAAAGAAGCCACTTTAGCAAAGAAACAATCACTCATTCCTTGTAAACATTCAAATTTATTTTCTTCCAGTCACATTGGCAACTGTAACTTCAAGGCTGAAGCTTATCTTTTGTAAATCAATGAACAGATAAAACAAAACAAAATAGCACATTCTTGCAGACAACAGTAAATTACGTCATATTTCGTATTGTCCTTTCTTCAGATGTCTTTCCAAAATTCTGTAGAAACATTGAATATAACTGGAGAAAAAATATTTTTTCACATTTTAACAAATCAAATCAAACTTCTTTAGAAGATTTCACCATAGCAACCGCGACTCCAAGGTTAAATCTTAGACTGAAACTTAATCTTTTGTTAAACAAATTTTTTCTTTGTACTTCTCAGTTTTTACACACCAATTTAACTTAAATTGTTGTAGTATTTTTTCAATTCTGGGGCACAATCTTATTCGCACCTTCTTAAAACTTCCAATAATCCAAGACAAGACAAAAGAGTTAAACAATTTTAACACAGAGAAGTGGGTGGAGCTAAACCACACATAAAAGGCTAGAAATTCGGTATCGCCCCGTTTGGGGCACTAGTCCTGGTGAAGTGCAAAGTTTAGCGCCAGGCGCAATTTAGCACCACCTGGCGCGATATTGGGTTGCAGCACCCCTGATGGTGATTGCGGCGCTAAATCAGGCACTGCACGAGACTCCTAAGGTGCTAACCCGGCAGCTCAAATGGCATCACCAGACACACTCACTGCCTTGTAGTCCTTCAAACCGTTTGGAGCCTACCTGTGGTGCACCAGCCTAGCAAGACATGGAAAGGGTGAGGCAGAGGGCAGAACGCCTCACTGCTGGGGCATTGGATGCTTTGGTTGGCGCAGTGGAATCAAGGCCAAGGAAGATGGTCGGAATGTGTTTTATGTTTTGGACAGTCTCCCGGGTGTGACAAGCAGTTATGTGTCAGTGTATTAGTTTTGCTTTCTGTTGCCATGGCTTTCTCATGTTTGAAGGAACACATTTTGTGTAATGAAACACTTTCTTCATTTACAATGGCCATGTCTGCTATTTAAATGCATCTTGCCCTTCACAGGCTTGGGGGTATGAGACCGGTTCCATTCCTGCTCTTGGAATGGCAGCAAGCTATCCATGAGAGGGGTCTAGAAGCTAAATCTGATCAGCCTCTGACACGCAGCCTGACAAGAGCCGCTCGCGTAGAAGTTCAGGCCAGCAGGCATCTTCTCAGCCACCGATAGAGATGTCCTGCACCATATCTGAGGCTGCAGATCTGGCTGAAGCAGTTGACACAGCTCAGTCACCACCTCCTTTCTAAATCGCAGCTTTCTGACGCACTGCTCCTCCGACATGTTCATGTCGGGAAACTGCTGTCGGAAAACCCTGCCAGCTTAAGGTCTGCTGTGGCGATGTCTGTTGGCCCTCCTCCGTCTGGCCATGCCCGCCCCCCTCTCCCAGCGTCTCAGTGCCCTTTCCAGATGATTCAGAAGCAGGACGTTCCCCTCCAATGCAGCCCCCATTATAAGTGCCCACAGGAAGTTTCCCCGTTGTTAAGGCTCACCAACAGCAAGGTGATGGTCAGAAGGCTGAAGTTCGTCTGCCTGCACTGGCTCAGTGGTCAAATGGCTCTCAGTGTGCAGCTCAGCAACTCTTTGTTGCTCTCGAGGAAGTTGTGCTCCAAAAATGGCTGCAGCTTTTAAACCATGCCCATCCCCTTTAAATACCGCTCCTCCAGCCCGAGAGTGATTGGTAAGGTTCCAGGTAAGCTGTCACTATTAGCACCAGGCGCTACAGAGGGGGGCGCCAGTGAATTTCCTGTCCGGGGTGCCCAAAAGGTGTTGTACACTCAAATGATGCCATAATCTGCCTGCCCTCATGAGCCGGCGCTAAGATTTAGCGCCGGCGCTAAATGCATGCGCAATATAGGGCGAGGCGCTAGACGCCCTGCGCCCGCCCAGAAATTGGTTAGCGCCCCACTTTTCGGCCTCTTTAGGCGCTAATCGGTGGCGCTACCAACCGAATTTCTAGACAGACTTTTCATACAAAAGAAATACTGTAACTTCTTAAACATTCATAGTCAGGAAAACATTCACATTTTAACACACATTTTCATACAAACTGAAATTCCAGCATTTTTTTTAAGGTTCCTTTCACTCAGCAAACCTTGTGTTTTATTTGCCTCGGCAGAGACATTAATAGATTCCATGTCGGTAAAGCTTTAGATTCTCTTTTTACATCGGTGTCTCATCAGCTTTTCCCGGCTTTCCAAATCCCTGTTTTTATCCTTCCTTTGCTGAGTTTCCAAATTGGTTAGCCTGCAAATGAGATATTTTTCCTTCTGTATCTCTCCCTCTCTCTCATGCACTTTATGCTTAACCACCTGGCTTTGTTTCTCTCTTAACCCCTTGTGGTTTTTTTGAAACTGGCTTTCCGGAATAAAGTTTATCATATTTTTTTTAAAACCTCAAAGCAGCAGCTGATCAGGAAACAACTTTCGAAGCCCGATCTATTACACAATACTAGCCACTTACTACGTACATACTTATACTCTATCTTATACTTCAACGGCGCAAACGTTTCACCTTATACTCTAAATCAGAAATATACACTTATCAGAAATATAAACTTATGTCTTATCAATTCCATCAGTCTGCGGTCTCCATGAGGAATAATTTACTATGTGGGTAATTTAATACTGACTGGCCCATACATGGTTTAGCACCACTGGTGGCGAGCGAGTCTGTGTTCCTCCTAAAAGCCTTCCTCTGGCTTCTTCCCTTAGGACATGACGTGTTTCTCGCCTTAGCCGTCACTTTCAGTGTCCTTTAACTGCCATGGTCCTTAGGTTACCTGCAGCATCCCACTTCTGACATCAACTGTTAGATTCGAATTTTGGAGAAACCTCAGACAGAGACGGAATTGAGGACAAGTTCAGAATTTATTAAAACAACTAAGAGAACCTTGAGCACAAGGGAGAGCCACCCTGCTTCCTCAAGCCCAAGGGGGACTCACAAAGGACAAGCCGTTGTTCATTCAAGATAAACAATTCTATAAACAACGCACTCCTACTACAGAATGGGGTGTGTACGTACAAACAGTGTCATAACAGTTACTCTTTATTGGTTTATGTGATTTATCACTCAACTGTCGGGCCCACCCCCCAACTGTTGGGCCACCCCTCAACTGTCAGGCCCACCCCTCAACTGTCGGGCCCACCCCTCAACTGTCGGGCCCACCCCTCAACTGTCGGGCCCACCCCTCAAAAGTCAGGCCCACCCCCTTGAACTCAGGTACCCCCTCACCACGCTAGTCACAGATGTTGGTCATTTCAACTCATTCCCCACATTCCGGCTGTTATCTCTTTCCCATTGTAGGCATTGTTTATTGTTTGATAAAACATGTCTTATCAGTCGAACGAGCAGGGGGTGACCACAAGGCCACAGTGATTCATGTGTTCTGCAAATAGCACAATGTTGGTTTTAACTTGTACCCTTATCACCTGGGGGCCAGGCAATGTTTATAGAATGGCTCTACTGAGGTGCTGTGAGAACACATTCACATGCCCTTATCAATTCTATTTGACTTTGATGTTTGATATTCGACATTGCTTGCATTCCTGCTATCTGTTCCCAGGTGCATGTTGTCATTCTCTGTTCTAAGAATTCAGACCCACCTTTGTCTTTAACAACTATTTCTTACAATTCCCTTTTTTGAGAGAGTTAACATAGTCAAGTATCCCAGGATTCATTGGGAACAAGCTGGATCTTTCAGTTTAACATAGTCAAGTATCCCAGCATTCATTGGGAACAAGCTGGACCCTTCAATACAAAACTGGGAACTGTAGTAAACATTGTGAAGCACAGTAACACACTTCAGGAGGACATAGACAGACTGGTGGAATGGGCAGACACGGGCAGATGAAATTTAATGCAGAGATGTATGAAGCAATACATTTAGGTAAGAAGAGTGAAGAGAGGCAAAAGGAACTAAATGGACAAATTTAAAGAGTGTGCAGGAATGGAGAAATAGGGGATGTATGTACACAAATCTTGAAGTCGGCAGAACAAGTTGTGACGGCTTCTAAAAAAAACATATGGCACCCTTAGATTAATTAATACAGGAATAAAGTACAAAAGCAAGGAAGTTAGGCTGAAAATTTATAAAACATTGGTTGGGCCTCAGCTGGAGTATTGTGCCCCATTCTGGGCAAACCATGTTACAGATGATGTCTAGGCCTGGGAGTAGGTGCAAAAGACAATTACTAGAATGGTACCAGTGATGAGGGACTTCAGTTACGTGGAGAGCCGGTAGAAGCTGCGATTTTTCTTCTTAGAGCAGAGAAGGTTAAGAGGAGATTTGATAGAGGTGTTAAAAATCATGAAAGGTTTTTTGATTAAGTAAACAAGGAGACAATAGGCTAGAAATTCGGTATCGCCCCGTTTGGGGGCGCTAGTCCTGGCGAAGCGCAAAGTTTAGCGCCAGGCGCAATTTAGCGCCACCTAGCGCGATATTGGGTTGCAGCGCCCTGAAGGTGATTGCGGCGCTAAATCAGGCGCTGCACGAGACTCCTAAGGTGCTAACCCGGCGGCGCAACCCAATTTCGTGGTGGCGGGGCGCAGCGCAGGTGCTCTCAATAATCACTTTCCCTGAAATACACTGGCGTGGGCCAGCTCTTAAAGGGGCAGCTCAAATGGCATCACCAGACACACTCACTGCCTTGTAGGCCTTCAAATCATTTGGAGCCTACCTGTGGCGCACCAGCCTAGCAAGACATGGAAAGGGTGACGCAGAGGGCAGAACGCCTCACTGATGGGGCATTGGATGCTTTGGTTGGCGCAGTGGAATAAAGGCCAAGGAAGATGGTCAGAATGTGATTTATGTTTTGGACAGTCTCCCGGGTGTGAGAGGCAGTTATGTGTCAGTGTATTAGTTTTGCTTTCTGTTGCCATAGATTTCTCATGTTTGAAGGAACCACATTTTGTGTAATGAAACACTTTCTTCATTTACAATGGCCATGTCTGCTATTTACAAGCATCTTGCCGTTCACAGGCTTGGGGGTATCAGACCGGTTCCATTCCTGTTCTTGGAATGGCAGCAAGCATTCAACGAGAGGGGCCTAGAAGCCACATCTGATCAGCCTCTGACGCGCAGCCTGAGAAGAGCCGCTCGTGTAGAAGTTCAGGCCAGCAAGCATCTTCTCAGCCACCGACAGAGATGTCCTGCACCTTATCTGAGGCTGCAGATCTGGCTGAAGCAGCTGGCACAGCTCAGTCACCACCTCCTTTCTAAATCGCAGCCTTCTGACACACTGCTCCTCCGACATGTTCATGTAGGGTAACTGCTGTCGGAAAACCCTGCCAGCGTAAGGTCTGCTGTGACGATGTCTGTTGGCCCTCCTCCGTCTGGCCATGCCCGCCCCCCTCTCCCAGCATCTCAGTGCCCTTTCCAGATGATTCAGCAGCAGGACGTTCCCCTCCAATGCAGCCCCCATAATAAGTTCCCACAGGAAGGTTCTCCGTTGTTAAGGCACACCAACAGCAAGGTGATGGTCAGAAGGCTGAAGTTCGTCTGCCTGCGCTGGCTCAGTGGTCAAATGGCTCTCAGTGTGCAGCTCAGCAACTCTTTGTAGCTCTCGAGAAAGTTGAGCTCCAAAAATGGCTGCCGCTTTTAAACCACATCCGTCCCCTTTAAATAACGCTCCTCCAGCCCGAGAGTGACTTGGTAAGGTTCCAGGTAAGCTGTCACTATTAGCACCAGGCACGACAGAGGGGGACGCCACTGAATTTGTGGTCCGGGGCGCCCAAAAGGCGTTGCACACTCAAATGATATGATAATCAGCCTGCGCCCATGAGCGGGCGCTAAGATTTAGCGCCAGCGCTAAATGCATGCTCAATATGGAGCGAGGCACTAGGCGCCGTGCGCCCGCCTGGAAATTGGATAGCGCCCCACTTCTCGGCCTCTTTAGGCATTAATCGGTGGCGCTAACAACCGAATTTCTCCTCCAATTTCTAGTTGGCAGAAAGGTCAGTAACCAGAGGACAGAGATTTAAGGTGATTGGCAGGAGAACCAGAGGCGACTTGAGGAAAGAAAATACGCAGCGAGATGTTGTGATCTGAAACGCACTGCCTGAAAGGTTGGTGGGAGCAAATTCAATAGTAACTTTCAAAAGGCAATTGGATAAATACTTGAAGGGAAAACGTTTGCTGTTCTATGGGGAAAGGGCAGGGGATTGGGATTAAGTGTGTAGCTCTACCACCGAGCTGGCACAGACAAGATGGGCAGAATGGCATACTTTTGTGCGATGATACTAAGTTTCCGCTTTCTCCATTTAATTCCCCTTCCCCGATTTCTTTCCCCCTTTCCCCTCCATCTTTCTCCTTCCCTCTACCCCCAGTTTCTTCCTCTCTCATCCACTGACTTTCCGCAGTTTGGTTCCCGCTTTATTTGACATCAGTGCAATATAGTTTCTGAACCCCCTCCGATTTCTCAATGGTTACAGTGCCCGTGAAGTGATGCAATGACACTGGGCAGGGAACGAAGCAATAATGCCAGGCTGTTTTTGAACAGCTAGGTGGTGTTCCAATTGGTCATAGCGCGCCAGCACACCATAGCCATTGGTTGAGTCCACTGTCCATCAAAATGTTGGCAGGAGGCGGGGGCTGAGCGGAGCAGAGCTGCGCTGTGATTGTTCAAGGATTGCAGCTACCGTTTCATTGGTTCGCCCAACTGTCCCACACCAGTGGAGTGGGCGGATCGGCACATGGATTTGCAGCACAGTGTGGCACTGCACTCTGTGATTGCGGGTCAACCAAGCCCGCGCCCGCGGAGAAGTCACTACCGGGTATGGGGCGAGAGTGGGAAGTGGGGCGGTGAGGGGGAGGGGAATGGGGCAGTGAGGGGGAGGGGAAAGGGGCAGTGTCTGGGAGGGTAGTGACGTGGTGAAGGGAGGTGTCTGAGGCGATGAGGGGGTGGGGAGTGGGATGGTGAGGTGGAGTGGTGTGGGGCGCTGAGCTGGAGGGGGAGTGGAGTTGGTCGGTGATGGGGAGGGGAGGCGAGTGGGGTGGTGAGCAGGAGGGGTGTGGGGCACCGAGAATGAGGGGAGTGGGGCAGTGAGGGTGAGGGGAATGGGGAGCTGAGGGGGAGCGGAGTGAGGCGGTGAGTTGGAGTGGAGTGGAACGCTGAGGGCGAGGGGAGTGGGTTAGATGAGAGCCAGGAAGTTGTGGTGTTGAGTGGGAGGGGCGTGGGGCGGTGAGGTGGAGTGGGGCAATGAGAGTGAGGAGAGTGGGCTGCTGAGGGGAAGGGGAGTGGTGTGGTGAGATAAAGGGGAGCGGGTTGGTGAGCGGGAGGAAAGTGCGGCATTGAGGGTGAGGTGGTATGATGCAGAGCAGAGGCGAGTGGGGCGGTGAGTTGGGAAACATAGAAACATAGAAGATAGGTGCAGGAGTAGGCCATTCGGCCCCTCGAGCATGTTCCGCCATTTAATGAGATCATGGCTGAATATCCAAATTCAGTACCCTATCGCTGCTTTCTCCCCATATCCCTTGATCCCTTTAGCCTTAAGAAATATATCTAACACCTTCTTGAATATACTTAATGAATTGTCCTCAACTGCCTTGTGTGGTAGAGTATTCCACAGGCTCACCACTCTCTGGATTAAGAAATTCCTCATCATCTCTGTCCAAAGTGGCTTACGGCTCATCATTAGACTGTGTCCCCTTGTTCTGGACTCCCCCACCATCGGGAACATCCTTCATGCATCTAGTCTGTCTAGTCCTCTGAGAAATTCATAAACTTCAATGAGATGCCCTTTCATTCTTCTAAACTCTAGTGAATATAAGCCTAATCGTCCCAATCTCTCCTCACATGTCATTCCTGCCATCCCAGTTACCAGTCTGGTGAATCTTCGCTGCACTCTCTGCATGGCAAGAACATCCTTCCTCAGATAAGGTGACCAAAACTGAACACAACACGCAAGGTGTGGTCTCAGCAAGGCCCTGTACAACTGCAGCAAGACATCCTTGCTCCTGTACTTGAATCCTCTCGCTATGAAGGCCAGCATCCCATTTGCCTTTTTAACCGCCTACTGCACCTGCATGCTTACCTTCAGCGACTGGTGCACAAGAACACCCAGCTCTCGTTGCACTTCCCCTTTTCCCAATCAATTGCCGTTCAGATAATAATTTGTCTTCCTGTTTTTGCCACCAAAGTGGATAGCCTCGCATTTATCTACATTATACTGCATTTGCCATGCACCTGCCCAATCACCAAACCTGTCCAAATCATACTGGAGTTTCTCTGCATCCTCCTCACAGCAAACACGCCCACCCAGCTTTGTGTCATCTGCAAACTTGGAGATATTACATCTAGTTCCCTCGTCTAGATCATTAATATATATTGTGAATAGCTGGGGTCCAAGCACCAATCCCTGTGGTAACCCACTGGTTACTGTAAGAATTCGCAATAATTTACAGTTCTGAAGATCAATTTTTTTGATTAAAGAATCCCTGGGCGTTGTGCTTTTAAATTTCCAGGGATAAAAATGGCTGTCACCATATTGCCGAAGACAAAGGACAATGCATTGTTCACAAAGCAATCGAATGCTATTAGCATTTGTTTGTATATCGAGTGGATACATCTAAACTGCAGAAGAGACTTTTGCACCTTGAATGGGAAACGTTTAACAATTGAATTGGGTCTAAATCACTAAGCATTCTGGACAATAGGGCTGTTGCATTCTCTTTTGTTTCAGCCCAGGGAGCTCCGGAAGACACATTAACCCAGTTTAACCACTTTGAGTTAGTCAATCACAGCATTCTCTTGTGTATTAGACTCTTTGGGTGGGGAATTTTGCACACAGCCCTTGCAGGGCAGAACAGCAGGACCTGATCAGGTATAAAGATAGCTGCTGTGAAGCTATCTGGCCTCTTACTTCGCTGGACCACAGGTGAGCAGAGTGTTCTGACTCCTCAATGTAACGGCTTCAGTGGCACTTCCCTCTGCTCGCCGCCTGAGGGCAGTTTTTGAGGCCTCGGTGCGCAGCTGCCGTGCCTTTGGGCCCCTCTCCTCACCTGTTTCTCGAGTAATTGATCTCAACAGAGTAATTAGGCCATTTATTAAAGTTGTTTGTTTTTGCCCTTGTCTTGTCCTCTGTGCCTCTGGCCTCACCTGTGTGTTGTTAATGTATTTGTCTCCTGTCTCATTTGAATAATTATGTCACGTGACCACTTTGGCCTGTATGTGAGCTTCCTGTTTCCTGTCCTCTTTGCTCAGTCCTGGGGCTTGCCTGCCTGCAGGGAGCAGCTCTCTCGAGTCTCTGTGTTTTCGAGTCTCCAGTGAATCTCCTTTCAAGTGTTACCCTGTTTCTATGTTCTCGAGTCTCAAGGAAGCATCTTTCATGTTCTACCCGGTCTCGAGTCCTTGGATAGGTTTCCTGCACTTGGGCCCATACCGTAACCCTAGCAAAACGGCCCCGTGAATGCACGGCCCGTGACACTCAACAAGGCAACCTAGCAGGAATTAAGGGATGGTGATTTAAGGGTATTGCTAAGATTGTTTAAATAACATTGTAGCCATTGTATCCCTCGTTTTTGCCATCTGCAACCTCCTGTTATATAGTTTTACTGTAATTACTGTGTTCGTGTGGTATAGTTTATTCTTTGGATTGTAGTTTATTTAGGTAATAAAACTTGATTTTTTTCTCTCATCCAAACCACTTGTTCCGTTTTAATATCATTAATTATAAGTTCCTCCACTCAGAACTAAAGGAGGGGCTGCGATTCAGAACCGCTGTTTTAAAATTGGTTTTATTGGAATTGGTCTGTGTGCAGGCAAAGGCTGCAAGACCAGGAAAATTATTTTAAACCAGTTTAAAGAAGCCCCCAACCCTTACAATGGCGAGCCAGGTAGGAGTGGAGGCCGTTTTTGATATGATAAGTGGTCTGGATCTAGAGAAAGCATCAGTTATTGTCATTCTTGCTTTCAGTCTGTGGGCAGCCCTGCGGAAGGTAGTGGCAGTGTGTAAGCTGACCTATCGGGGTATAGGTGGTTGGGTTAGGAAGGGTGTGAAGAGAGAGCAGGAGGAATGGTTTAGGGAACCAAAGGCAGCTTATAAGCTGGCCTGTGCCCTAAGGTTTGAGGAAGCAGATCATGGCCCCTGTAGGGCAGAGATAGAAAGCCTTAACATGGCTTTAAAGATAGCAAGGGGAATGATTTGCGTGATCAGCCTGAAGGCAGGTCAGCTGGACTTTACTGGCAGCCCAAGTAGAACCATCCCACAGGCAGCACCCAGAACGGTGCTGGATTGGGAATTAGAGACCCCAAGACCGCAGCCCACAGCTCCGAGTCTTGAGGAGCTCTGGCAGCGAGGAGGGGTGGACAATGGGGTGGTAGAAGAACATCAGCAGGTCCCGCTAGGCAGGCGGGTACCAGGACCAGTGTACCCCCTCCAACAATGGAGGTACGGTCCGTCCGTGAGGAGTGAGACTGAGAATAGGAATCCTCAGCCCACAGCATGTTCGAGTTCACAGGCAAGCACTGTGGCTTGTGTGGGGGGAGGAGCCATTCATATTCAGAGTAAGCTGTTTAAGCCAGGGAACAGAAAAGGAGAGTTCTGGGGCCCCTGTAGAGCAGGTCCAGTAGCAGAAATCCGGGACAAGGGAGGCACACAGGGGATAGTTTTGGCCCCAGACAAAAGGCAGGTCCAAAATTCTACAGTTAAAGCAAACTGTGTGAGGGAACATGAGTTTGCTGTCCATGCAAGTTCAAGTTCACCGCCTGTTTAAAGGGACCAGCTTCTCAGCCAGATTCTAGAGTGGTCCCTGCCATGATGTGGGACCTGCGGGGGCAGGGATAGCAATCCCTCTTGCAGGAGACATAGGGAGGGAGCTGACACCAGGTTTTAAACATGGGGAGGAAAATTTCCAGCCACCAGCAGCGGGTGGTGAGAGTATACCTGCCCCCAGCACAGAAGTGGGCATGGAAGAGCAGACAAATGCAGAGAGAGATTTGCACCGGCAGGCTGCCATGTACATTATACAGTGCGGGCTATTTGGACATGGTGGAGAAGGTTCCCAGCCAGCTGGGGCTGTGACCCAAGTTCAGGGTCCGCCAGCCAAAGTTTCCCCAGAGAAACACCCCTCAGAAAGTCTCAGCGGGTGCCCCAGCCTAAGAAAGCATGGTCACCCACTTTACAGTGGTGTAGGGCTCTCTCCCGAGCCAGGGGAAGCCAGAGAACAGAGGCCCCCACTCAACAGCCATAAGCTGCGAGGGACCAGAGACAGGAGACAGTCCAGCTTCGCTGCAGCCAGCAGCAATCTGTGACAGTACCAGAGATTAGTCTGGCCGTCCGGAGACGGGCGGCATCTGTATTATAGCTATGTGTGTGTATATAGCTTGCTTTAAGGTGTATTTTAAGTTTTGTTGATATAACTAGTTTTAAGTGTAAGTTTAAAGAGTTTAAGTTAACATGTGTGCCAAATGTATGTATTTTGGTCCGAGGTCAAGGGACCCGACCATGTCTCCACCTAAAGCATAGTGGTTAGCACTGTTGCCTCACAGCGCCGGGGACCCGGGTTCGAATTCCGGCTTCGGGTGACTGTCTGTGTGGAGTTTGCACGTTCTCCCCGTGTTTGTGTGGGTTTCCTCCGGGTGCTCCGGTTTCCTCCCACAGTCCAAAATGTGCGGGATAGGTTGATTGGCTATGATAAAAATTGACACTTATTGTTAGGGGGATTAAATACGTGGGGTGGGTGGGATATGTGTTGGTGTAGGGGTTATGGGGATCGGGTGGGATAAGTGTCGGTGCAGGCTCGATGGGCCGAAATGGCCTCTATCTGCACTGTGGGGTTTCTGTGAAGGCAGCAGGTCAGTGAGACCTGGTTGCATGTCCTTTTAAGTTTTGCAGGAGATTGGAAAATGAAGCAGCCATGTTCGCCCAGCCCGAGCTGGGCATCGAATGAAGATATGGAGACAGAATGTTGGGGAATCACCTCGCCACTGGACGAATCCAGGAGACCCCGCAGCGAACTTTGGGGAAAACCGGACAGGGTCCGGAGGAACTTGCCTACTCCTCATACGGGGA
Source organism: Somniosus microcephalus (assembly GCF_052327205.1). Classification (NCBI taxonomy): domain Eukaryota; kingdom Metazoa; phylum Chordata; class Chondrichthyes; order Squaliformes; family Somniosidae; genus Somniosus; species Somniosus microcephalus. The sequence goes on along the minus strand of NW_028225181.1, from coordinate 49,114,588 downwards.
GGAGATGGGCCCGAGCTGGGTGGGGCACGGCCCCCAACCCAGCACCATCCTGACCGAAGTTCACTTGCGGGAGACCTCGCTGTTGAGGAGTCATGATGGGGAAGCGCGGGTGCCTGGTCATAGGGATGCGTTCCCGGCGGTGGGTGGTGATGGCCCGGGAATGAATGTACAGAGGAGGGGGAGACCCAAGAGTCGCGTGGGTGCGGTCGGGGGAGGGAGGAACTTACCCGGGGGCCCACAGGCAAAGAGGATAAGTGTGGCTGGGATGGATGAGTGGGTGGCCGGAGCAGTGTGGGGCCAGGGAGAGCCGCCACACAGGCACCCATCATTTTCTGCAGCCAGTCGAGGGAAGACGGGAGGGGGAGGGACTTGAAGTCATGAGATCCCATACTCCCCGGTCTCAGTCTGTGCCAAGGTAATTTTTAAACATGAGGGGTGCCCCGCCTCCACATAAGGACAAGGGAACGGCTCGGGGCTGGCGGAGCAGGCTGGTCTGTAAATCCATTCTGCCTGTTTTGAAGTTTAAGACAAGCAACAGGGGGGTGGAAGGTACTTTTACTCCCAAGTGGGAGTAGCAATACCCACTCGAATTTCGCGACCCATCATCGGCATGTGATGATCGGGGTTCATTTAAACATGTTGTTTAATGATTTTTTATATTTTGTTTTGCAGCCCCAAGTTGAGCAGAGGCATAGGATCCTCTCCGTGCTTGGGACCAGTTTGTGACATAAGAACATAAGAACATAAGAAATAGGAGCAGGAGTAGGCCAATCGGCCCCTCGAGCCTGCTCCACCATTCAATAAGATCATGGCTGATCTGATCCTAACCGCCAATCCACTATCACAGAACCATCTCCTGAATCTAACAGAATTAGACACGCGAAATAGGAGCAGGATCAGGCTACACGGCCACTGGGCCTGCTCCGCTACCCACAGGGCCATGACCGATCCGAACCTAGACTCATGTCCAAATTCCTGCCCGCTCCCCGTAACCCAGTAATTCCCTTTACTTCTAGGAAACTGTCTATTTCTGTTTTAAATTTATATAATGATGTAGCTTCTACAGCTTTTTGGGGCAGCATATTCCATGGACCTCCCACCCTCTGAGTGAAGTAGTTCCTTCTCATCTCAGTTTTGAAAGAGCAGCCCCTTATTCTAAGACTATGCCCCCTAGTTCTCGTTTCATCCATCATCGGCAACATCTTCCCCGCATCCACACGATCCAACCCCTTCACAATCTTATATGTTTCAATAAGATCGCCTCTCATTCTTCTGAACTCCAATGAGTAGAGTCCCAATCTACTCAACCTCTCGTCATATGTCCATCCCCTCATCCCCGGGATTAACCGAGTGAACCTTCTTTGTACTGACTCGGGAGCAAGTATGTCCTTTCTTAAGTATGGACATTAAAACTGTACGAAGTATTCCAGGTGCGGTCTCAACAATACCTTGTACAACTGAAGCAATACCTCCCTATTTTTATATTCTATCCCCATAGCAATGAAAGCCAACATTCCATTGGCCTTCTTAATCACTTGCTGCACCTGCATACTAATCTTTGAGTTTCGTGCACCAGAACCCCCAGATCACTTTGTACTTCAGTACTTTCCAGTTTCTTGCCATTAAGATAATAAATTGCTCTACGATTTTTCCTGCCAAAGTGCATAACCTCACACTTTCCAGTATTGTATTCCATCTGCCAAATCTCTGCCCACTTACTTAGCCTGTCGATGTCCCCTTGCAGGTTTTTTATGTCCTCCTCACTCACTACTTTTCCTCCCATCTTAGTATCATCTGCAAACTTTGATATGTTACACACGGTCCCCTCCTCCAAATTAATATAGATTGTGAAGAGCTGGGGACCCAGCACTGACCCCTGCGGAACCCTACTAGTTACTGATTGCCAGTCTGAGAATGAACCACTTATCCCAACTCTCTGCCTTCTGTTAGATAGCCAATCCTCTATCCATGCCAGAATATCACCCCAAATCCCTTGATTTTTTATCTTAAGCAATAATCTTTTGCGTGGCACCTTGTCAAATGCCTTTTGGAAGTCTAAATACACTACATCCACTGGTTCCCCTTTATCCACCCTGTATGTTAATTCCTCAAAGAACTCCAGCAAATTTGTCAAACATGACTTCCCCTTCATGAAACTATGCTGACTTTGTCCTATTAAATTATGATTATCCAAATGTCCTGTTACTGTCTCCTTAATAATGGACTCCAAAATTTTACCTACCACAGATTTTAGCCTAACCGGTCTATAGTTTCCAGCCTTCTGTCTACTGCCCTTTTTAAATAAGGGTGTTACATTAGCAGTTTTCCAGTCTGCCGGGACCTTTGCCGAGTCCAGGGTGTTTTGGAAAATTATTACCAATGCATCCACAATCCCTACCGCAAATTCCCTCAAGACCCTAGGATGTAAGCCATCAGGTCCAGGTGATTTATCTGCCTTGAGTCCCATGATTTTACCGAGTACCAATTCCTTAGTGATTTTGATCGTGTTTAGCTCCTCCCCCCCTTTAGCCCCCTGTTTGTCCAGTATTGGGATATTTTTAGTGTCTTCTACTATAAAGACTGATGAAAAATATTCATTCAGTGTTTTTGCCATCTCCATATTTCCCACCATTAATTTCCCGGTCTCATCCTCTATGGGACCAACATTTACTTTAGCCACCCTTTTTCGTTTTATATAAGTATAAAAACTCTTACTATCTGTTATTATATTTTTTGCTAATTTACTTTCATAATCTATCTTCCCTTTCATAATCAATCTTTTTGTTATTTTTTGCTGTCTTTTAAAGTTTTGCCAATCCTCTATCCTCCCACTAGATTTGGCTACCTTATATGCCCTTGTTTTTAGTCGAATACTATCCATAATTTCTTTACTTAGCCATGGATGGCTGTCTTTTCTTTTACACCCTTTTCTTCTCAGTGGAATATATTTGTTTGGATGTTGTAAAATAACTCCTTAAATGTACACCACTGATCATGTATCGTCTTACCCATTAATCTATTTTCCCAATCCACTCTACTCAATTCCGCTCTCATACCTTCATAGTCTCCTTTATTCAAGCTTAGCACGCTTGTTTGAGATCCAACCTTCTCACCCTCTAATTGAATATGGAATTCAACCATGTTATGATCACTCATTCCAAGGGGATCCTTTATTAGGACATTTTTAATTAATCCCATCTCGTTACACAGGACCAGATCTAAAGTTGCTTGCCCCCTGGTCGGTTCAGTTACATACTGCTCAATAAACCCATCCCTAATACACTCAATGAACTCATCCTCAAGGCAGCCCTGCCCAATTTGATTTGTCCAATTAATATGATAGTTAAAATCCCCCATAACTATAGATGTTCCCTTATTTCAAGCCTTAACTATTTCCTGATTGATACTCCGTCCAACAGCGTTGCCATTGTTCGGAGGCCTATAGACTACGCCCACTAGTGTTTTTTTCCCCTTATTATTCCTTACCTCCACCCAAACTGTTTCATTATCCTGATCTTTTGACCCAATATCATTTCTCTGTATTACAGTGATTCCTTCCTTTATTAACATAGCCACCCTTCCTTCCTGCCTGTCCTTCCTGATCGTTAAATAACCTGGTATGTTTAATTCTCAGGCATTGTCACCCTGCAGCCATGTTTCTGTATGGCCACAAGATCATACCCATATGTAGTTATTTGTGCCATTAACTCGTCTATTTTGTTACGAATGCTACGTGCATTCAGATAGAGAACTTTCAAAGATGTTTTGTGACACTTAGTTCCTGCTTTTGCCCTTTTTATTACTTTACCTTTTACTCCATACCTTCTGCCCCTTCCTGACACGCTCTGGTTTTTAATTTCCCCACTGCTACCTAAGTCTATGACCTTCTCTGTTGTCATTTTTATTATTTGCTCTCTAGGAACCTCCCCCCCACTAGTTAGTTTTAAGCCCTCTCTACAGCCCTAGTTATATGATCTGCCAGGACTCTAGTCCCAGCACTGGCCAAGTGAAGCCCGTCCCAACGGAACAGCTCCCTCCTGCCCCAGTACTGGTGCCAGTGACCCAGGAAGCAAAACCCATTTCTCCCACACCAGTCTTTGAGCCACGCATTTAACTCTCTAATTTTATTTGTCCTAGCCAAATTCGCTCGTGGCTCAGGTAATAATCCAGAGATTCTTACCCTTGAGGTTCTGCTTTTTAATTTGACCCCTAGCTGCTCATACTCCTTTAACAGAAACGGCTTCCTAGTCCTATCTACGTCGTTTGTATCAACATGGACCACGACAACTGGATCCACCCCCTCCCACTGCAAGTTTCTTTCCAGCCCATGGTGGCGGATTCGGCGATGGTAATATTGTTGAATGACAAGGGCTGGTGGTTAGACTCTCACTTGTGTTACATTTTCGAGTGAACTTTCAAGTCTTCTGGGCCTTCGTTGTGTTAACTCTCTAGTTAACTTCCACGTTTCCTGGGCCTTCGTTGTGTTATATTTTCAAGTCAACTCTCCAGCTTCCTGGGCCTCTACTGTGTTAGACCCCCAAGTGAACTCTCAGGCCTCCTGTTGGCCTTCATAGTGTTAGATTTTCGAGTCAACTTTCAAGTTTCCTGGGCCTCCCGTTGTGTTGAACTTTCAAGTCAACTTTCAAGTTTCCTGGGCCTTCATAATGTTAAATTTTCGAGTGAACTTTCTAGTCTACTGGACCTTCATTGTGTTTATCTCTCAAGCTTCCTGGCCCTCTACTGTGTTAAATTCTCAAGTTAAATGTTCGAGTGAACTCTCAAGTCTCCTGGCCCTCATTGTGTTAAACTCTCGAGTGAACTTTCAAGTTTCCTGGACGTTCATTGTGTTAACTTTCTAGTTAAGTTGCAAGCTTCCTGGGCCTCTACTGTGTTAGACTCCCAAGCGAACTCTCGAGTTTCCTGGGCCTTCATTGTGTTAAATTCTCAAGTGAACTTTCAAGTCTCCTGGGCCTCTCGTAGCGTTAAATTCTCAAGTCAACTCTCAAGCTTCCTGGGCCTTCGTTGTGTTAAACTCTCGAGCTCTCTTGGGCAAATATTTGGTCTCCGAGGAAGAAGACTCCCCGCTGTGTCTTTGTGTATAGTTTTCGAGTCTCCTAGGAAGAGGACCCCCGCTGTGTTTGCTACCCTCCTGGTTTGGACAAGTTTAATTTTCGAGCTCTCCTGGACAAGATAAAGAGTAAAGAAAAGAAAGAAGAAAAGGAGTTTCCCAGTTCTCCTGGGCAAATTAAGTAAACTTTCGAGCACTCTGGGACAAAATAAACTCTCGAACTCTTCGGTTTTGGTATCGATAAACTTTCGAGCTCCCCTGGATAAGAGACTTTTGAGCTCCCCTGGATGGGAGTCTCAAGCTCCCCTGGATAAGAAACCTTCGAGCTCCCCTGGATTAGATACTCTCGAGCTCTCCTGGATAGGATACTCTCAAGTTCTCCTGGACAAGTTAAATTTTCGAGCTGCCCTGGACAAGATAACCTCTCAAGTTCTCCTGGACAAGATAACTTTCGAGCTCTCCTGGACAAGATAAACTCTCAAGCACTCCGGGACAAGGTAAAACTATCGAGCTCTCCTGGACAAGATAAACTCTCAAGCTCTCCTGGACAAGTTAAAACTTTCGAGCTCTCCTGGACAAGTTAAAACTTTCGAGCTCTCCTGCACAAGATAAACTCTCAAGTTATCTTGGGCAAATATTTGGGCTTTTGCTGTGTTTTCTGCTGTTAAACGCTCGAGCGTTCCCGAGCTCCCACTGTGTTTTTTGTGTTTAATTCTCGAGTCTTGCTAATAATAAAATAAATAAAATTGTGATCATCTTAGGCTTATGGGACATCAGGTGCCGTCCCTAAAAGGGGGGGTACTGTAACGGCTTCAGCGGCACTTCCCTCTGCTCGCCGCCTGAGGGCAGTTTTTGAGGCCTCGGTGCGCAGCTGCCGTGCCTTTGGGCCCCTCTCCTCACCTGTTTCTCGAGTAATTGATCTCATCTGAGTAATTAGGCCAGTTAATAAAGTTGTTCGTTTTTGTCCTTGTCTTGTCCTCTGTGCCTCTGGCCTCACCTGTGTGTTGTTAATGTATTTGTCTCCTGTCTCATTTGAATAATTATGTCACGTGACCACTCTGGCTTGTATTTAAGCTTCCTGTTTCCTGTCCTCTTTGCTCAGTCCTGGGGTTTGCCTGCCTGCAGGTAGCAGCTCTCTCGAGTCTCTGTGTTTTCGAGTCTCTAGTGAATCTCCTTTCGAGTATTACCCTGTTTCTATGTTCTTGAGTCTCAAGGAAGCATCTTTCGAGTTCTACCCGGTCTCGAGTCCTTGGATAGGTTTCCTGCGCTTGGGTCCACTACCGTAACCCTAGCAAAACGGCCCCGTGAATGCACGGCCCCGTGACACTCAACAAGGCAACCTAGCAGGAGTTAAGGGGTGGTGATTTAAGGGTATTGCTAAGATTGTTTAAATAACATTGTAGCCATTGTATCCCTCGTTTTCGCCATCTGCAACCCCCTGTTATATAGTTTTACTGTATTTACTGTGTTCATGTGGTATAGTTTATTCTTTGGATTGTAGTTTATTTAGGTAATAAAACTTGATTTTTTTTCTCTCATCCAAACCACTTGTTCCATTTTAATATCATTAATTATAAGTTCCTCCACTCCGAACTAAAGGAGGGGTAGCGATTCGGAACCGTTGTTTTAAAATTGGTTTTATTGGAATTGGTCTGATTGCAGGCAAATGCTGCAAGACCAGGAAATTTACTTTAAACCAGTTTAAAGAAGCCCCCAACCCTTACAGTCACTGCCTGCCATCGGAAAAAATAGCTGTTTATTCCAACTCTTTCCTTCCTGTCTGCTAACCAGTTCTCAATCTAAGATAGTACCTTACCCCCAATCCCGTGTGCTTCGCCTTTGCATGCTAATCTCTTATACGGGACCTTATCGAAAGCCTTCAGAAAATCCGAATACACCACATCCACTGGTTCTCCCTTATCTATTCTATCACTTTCATCCTCAAAAAATTCCAGTAAATTAGTCAATCATGATTTACCTTTTGTAAATCCATGTTTACTTTGTCCGATCTTGTCACTGTTTTCCAAGTGCTCTGCTATTACATCTTTTATAAGGGACACGAGCATTTTCCCCAGTACCAATGCCAGGCTTACCGGGCTATAATTCCCCCTTTTCTCTCTACCACCTTTTTTAAATAGTGGGGTTATATTAGCTATCCTCCAATCCATGGGAACTGTTCCAGAATATATAAAATTTTATAAGTGGGGTGGGGAGGTGGAGCGAGTTGGGCGGTGACAGGAAGGGGAGTGGGGCAGGGAGGGGTGGGGAGTGGGGCGGTGAGGTGGAGGGGAGTGGGGCATTGAGTGTGAGCATGTGGTGCGGTGAGAGGGAGGGGATTGGGGCAGTGAGGTGGAGGGGGGTTGGGCAGCGACAGGAAGGGGAGAGGGGTAGTGATGGGTAGGGGAGTGGCGCCGTGAGGGGAGGGGAGTGGGGCATTGAGTGTGAGGGTGTGTTGTGGTGAGAGGGAGGGGAGTGGGGTGGTGAGTGTGAGGGAGTGTGGCGGTTAGTAGGAGGGGAGTTGGGCGGTGAGTAAGAGGGGCAGTGAGCATAAGGTGGGTGGTGCGGAGTGGTGGAGGGGAGTTGGGCCGTGAATTTGCAGTGAGAGGGGAGCGGGAAATGGAGTTGGGTGGTGAGGAGGTGTGAATGGGGCAGAGTGTTTGACGTGAGTTCGGTGTTGTGCGGGATGGGGTGGAGTGGAGAGGTGGAAATAAGCAGGGTGGCGAGTGGAAGGTGAGAGTGGCGGTGAGGGAGAAGGGATAGGGTCGGCGTGGGGAAGGGGAATGGCAGGCATTGAGTCAGAGGGTGGAACTGGGGTGGTGATTGGGAGCGGAATGGAGTGGTATGATATGGGTGTGGGGAGGGGGCCGGTGAGTGGGTCTGGAGTGGGGTGGTGAGGGGGACGGGCTTGGAAAGGTGAATGGGGAGTGGAGTGGGGGTGCTGGGAGTGGGGTGGTGATGGTGGGAGGGGAGGAAAATTGAGAGGCTGGAAAGTGGGGTGTGGTGGTGAGGGGACTGGGGCCGTTAGATGGAGGGTAGTGGGGAGGGGAATGGGCTTGAGGGGGTAATGGGCAGTGAGGAAGGGTAGTGAGGGAGAGGTATTTGGGGCTGTCAGGGGGTGGGGTGTGAGCTTGTGAGAGTTGGAGTGGAGGGGGCCAGCGAGTGGGGACCTGGGGCAGTGAGTGCGAGGGAAGTGGGGCGTGGGGTGTTGAGGGTGAGTTGTGTGGGGTGGTTAGGGGATGGGGAGTGGGGAGGTGAAGGGGTGGAGAGGCTAATGAGGGGAAGGGTGTGGGGCACTGAGGGTGATGGGAGTGAAGCGCTGAGGCTGGGAATCTGGGATGTTGAGGGTAACGGGGAGTGGGGTGTTTAGGGGTGAGCAGTAGGTCGGTTAGATGGAGGGGTGTGCGGCATTGAGGCAGAGGGGAGTGGATAGGTGAGGGTGTGGAGTTGGGTGGTGAGCGGGAGGTAATTTGGGGCAGTGAGGGAGAGGGGAGAGGGGCTGTGAGGGGGGGAATAGTGAGATGGTGAGGAAGAGGTTTGTGTGGCCGTGAAGAGATGGGCATTGGGGTGGGGAGGTGGAAGGGAGTGTGGTGTTGAGGGGGGGAAGTGGAGCGGTGAAGGGCTGGGGATGGGGCAATGAGTGGGGGAAAGTGATGGCGAGGGTGTGGAGCGCTGAGGGTGAAGGGAGTGGAGTGGTGAGAGGGGGAGTGGAGTGGTGAGGGGGTGGGGATGGGGCAATGAGTGGGGGAAAGTGATGGTGAGGGTGTGGGGCGCTGAGGATAAGGGAATTGATGTGGTGAGGGGGAGTGCAGTGGGACAGTGAGGGCGAAGGGAGTTGGGCAGGTATGGGGAGGGGAGTGGGGGGGTGAGGGGGAGGGGAGTGGGGCGTGTATGGGGAGTGTAGTGGGGCAGTGAGGGGGAGGGAGTGAGGCAAAGAGGGGGACGGGAATGGTGCGGTGAGGTGGAGGGGAGAGCGGTTGGGATGTGTCGGTTAGGGGGAATGGAATGGGACGGTAAGCATTTGAGGATTGGCGAGCTGAGCGGGTGCGAAGTGGGTCGCTTGGTGAAAATCCTGGAGCTCCCTGCCTAAGAGCACTGTGGGGCTACCTTCCATAGATTATGCGCATAAGAACATAAGTAACAGGAGCAGGAGTAGGCCATTCGGCACTTTGAACCATCCCCGTCATTCAATAAGATCATGGCTGATCAGATCTTAGCCTTAACACCAGTTTCCCGCTCGCTCCCCATAACCCTTGACTTGCCCATAGCTCAAATATATGTTTACCTCCAACTTGAATTTATTCAATGACTCCAATTTCACAGATCTTTGTGGTAAAGAATTCCAAAGTTTCAAGACCCTCTGAATTAAGAAATTCCTCCTCATCGCCATTGTAAATGGGCGACCACTTATCCTGAAACTATGCCCCCTAGATCTAGATTCCCCCACGAGGGGAAACATTCTCCCTGCATGTACCCTGCCAAGCCCGTTCAGAATCTTAAATTTTCAATGAGATCACCTCTCACTCTTCTAGACTCCAATGAGCATAGGACCAACCTGCCCAATCTTTCTTCATAAGCCTACCACTTCTCAGGAATTAAATTAGTGAACCTTCGCTGAACTGCCTCAAATGCAAGTATATTCCTCCTTAAATAAGGAGACCAAAACTTCACGCAGCACTCCAGGTGTTGTCTCACCAACGCTCTGTACAGTTGTAGCAATACTTCCCTACTTTTAAACTCCATCCCCCTTGCAATAAAGCCAACATACCCCTGTCCCTCACCGGCCCATTCGCCTCCCCCAAGCCGCCCCAGCCCACTCCCATTCCCCTCAATGACCCACTCCCCTCCCCTCACCGCCCCAATCCCCTCACTCTCACCGATCCAATCCCCTCACTCTCACCGATCCAATCCCCTACACCAACCGTCCCAATCCCCTCCCTCTCAAGGACCCAATTCCCTCCTTCTCACAGACCCAATCCCCTCCCTCTCACTGAACCAATCCCCTCCCTCTCACTGATCCAATCCCCTCCTCTCAATGCCCCGCTCCCCTCTCTCTCACCGACCCAATCCCCTCCCTCTCACCGATCCAATCCCCTCCCTCTCACTGACCCAATCCCCTCACTCTCACCAATCCAAGCCCCTCCTCTCAACGTCCCGCTCCCCTCCCTCTCACCGATCCATTCCCCTCCCCGCCCCCCTCCCCTCCCCTCATCGCCCCAATCCCCTCCCTCTCACCGACCCGCTCCTACACGTCCCAAACCCCAACCCTCACCGACCAACTACGCTCACACTCACTGCAGCACTGCCCTCCCCTCCCCACCCCTCCCTTTCCCCTCCCACTCAGCATATTCGGAAGTGACCGCTCTGCGTAGACTTCTGCGCCAACATGGCTGCTCCCATGGGGTCTCCGGGGTCATGGGCTTGGTTGACCCACTTTCCGAGAGTGCAACGCCTCACTGAGCCGCCAATCCAATGGGGGATCAGCCCACCCGACCCGTGATGGAAGGATGGCGAACCAATAAAACAGGTACTGCAATCACTGACAAATAACAGCGTGGCTGTGTCCACTCAGCATTTGCCTCCCGCCGGCACTGTGTTGGACAGCAGAGTGAATCAAAGGCTGAGGGGCGCTGTCGCACTCTGAATATTTGGAGCGCTGCCTTGCTTTTCAAGTGCAGCCCGCCTTATTGCGTCAGTCCCGGATTAGCGTCATTGCGTCATTCCCCGACCAGCAGCTTTGCGTCATTTCGCTTTGACTGTCTTTCGAGTGAGGCACTGCGGGGCGCTGGAACCAATGAGAAACCGGAGGGGGAATCAGCGCTCATTAAAGCGGAGCCGACCACTGGAATTATGGTTGTGCAACTATATTTCACTGATGTCAATTAAAGCGGGAACCAAACTGCGATAATTCAGCGGATGAGAGATTAAGAAACCGTGGGGAGAGGAAGGGAGAAAAATGGAGGGGAAAGGGGTAAAGAAATGGCGTTAGTTGAAATAAAAAGGGAAAGCGGAAAATTACTATCATTGCACAGAAAGAGGCCATTCGGCCAATCTTGTCTGTGCCAGCTCTTTGGTAGAGCAACCCACATAATCCCACTCCCCTGCTCTTGCCCCATAGAACTGCAAATGTTATCCCTTCAACTATTTATCCAATTCGCTGTTGAAAGTTACTATTGAATCTGCTACCACCGCCATTTCAAGCAGTGCCTTCCAGATCACAACAGCTCGCTGTATAACAAAAAAAGCTTCCTCATGTTGTCTTTTTTTTTTGCCAATCACCTTCAATCTGTGTCCACTTGTTACTGACCCTTCTGCCACTGGAAACAGTTTCTCCTTGTTTACTCTATCAAAAACCCTTCATAATTTAGAACACCTCTATCAAATCTCGTAACCTTCGCTGCTCTAAGAAGAACAACCTCAGCTTCTCCACATAACTGAAGTCCCACTTTCCTGGCACCATTCTAGTAAATCTCTTCCGCATCCTCTCAAAGCCCTTGACACAGTCCGTAATGTGTGGTGCCCAGAATGGAACACAATACAACAGCTGAGGCCTAACGTGTGTTTTATAAACTTTTAGCATAACTTCCTTGCTTTTGTACTCTATTCCTGTATTAATAAAGCTAAGGATGCCGTAAGTGTTTTTAGTAGACTTGACAACTTGTCCTGCCGAATTCAAAGATTTGTGTACATACACTCCCTGTCTCTCTGTTCCTGCAACCCCTTTAAAATTGAACCATTTAGTTCCTCTTGCCTCTCTCGTTCTTTCTACCCAAATGTACACTTCCCACTTCTCTACATTAAATTTCATCTGCCCTGTGTCTGCCCGGTTCACCAGTCTGTTCACCTCCTGAAGTCAGTTACTATACTTTACATTGTTTACTACTTTTCCGAGCTGTGTTTCATCTGCTAACATTGAAATCCTGCCCTGTGTACCCAAGCTCAGTTAATTAATATATATCAATTAGAGCAATAGTCCCAACTCCGACCACAGGGAAGCACCACTGCACGCTTCCCGCCAGTTCAAGAACAATCGTTCACCACTTCTCTCTGTTTTATGTCCCTTAGAAAATGCAGTATCCGTGGTGCCACTGTCTATTTAATCCCATGGGTTTTAATTGTTCTATTATGTGGTACTTTACCAAATGTCTGTTGAAAGTCCATATACATAACATCAACCGCATTACCCTCATCATCACTCGCCATCAATTCATCAAAGAACTCGATCAAGTTAATCAAACACGATGTGCCTTTTATAAATCTATGATGACCCTTCTGATGAAGGGTTATCGACCTGAAACGTTAACTCTGTTTCTCTCTCCACAGATGCTGCGTGACCTGCTGAGTATTTCCAGCATTTTCTATTTTTATTTAATATATCTATGCTGATTATCATTTATTAGCCCATAGTTTTCAAAGAGGAAAATAATTTTGTTCTGGATTAATGTGTCTAAAAATTTTCCCACCACCGACATTAAGCTAACTGTCCTGTAGTTGCCGCCTTTTTCTCTCTCCCCATTTTTATATAGAGTTGTAACATTTTCATTCCTCCAGTCCCCTGGCACTACGTTCACAGGGCTCAGTACGATGTCTCTTGCTTTTTGTGGTATACATCAATGATTTAGACTTCAACGTTGGGGGCATGATTAAGAAGTTTGCAAATGAAGCAAAAAATGGCTGTGTGGTTGATAGTGAGGAAGAAAGCTGTAGGCAGCAGGAATATTTCAATGGAATGGTCAGTTTTACAGAACAGTTGTAAATGGAATTCAATCTAGAGAAGTGTTAGGTACTGCATTTAATAAGAACATAAGAACATAAGAAATAGGAGCAGGAGTAGGCCAATTGGCCCCTCGAGCCTGCTCCACCATTCAATAAGATCATGGCTGATCTGATCCTAACCGCCAATCCACTATGACAGGACTATCTCCTGAATCTAACAGCATTAGACACACGAAAACAGGAGCAGGATCAGGCTACACGGCCCCTGGGCCCGCTCCGCTACCCACAGGGCCATGACCTATCCGAACCTAGACTCATGTCCAAATTCCAGCCCGCTCCCCGTAACCCTTAATTCCCTTTTCTACTAGGAAACTGTCTATTTCTGTTTTAAATTTATGTAATGATGTAGCTTCGACAGCTTTTTGTGGCAGCATATTCCATGGACCTACCACCCTCTGAGTGAAGTAGTTCCTCCTCATCTCAGTTTTGAAAGAGCAGCCACTTATTCTAAGACTATGCCCCCTAGTTCTAGTTTCACCCATCATCTGGAACATCCTCCCTGCATCCACCCGATCCAACCCCTTCATAATCTTATATGTTTCAATAAGATCGCCTCTCATTCTTCTGAACTCCAATGAGTAGAGTCCCAATCTACTCAACCTCTCCTCATATGTCCATCCCCTCATCCCCGGGATCAATCGAGTGAACCTTCTTTGTACTGACTCGAGAGCAAGTATGTCCTTTCTTAAGTATGGACACCAAAACTGTATGCAGTATTCCAGGTGTGGTCTCACCAATACCTTGTACAACTGAAGCAATACCTCCCTATTTTTATATTCTATCCCCCTAGCAATGAAAGCCAACATTCCATTGGCCTTCTTAATCACTTGCTGCACCTGCATACTAACCTTTTGAGTTTCGTGCACCAGGACCCCCAGATCCCTTTGTACTTCAGTACTTTCAAGTTTCTTGCCATTAAGATAATAACTTGCTCTACGATTTTTCCTGCCAAAGTGCATAACCTCACACCGTCCAGTATTGTATTCCATCTGCCAAATCTCTGCCCACTTACTTAGCCTGTCTATGTCCCCTTGCAGGTTTTTTATGTCCTCCTCACTCACTACTTTCCCTCCCATCTTAGTATCATCTGCAAACTTTGACGTGTTACACTCGGTCCCCTCCTCCAAATCGTTAATATAGATTGTAAAGAGTTGGGGACCCAGCACTGACCCCTGCGGAACACCACTGGTTACTGATTGCCAGTCTGAATATGAACCATTTCTCCCAACTCTCTGCCTTCTGTTAGATAGCCAATCCTCTATCCATGCCAGAATATTACCCCCAATCCCGTGATTTTTTATCTTAAGCAATAATCTTTTGTGTGGCACCTTGTCAAATGCCTTTTGGAAGTCTAAATACACTACGTCCACTGGTTCACCTTTATCCACCCTATATGTTACTTCCTCAAAGAACTCCAGCAAATTTGTCAAACATGACTTCCCCTTCATAAAACCATGCTGACTTTGTCTTATTAAATTATGATTATCCAAATGTCCTGTTACTGTCTCCTTAATAATGGACTCCAAAATTTTACCTACCACAGATGTTAGGCTAACCGGTCTATAGTTTCCAGCCTTCTGTCTACTGCCCTTTTTAAATAAGGGTGTTACATTAGCAGTTTTCCAGTCTGCCGGGACCTTTGCTGAGTCCAGGGAGTTTTGGAAGATTATTACCAATGCATCCACAATCCCTACCGCCACTTCCCTCAAAACCCTGGGATGTAAGCCATCAGGTCCAGGTGATTTATCCGCCTTGAGTCCCATTATTTTACCCATTTGGGGAGAGTTAAAGAGGTAAGAAAATACATAATAACTGGTAGGATACTGAGACGTGTAGAGTAACAGAGGGGCCTTGGAGTGCATGTCCAAAGATCCCGAAAGATAGCATGACATGCAGATAAGATGGTTATGAAGACATACGGGATGCATAGAAACATAGAAGATAGGAGCAGTCGTAGGCCATTCGACCCCTCGAGCCTGCTCCCCCATTCAATGAGATCATGGCTGATCATCCAAGCTAAGTACCCTGTCCCTGCTTCTCTCCAATGTCCCTTGATCCATTTAGCCTTACGAAACATATCTAACTCCTTCTTGAATATATTTAATGAATTGGACTCAAATTTATAGATATGTGAAGAGAAAAAGATTGGTGAAGTCAAGCGTAGGACCCTTGCAGTCAGAATCGGGGGAATTAATAATGGGGAACAAAGAAATGGCAGACCAACTAAATACATATTTTGGTTCTGTCTTCACAATAGAGGACACAAATAACCTCCCAGAAATACCGGGGAACATATGGTCTGACGAAAGGGTGGAACTGAAAGAAATCAGTATTTGTAGGGAAATGGTGTTAGGAAAATTGATGGGACTGAAGGCCGATAAATCCCCAGGGCCTGATAATCTACATCCCAGGGTACGTAAGGAAGTGGCCCTAGAAATAGTAGATGCATTGCTGGTCATCTTCCAGAACTCAATAGACTCTGGAACAGTACCCATGGCTTAGAGGGTAGCTAATGTTACCCTACTATTCAAAAAAGGTGGCAGAGAAAAAGCAGGGAATTATAGACCGGTAAGCCTGACATCGGTAGTGGGGAAAATGCTAGAGTCCATTTTAAAAGAAGTAATAGCAGAGCACTTGGAAAGCAGTGACAGGATCGGACAAAGTCAAAATGGATTTACAAAAGGTAAATCATGCTTGACTAATCTACTGGAATTTTTTGAGGATGTAACTGGTAAAATACATAAGGGAGAACCAGTGGATGTGGTGTATTTGGACTTTCAGAAGGCTTTCGATAAGGTCCCGCATAAGAGATTAGCGTGCAAAATTAAGGCACATGGGATTGGGGGCAATGTATTGACTTGGATAGAGATCTGGTTGGCGGACAGAAAGCAAAGAGTTGGAATAAACGGGTTGTTTTCTGAGTGGCAGGCAGTGACTAGTGGGGTACCGCAAGGATCGGTCCTAGGACCCCAGCTGTTCACAATATATATTAATGATCTAGACGAGGGAATTGGATGTAATATCTCCAAATTTGCAGACGACACAAAGCTGGGTGGGAGGGTATGCTGTGAGGAGGATGTCATGAAACTCCAGTACGATTTGAACAGGTTAGGTGATTGGGCAGAAACATGGCAAATGCACTATAATGTGGATAAATGTGAGGTTATCCACTTTGGTGGCAAAAACAGGAAAGCAGATTATTATTTGAATGTAAATAGATTGGGAGAAGGGGATGTGCAAAGAGACCTGTGTGTTCTTGTGCACCAGTCGCTGAAGGTATGCATGCAGGTGCAGCAGGCGGTTAAGAAGGCAAATCTTATTTTCGCCTTCATAGCAAGAGGGTTCGAGTACAGGAACAAGTATGTCTTGCTACAGTTGTACAGGGCCTTGGTGAGACCGCACCTTGAGTATTATATGCAGTTTTGGTCGCCTTATCTGAGAAAGGCCGTGCTTGCCATGGAAGGAGTGCAGCGAAGATTCACCAGGCTGATCCCTGGGATGGCAGGAATGATGTATGAGGAGAGATTGTGTCGATTGGGCTTATACTCACTGGAGTTTAGAAGGTTGAGAGGGGATCTTATCGAAACCTATAAAATTCTGTCAGGCCTGGACAGACTAGATGCTGGAAGGATGTTCCCGATGCCCGGGAGTCCAGAACCAGGGGTCACAGTGTAAGGATAAGGGGTAGGACATTTAGGACTGAAATGAGGAGGAATTTCTTCACCCAGAGAGTGGTGAACCTGTGGAATTCTCTGCCACAGAGGGCGGTGTAGGCCAGTTCATTAAATATATTCATGAAAGAGTTGTATATATTTCTTAAGGCTAAAGGGATCAAGGGGTATGGGGAGAAGGCAGGGACAGGGTACTGAATTTGGATGATCAGCCATGAGCTCATTGAATGGCGGAGCAGGCTCGAAGGGCCGAATGGCCTACTCCTGCTCCTATCTTCTATGTTTCTATGTTTCTATGCCTTCTGTGGTAGAGAATTCCACAGGTTCACCACACTCTGGGTGAAGAAATTCCTCCTCATCTCTGTCCTAAATGGCTTATGCTTTATCCTTAGACTATGTCCCCTGGTTCTGGACTCCCCCGCCATCGGGAACAACCTGCCTGCATCTAGTCTGTCTAGTTCTGTTAGAATTTTATAAGTTTCAATGAGACCCCCTCTCATTATTCTAAACGCCAGTGAGTATCAGACCAATCGACACAATCTCTCCCCATACGTCATTCCTGCCATCCCAGGTATCAGCCTGGTGAATCTTCGCTGCACTCCCTCCAAAGCAAGAACATCCTTCCTCAGATAAGGTGATCAAAACTGCACACAATACTCAAGGCGTGGTCTCACCAAGGCCCTGTACATACTTTCCTTTGTTAGTTGTGGCATAGAATATAAGAGCAGGGAGGTTATGCTTGAACTGTATAAAACACTAATTAGGCCATAGCTTAGAGTACTGCGCACAGTTCTGGTCGCCACATTACAGGAAAGATGTGATTGCACTGGAGAGAATACAATGGAGATTTCCAAGGATGTTGCAATGAAAGGAGAGTTTTAGCCATTCTGAAAGATTGGATAGGCTGGGGTTGTTTTATTTGGGGCTGGGGGGGATTTAATTAAGGTGTATAAAAAATGAGGGGCCTCGATAGAGTGGGTAGGAGGGACCTATTTCCCTAGATAGAGTGGATAGGATGGACCTATTTCCCTAGATAGAGTGGATAGGAGGGACCTATTTCCCTAGATAGAGTGGGTAGGAGGGATCTATTTCCCTAGATAGAGTGGATAGGATGGACCTATTTCCCTAGATAGAGTGGATAGGAGGGACCTATTTCCCTAGATCGAGTGGATAGGAGGGACCTATTTCCCCAGATGTGTGGTCAATAACCAATAGAGTTAAAGTAATTGTAGAAGAATTAGAGGGGAGTTGAGGAGAACTTTTTTCACCCAGAGTGTGGTGGGGATCTGGAACTCACTGCCTGAAAGGGTGGTAGAGCCACATTTAAAGAAAGAAAGACTTGCATTTATATCGTGCTGTTCACGACCTCAGGATGTCCCAAAGCGCATTACAGCCAATGAAGAAACGAAAGTGCTGTCCACTGAGCCAAAGCTGACATAAGTACTTTAAAAAGTTAAAGGCGCTATATAAATGCAAGTTGCTCTTGTTGTTTTCATCTAGTGATCTCGAGCCTTGGAGGCCCTTCAGTTCCCCTCATGGGCATATGTCTAGCCTTTGGCTGAACTATCTCCTCTTTGAAATTTTCCCATTGTTGAATTACTGTTTTGCTGACCAATCTTCGATTCCACTGCATCTGGGTCAGGTCCCTTTATAACTCCCTGAAATTAGCCCTCCTCCAGTTAAGTATTTTGGTGCGTGATCGTTCCCCGCCCATTTTCATAACTATTCTAAACCTGATGATATTATGATCACTGTTCTCCTAATCTCGCCTCTCCCCCACTGAAACATGCTTCACTTGCCCCACTTCATGCCCCAGAACTAGATCCAGCACTGATTCCTTTCTTGTTGGACTGGTCAGGAAAGATCACTTGTGCAAATTTGAGGAATTCCTCTCCCTCTTTGCTCTTTACACTGTTACAATAGATTCAAAGTAAGGGGCAGGAGGTTTAGATTGGATTTGAGAAAAAACTTTTTCACCCAGAGGGTGGTTGGAATCTGGAACTCACTGCCTGAAAGGGTGGTGGAGGCAGGATCCCCCACAACATTCAAGAAGCATCTACATGAGCACTTGAAACGCCATAGCATACAAGGCTATGGGCCAAGTACTGGAAAATGGGATTAGAATAGACAGGGCTTGATGTCCGGCGCAGACACGATGGGCCTCTTTCTCTGCTGTATAACTCTATGGCCCAGAAATTCAGTTGGTAGCACCAGCCGCTAGTGTCTTAAGGAAGCAATAAGTGGGGTGCAAAGTGGCTAGCGCCCGGGCGTGGCGCGACCTGCGTCTCTCGCGAAATTGAGCATACATTTAGTGGCGGCGCAAAACCGTAATGCCTGCTCAGCTGCGCGTGCAGATCCTGACGTCATTTCATCATGCAATGCCCTTGGTGTGCCCCGAACTGGAAATTCACTGGCGCGCCCCTTCTTTGCACCTGGCACTCCCAGCGACTGGTTGACTTGAACGGTACACATTCGCTGTGGGGCTGCGGGGGCGCTATATAAAGGGGGCTCTTCCTGGCTTCTTAGTGGTAGCCATTTTTGGACCACTCCTGTGTGAGAGAGAGAGAGATTTGCAGCGAGACAGAGGGAGAGAGCTTTCTGCATTGACTCAGCGCTCGCACAGGTACTTCCAGCTTCAGCCCAGAACTTTGCAGTTGGATTGATTTTTCACTGCCACAGCCTTGAGTAGCCAAATATTATGGGGGCTGCAATGGGTTCAAACGTTGCGTTTCTCCATTGCATTGAGAGGGCTCAGAGACGCTGAGAGAGAGTGCCAATCATGACCAGACGGAGGAGGGACAAGAGGCGTCGGCACAAGAGGCCTTACCCTACCAGGGTATTCCGCCAGCAGTTCTCATACCTCAACATGTCTGAGGAGCAGTGCATTTGGAGGCTTCAATTCAGAAGGGAGGTGGTCACTGAGCTCTGCCACCTGTTTCAGAGAGATCTGCAGCCTCAGCTGAGGAGCAGGACGTCTCTGTCGGTGGCAGTGAAGTTGACAGTGGCTCTCAACTTCTATGCCACTGGCTCCTTCCAATCCGCTACTGGGGACATTGCCAATCTCTCCCAGTTCGCGGTGCATTGCTGCATCCGCCAAGTCACCAATGCCCTCTTCAACAGGAGACGTCAGTACATTTCCTTCCCCATCTCCCTGATCAAGCAGCAAGAGCGTGCAATGGGATTTGCATCAATCCCGGGCAACCCCATTTTCCAGGGCGCCATTGACTGCACGCATGAGGCTTTGTGGGCGCCTCTAGAGAATGCTGAGGAATACCGCAACTGGAAGGGGTTCGATTCATTGAATGTGCAGTTGTTGTGTGACCACAGACAGCTAATACTAGCTGTCAATGCCCGCTTTCCAGGCAGCAGCCACGACACCTTCATCCTGTGCCAGATTTCTGTTGCAGACCTGTTTGAAGCCCCGGCTCACCCAGGAGGCTGGCTTCTCAGGGACAAGGGCTGTCCTTTGTGTACCTGGCTGATGACCCCACTCTGTGCGCCCAGCACCCCTGCTGAAAAACGATACAATGACAGCCATCAAGCGACCAGGAACATCATTGAGCACACAATCGGCGTGCTAAAGCAACGGTTCTGCTGTCTGGACCATTCTGAGGGAGCCCTTCAGTACTCGCCTGAGCGAGACTCCCATTTCGTGGTAGTGTGCTGCATGCTGCACAACCTGGCTATCCTCAGGACTCAGCCATTGTCAGCAGACATTGGAGCACCACCAGAGGAGGAGGAGGAGGAGGAGCACCAAGACGGGAGGGAGGCACAAAGTGCAAGGGCCGTCCGTCAGCGTCTTATTGCAAGACGGTTCTAGGCCCCCTCTGAGGGAATGGCTTGTGCCAGCAAACCCTGAGCTGGTCAAGGCAACAAATAGTTCAAAGAGCAAACATGCACAATCTGAATAAAGACAATTTCTTATTCAACAAGCTCTGTGCCCTTCCCGCATGACAAACAGAAACATAGAAACCCTGAAAAAAACAGTCAAACACATAACTGGCTCTCACCACCTGGAGACAATGAACAAAAGATTTAACCAAAAATGACCATGATCCTCGGCCTTCACAAAAAAAACAGCATTTTGCAACACCTCCTACTTTCTCTCCTGCTTGCGCGATTGGCCCCTTCCCACCTTGCTGCTCCTCCGCAATGTGACCCCAGTAGCTGCAGCAAGGCTGGGGGAAGGCTGCTCTGTGTCTGATTGTGAGTTGGCAGATGCCCTTGGGGAACGGCCTGGACCAGCTCTGGGCCTGGAGGGCCCGGCTGCTGACTGCTCCAACTCTGCATGGGCGGCAGCAGTCTGTCCTACGGGTGGTGGCAGCTGCAGTGGAGGAGTGACAGTGTTGGCAGCAGGAATGCTGCCAACCTGACAGAGCACAGGCACTCCCTGGTCGGACGAGACACTGGCACTCACACGGGGCAGCACTGAAGCATGCACAGCAATCTGCTGAAGCACAGTCTGCTGGCGTGCTGCGGTGCAGTGAGGGTCCCGGCTAATGCTGCCGGATCCAGCGAGGGTGGCAGCAGTTAGTGCTCATGTGGCCCTGATCTTTGTCTGCATCAGACCAGCCAGTGACTGCATGGCACGCATAAGCACTTGGCTGGAAACCGCCTGTGCTGCACTGAAGTCTTGCAGAATCCTTGCCTGTGCTGCCCCGAATTCCTGTACACTCCTTGCCAGTGACTCTATGGAGTCAGGCATCCTTGCCACTGCAGCCATGAGCTCACTGTGCCTCTGCTCTGCCTTGGCACCCATTTCAGCAAGGAGCCGCATCTCCTCTGCGCTCACTGTAGCAGGACTGGATGCCACACTCTCCCTCCGGGGAGAAGGCCGCTGAGGTTCCCTACCCCCCTGCATTGCTGCAGCACGCTGGGCCCCGGAGCTTCACCCTCCTCAGACCCTTCCCACCTGCTCCCCTCCAGGGAAGACATGTCCCCATTATGGTCGTGGCCTGCCTCGGCTGAGGGTGGCACTGATGTTCCGGCTTCCTCTTCCTCCTCCTTGCCTTCTGAATCAGTCCCACTGGCAGCTTGAGGGCCCGCCTCCTCACCTGGCGATTCAGCATCTGAAAGCAGGCAGGTACAAGAGTTGCTTTAGCGCGAGGACAGGGCAGCAGCAAGGGAGGCATGAGTGCTGGAATGCACTGCATTGGTTCGATAGTGGCAAAGGATGCTGGTGTGAGGCACAAGTGGAAAGAGAGAGGACAAAAAGGTGATGACCTTACCATCGCTGTCCAGAATGGGGCCGGCTTCTCCAGAGGTGACGGGGCCACTCAGCCGGCCTGCCATAATCCGCTCGACATGCTGCTCCAGATGGCTCAGGTCCTTAAGTTCAGCATGGCCTCCCCCGGTCCGCTGCTTCTGCCTCCTGTTATGGGCCAGCTTGCCCTGCAAGAGAAAGGACAGGCTCTGAGAACAGTGTGAAGCCCTGATATTGGCTGCACTGCCTCCCATGGTCGAATAGCCCTTACAGTTTGAAGCCCTGATCTTGGCTGCACTGCCTCCCATGGTCGAATAGTCTTTACAGTGTGAAGCCCTGATCTTGGCTGCACTGCCTCCCATGGTCGAATAGCCCTTACAGTGTGATGCCCTGATCTTGGCTGCACTGCCTCCCATGGTCGAATAGCCCTTACAGTGTTTGAAGTGGCGAATGTACATGTGAGTTTCATGAGAGGCCTATAGGTGTTGGATGAGGGCTGGGCATTGGGGCTTTCAGGACACTTTGGCCATAAAGTGAGGTGCACATGCAGGGATGAAGAGGATACTGGAAAGGGAACTCACCCTGACAACCCGAGTGAGGTCGTTGAACTTCTTCCTGCATTGCGTCGGGGTCCTAGGCACCATGCTCTGGAGGTCACTCTGTGCGCCACCTCCCTCCAAACTTCTCGGTACTCATTGGGCAGCGGCCTCCTGCCACTGTCCGGAAAGAGGATCTGCCAGCTGCGCTCCACTGCACCATCCAGCACGTTCAGCGCCCCCTCAGTAAACCGCTGCACCCGCTCCCTGGCCCTCTCCATGTTTGTTGTCCTAAGAATGTCGCAGCAGGTCAGTCCATATCGAGAATCAGGGCTGAAATGTGCAGGGCGTGGCTGCAAGCCAAATCGACCCTCCCCCTTTAAGAGGTCACCGGCGCCAGCGTGTATGCCTGCAATCACTAACTGGCCGCACCTGCGCTGTGCCCGCCCTCGGTGGTAGCGCCTCGCCTCTCCGGCTTAGCACCTTAGGATAGTCGTGCAGCGCCTGATTTAGCGCACCAACAACCTCTTGGGGCGAAGCAAGTCACTTTCGCTGAAGGTGGCGATAATTTGCGCCGGGTGTTAAATTTACCGCACGCTCAACTATAGCGCCCCAGACGTGGTGATACTGAATTTCTAGGCCTATGACTCTAATCTCAGTCTATATTAGGATAATTGAAATCCCCCGTTATCACTACTGTGTAGTTCTAGCATCTTTCAGTAATTTGCCTGCAAATTTGCTCCTATATCTCCTTCTCACTATTTGTTAGTCTATAGTGTACACCGAGAAGTGTAATATCTCCTCTACTGTTCCTTAATTCTAACCAAATAGATTCTGTCTTTAGCCCCTCAACTACCTCATCCCTTTCCAGTGCTGTAATAGTTACTTTCATTAATACTGCTACACACCCTCCTTTCTATGCTTCCCTAACTTTCCTGAATACCTTGTAGCCAGGAATATTAAGTTCTCAATCCTCCCCATCTTTGATCCAGGTCTCTGTTATTGCCACTATATCATAGTCACATGTGGGGACTTGTGCCTGCAGCTCACCAACATTATTTACCAGACGCCGTGTATTTATGTACATGCACTCCAAACCCATCTTAGCCTGCCTCGCATTTACCCTCCAGTCTGATCACTCCTATTTCTGAACTATTCTTTACCCACTGCTACTCGCCTCTCCCTGTCCTCTGTACACCTTGTTCCTCCTCCCCTAATGTATCAGCCTGGTGCCCATCTCCCTGACAAATTAGTTTGAACCCTCCCAGCAGCACAAGTGTGCAGATGTCGGAATGACAGGGGGAGAAGTGGGAAAGGAATGTTGCAATTGGGAAAGAAATGGGAGACCAGGGAACTAAATGGGAGACGAGGGAAAGAAATGGCGAGCTGGAAAGAAATGAAGGGGGGGCGGGTGGGCGGTGTTAGAATTTCAGGTCCGACAAGTGTACGGGGAATTAAGGCTCAGTGCGACTCACAGGAAGTGACCTCATCCCACAGAGGTGATCGCCAACATGGACAACGCCGGCACCACCTTCCTGTCCACTGTCCTGTCAATACTCACCGCATAGACCAGTCAGAGTGAGAGTGAGACAGAACGAGACAGAGTGAGAGAGAGAAGAGAGAGAGAGAGAGAAAAAGAGGAGTAAAGAGAAAGGGTCAGAGGGCGTGAGATGAAGAGAGAGACAGACAGACAGAGATGGACCAAATGGGAAAGAGAGACATACAGAGTGAGTTGCATAGAGGGTGAGAGGGAGAGAGACACAGAGGGCGATGAAGAGTAAGAGAGAGTTAGCTGGGAATGCCACATCCTGTTCCAGGAAAGAGGGACACGGGGTGAAAGGGGGAAGAGAAATACCTTATAAGAACATAAGAAGTAGGAGCAGAAGTAGGCCATCGGCACCTCGAGCCTGCTCCATCATTATAGAAGATCATGTCTGATCGTGGGCCACAATTCCACTCTCCTGCCCGATCCCAATATCCCTTGATTCTCTTAGATTCGGAAAATCTACCTCTCTCAGCCTTGAATATACTCAACGAATGAGCATCCACAGCCCCCTGGGGTAGAGTATTCCAAAGATTCACAACCCTCTGAGTGAAGAAATTTCTCCTCATCTCAGTCCTAAATTGCCGACTCCTTATCTTTGGTTGCACTCATGGGAAGCCCATTGTGAGTGTTTGTTTCGAGTATTAACGTGGCTCGTCCACGTTGCAAAAATCCATCAGCTAGCCACAGCCAAAGTGGCCGGCAGAACCAGGATCTTATAGGGACTCGGCTGGTCTTGCAACGGCCATACATATCCACCAAGCGTGAAAGCCCCACCGAGGTAAGTGAACTGAGCCAGTACCGTTCAGTATGATGGTCATCCCTCATCATCTGATGTGTAAATTTAAAAAGCAATACACCGCAAACAAACCAATCACTTCAAACAACATCAACTATTATATTCACACCCCCGTGTGGAATCCACTTGGTTGCCATACCCCACCCGTAGGGCCCGGCAGTTAATTCTCGGGCAGTCATAGGATTTGACAAACACTTTACCAAATCAGCGGTGTCAGTCCTCTGCCCTAATCGATATCGTCAACTTTGGAACTAACATCCCGGGGTCGCTATGCCAGGCGTCGATGGCGTTGACTGGCCTTTGACTCCGATCTAAAAGTCCTAGGTTGGTAACAAAGTATATGACATTATTCACGCCTATAAGCTGTAAATGGCGGAACCTTCAGCCGGGTAGGACCGAACTGACTCTTGAGGCATTAGACTGAATCCTCTACACAGTTGACTCCAATGAGTCAAAATAATTTTTCCTTGGCCCCTCCTACGGGGAAATGGTTGCCGCCAACCGATTTGAGTTATTTTAGAGTCGATTAGGCTTAAAGCGCCGACTGGACCACGAATGGTACGACCCGCACACGGCCCACCACTCAAAGGCACCGTGGCTATTACAACATCAGTTGCAATCCAGCCTATTTAGCAGATTTCTCGGCCAGTCGGTTTAGCTGCCCTCACAGGCAGCTGGTGGGACCCCAGAGGTACGACTCACTGCGGCGTAGATATCTGCAAGATTACCGCAGCTACGTTTGCGAACACCGGCTAACAACAATCGGTGGAATAACCGGCCTGAGATCCTCGAAGGTTCTCAAAGGTATCGGAATTCTACATCCGAAGAGGTTGAAAGGTTTGGTTGCATCCCACCGAATGAGATTCTCGGCCAGTTGCTTCAGCCAACACCTAAGTGTTGCCCAGCGGGACCACGTGGAGGTACAACTCACAGTGATATAGAGCCCCAGATTCTCGCTGTTACTAGTAACCCCGAAAACATTTTCGGGAGTCGAGGGGGGAGGGATATTCCCCCTCAACGCCTAATGTAGCCACAGGCTGACCAACTCAAGGAAGACCCTTAAGAGAGTCATAGTTACTCTCTTATGACACCTAGTTCCAGACTCTTCTGACAGAGGGAACAACCTCTCAGCGTCTACCCTGTCAATCCCCTTCAAAATCTTGCAGGTTTCAATGGGATCACCTCTCATTCTTCTAAACTCTAGAGAGTATAGGCCCAATCTACTCAACTTCTCCTTAGTGGACAATCCCCCTCATCAAAGGAATCAATCTAGTGAACCTTCGTTACACCCGCTCGAAGGGAAGTGCATCCTTCCATAGGTTCGGAGATCAAAACTGTACACATTACTCCAGGTGTGACCTCACCAAAGCCTTGTACAATTGCAGCAAGGCTTCCTTACTAATATACTTGCAATAAATGCCAACATACCATTTGCCTTCCTAATTGTTTGCTTTAACTGCCTGTTAACTTTCTGTGTTTCGTGTGCAAGGACAGCCAAATCCCTCTTAACACCAACATTTAAAAGTTTCTCAACATTAAAAAAAATATTTTTTCCTTTCTACCTACCAAACTGAATAACCTCACGCTTCCTCACATTATACCCCATCTGCCACCTTCTTGCCCACTCACTTAACCTGTCTATATCCCTTTGCCGGATCTTTGTGTCCACCTTGCAGCTCATTTTCACACGTAGCTTTGTATCATCAGCAAACTTCGATACATTACACTTGGTCATTCATCTAAGTCTTTGATATAGCTTGTAAATTGCTGAGGCCCCAGCATTGATCTTTGTGGCACCCAACAATTAACAACAGCCTGCTGTTGGATTGCAAAAATTGGCCTGTGAATCAAAGCCTGAATCCTCCAGTCTTTAAATATATTAACCAAAGCTGTAGGGAGGGCTGTAGTACTAGAAACCATTCAAAGGATGTTTAGCTTAACGTATTAGGAAATATATATAAAATGAACATGTAGCATTTAGGTAGCTGCGAAGCATGATGGGATACTTGACCATCATATTAACCAAGTACTGTAGGAATAAAATATTTACTAGATTCTTAGTCTCTGTCTTTGTTGTTATCAGTGTTACAGAAGCAGTGTTTAATGCAGCTGGCCTTCTGATAGATAAGGGGAACTGAACTTCATAGGGAGTCGGCCATTGATATCTCTCTCTCAAACACCTTATCTTCCTTTGTAATATCTGCTCACAACCAAAAGCGGACATTGTTTATCATCTCAAGAATTAAGCGACCTTGCTCACAGAAGCTGGAAACTAGATGTTATGCTGTATGTCAGAACACTTCAGGGCAGCTCCCGACATTGAGTGACGAATCACGCCAACCAAGAAGGGAGTGACAGTAGTGATGCTGTTTGTATGTGTACACTTACTTTTGCAACCTAATGGGCGTTACCTATCGAAAGGTACATCAAGGATTGTAGATTGTATTTCGTTGAGAGGAACGGTTCGATTCTGGGGAGATCAGGCTCTCTCCCTTGTGCACAAGCTTTCTAGCTATTTACTAAAAAAACTTTTACTTTATTCTCAATTCCGTTTCAGTCTAGAGTTTCTCCGAATTCGAATCTAACACTGCCAACCATTAAATGACCCATTTGGTCCCACTCTCTGTTTTCTGTCCTCATCTGAACCACACGGTCGGTCTCACCATCGCCTGTGGGTACAATTCTAGACTCCTCGGGGAACGTAGCTGAACTACTGCAAATATGGAAGCAAGGAGCGGGGTAACCTGGATTGGCATTGGATTGGATTCTGCTGTGCCCCAGCCGAGCTATGCTGGGAGCTGTTTTGTTTCCAGTTTTTCTTATTCAATCACGAGATGTGGGCATCGCAGGCAATGCCATCATTTATGGCTCATCACCAATTGGCCTTGAGAAGGCGGTGGTGAGCCTCTGCAGCCCACACTGCTGTTATGGTTTGGGGTGTTGTAGATTTCCAGAGATGATGAATTAACGGCGATCTATTTCCAAGTCAGCGTGTGTGATTTGGAGGTGTTGGTGTTCCCATGTGCCTGCTGCCCTTGTTATTCTAGGTTGTAGAGGTCGCAAGCTTGGGAGATGCTGCCGAAGAAGCCTTGGCGAGTTGCTGCAGTGCATCTTGTAGATGGTACACACTGCAGTCAAGGTGCGCCGGTGGTGGAGGGAATGAATCTTTAAATTGGTGGATGGGGTACCAATCAAGCGGGCTGCTTTGTCCTGGATGGTGTCAAGCTTCTTGAGTGCTGTAGGAGCTGCACTCATCCAGACAAATGGAGAGTATTCCATCACACTCCTGACTTATGTATTGTAAATGGTGGAAAGGCTTTGTGGTGTCACAAGATGAGACACTCGCCACAGAAAACCTAGCCTCTGACCTGCTATTTTTGCTACAGTATTTATGTGGCTGGTCCAGTTACATTTCTGGCCATATGTGAACTCAAGGATGTTGCTGTTGGGGGATTCAACGATGGTAATTCCATTGAATGTCAAGGGGCGGTGGTTAGACACTCTCTTGTTACTAGCCACTTTTCAGTCCCAGCCTGAATATTGTCCAGGCCTTGCTGCATGTGGGCACGGACTGCTTCATTATCTGAGGAGTTGCGAATGGGGCTGCGCACTGGGAAATCATCAGCAATCATCCCCACTTCTGACCTTATGTTGGAGGGGTGGTCATTGATGAAGCAGCTGAAGATTGTTAGGCCTAGGACACTGCTCTGAAGAACTCCAACAGCGATCTCCTGGGGCTGAGATGATTGTCCTCCAACAACCACAATCATCTTCCTTTATGCTAGGTATGACTCGTCACTCTTACAGGATTTGGAACTGAGGTGGGAAGCTGAGTGGGATTCACATTGACTACTAAGAGCAGCTTAGATGCGAGTTGGGTAACTGGGTGGAAGCCTGCAGGAGGACAATGCCGAGTGGGCTGTTGAAGGAAGGTCAGGAACTTTATTCCCCATCTAAGCCAAACTGGGGCCGAATCAGATCCATTCCATTGGCATTGCTGGAGGAACAAAGACCAAGGTCCATCTAGTTCACCTTCTCCCATCCTGGTAGGCGCAGGGTACAATGATAATGGAGTTTTTGACAAAGCACAGCAATCAATCTCGTTCAATTAGCCTACAACAGACCCAGACATTAGATGAGGAAACCCCCCAGTGGTGGAGAGCTTTGGGAACCGTAGGTTTAAAGTCACCGGTTCCTCTCAATCCCCGCTATACTCAACATATGTCATGTCTCAAGTTACTCATACACTATCCTTCAGAGAAATCTCTTTAATGTGCAGGGAATATCTGCTTCCAGCATCATCCTGGGAAGCTTGATCCATAGATTGACATAATGCTCACTGAAATAACATTAGAATAGATTCATGTTTTGGTAAAATAATTACAATGCTAGTGGAATGTTGGCCTTTATCTCAAAGGGGGCTGGAATACAGAGCACTGGAAGTTTATGCTACAGTTGTATGACGCTCTGGTCAGGAGCCATTTGGAGAAACTGTGTTCAATTCTGGGCACCGCACCTCAGGAAGGATATATCGGCCTTGGAGGGGATGCAGCGCAGATTCAGAATGATACCTGGGCTAATATGGGTAAATAATGAGGATGGGTTGAAGAGACTAGACTTGTATTCCCTCAAGTGCAGAAGATTAAGGGCATTGAGGAGTTTAAGATGATTAAAAGAGTTGAAAGAGTAGATAGAGAGAAACTATTTCCTCTGGTGAAAGTACTCCAGTACAAGGGGGCATAACCTCAAAAATTAGAGCTAGGCCGTTCAGGGGTGATGTCAGGAAGCACGTATTCACACAAAAGGTAGTGGGAATCTGGAACTCCCTCCCCCAAAAAGCTGTTGAGGCTGGAGGTCAATTACAAATTTCGAAACTGAGTGTTGTGTTAGGTCGGGTTATTAAGGGATGTGGAACCAAGGCGGGTAAATGGAGTAAAGATACAGATGAGCCATGACCTCATTGAACGTGGGAACAGGTTCGATGGGCTGAACCACCCACTCCTGATCCGATGTTCCTATGTAGACCATTGAATGAGATGGATTGTCCAAGGTGTCCGCACTGAGCTGAATATAATGGTGCAGCAGTAGGTGCTGGGAATTCGGGACAGGCCCACCAGTTACTGTAGTATCCCAGCTGAACCCAGCCTTCACCAATCATCTAACAGAGAGCGTTCCTTACGGGAAAAACACAGGTGTCTCATGAATAATTGATCAAGCCATTTCTCCAAAATCAATAAGCTTCTTGAAAAGTTCAGGTTAAGCATTCGTAGATTTATTGAGCACAAAGATCATGCAATAGCACTTAAACATACACTAAAAAGATCGGGCTTATAAACACACCCGATCGTCAGGGACTCAAACACATTACAGTTCTGAGCTCAGTATTCAGGCCCTTCAAACCATTGCAATCCAAATCCTCATTACCCTCTGCCACTTTATTCATACCTTTCTAAGCTACAGGTTTCCTTGTCCAAATGTCCATCAGTAGAAGCTACACAGCCCTGACCATGTCTGGCTCATGTGTGCAGTTTTCCACCTTTACACGACAGAATGGTGACCAATGGGTAATTTTACAACACTTCTATTGATTGACGCGAGTGAAGATGGGAACATCTCAATTTCCACTTCCTCGGGAATAAAACTCCGGATAAGGAGAATCTCACAGGACCCGCCCCTTATCAGTAACTTCAGTTAATAAATCTGGTGTCCTCACTGTTTCCACTGGGCTCATGAGCTCGGTATAACTTATTTACTTCGTTATCTTATCAAGCATTTAGCTTTTGTCACACGTAATATCTATTCTACCAAATAAAAACTTTACTTATAAGTAAATGTTTGATTCTGTAAAGTCCAGAACCAACTATTTCCCCCACTCTACAGAAACCCCAATTAAAAAGAAGAGATCTACCCCGAGGTTCTCCTTTTACCAGGACTATCTGTTGCCCCTGCACCTGTTATCAGTGCTGACAGCTCCCTGAAGCTTAGGAATCGCTACACAATGGTAGGTCTTTAATGAAAGTCCCTCATTAAGCAGGAGATCACTTCTACCTGAACCGGGCCAGAGCTGTAGTGTCAGTCTTGGTTCAGCAGTCCAGTGGTCACTACTTCAAAATGGAATGGTATTTAACACAGCAAAGGCTACAAGCTCCCACACCCCTGCAGTATGAAGAGGAATCAATCGCGATATAAGAATAGCACACGTCTAGTTGGAAATTAACCCTTTGCTGGCAGTTTCCTTGGGTTGAACAAGTTGAAGGTGAGGCACAGCCGTAATCGAGCGAGGCTGTGAAACACACGGAGACGGGATCACGGGCTCCGGGCACTCACTGACACGGTCGGTCACCTTCATTCTTCCACAACCGAGCACTCAAAGTCATCCGCACTCAAATGGGACTCCTCGTTCGCACATTGATCCTTCAACATCAGCTTCACCTGCATCACAGACAGGAGAAAGGACGAGTGTTGCAGCAAGGATGGGGAGGGATGTAGGATAGACAGAGAGAAAGATAGAGAGAGGCAGAAAGTGACAGTGTATGAGAGAGATAGAGAGAGAGAGAATGACAGAGAGAAAGACAGAGACAGAGAGAGAAAGAAAGAGACAGATTGAGAAGGAGAGAAAGAGAGTGTGTTAGATAGAGAGAGAGAGAGTCATGAGAGAGAGACAGAGAGAAAGAGACAGAGAAAGACAGTGTATGAGCGAGAAAGAGAGAGACAGAGAGATAAAGATAGACAGTGAGAGACAGTGACAGTGAGAAAAAGACAGAAAGATAGAGACAGGGAAAGAGAGAGATAGACAGAGAAAGACAGTGTATGAGAAGCCTGAGACACAGAGAGAAAACAGACAGAGAGAGAGACAGTGAAAGAGAGAGAACGACAGAGACAGACAGAGAGAGAGAGAATGAGAGAGTGTGTAAGAAACAGAGAGAGAGACAGGGAGAGACAGAGAGAGAGACAGGGGAGAGAGAGAAAGACAATGAGAGATAGAATGGGAGAGAAACACTGAAACAGCGACATACAGAGAGAGAGGAAGAGACAGAGAGGGAGAGAGAGAGACAGACAGAGAAAATGAGCGACAAATCGAATTGATTCTACGCTCAGCAAGCCATTCAGCCGCTCGAGCCTGTTACACAGGAACAGGAGGAGGCCATTCAGCCCCTCGAGCCTGCTACACAGGAACAGGAGGGTGCCATTCAGCCCCTCGAGCCTGTTACACAGGAACAGGAGGAGGCCATTCAGCCCCTCGAGCCTGTTACACAGGAACAGGAGGAGGCCATTCAGCCCCTCGTGCCTGCTCCTCAGGAACAGGAGGGCGCCATTCAGCCACTCGAGCCTGTTACACAGGAACAGGAGGAGGCCATTCAGCCCCTCGTGCCTGCTTTACAGGAACAGGAGGAGGCCATTCAGCCCCTCGAGCCTGCTCCACAAGAACAGGAGGAGGCCATTCAGCCCCTCGAGCCTGCTACACAGGAACAGGAGGAGGCCATCCAGCCCCACGAGCCTGTTACACAGGAACAGGAACAGGCCATTCAGCCCTTCCACAGCCTGCTACACAGGAACAGGAGGAGTCCAGTTTGCCCCTCGAGCCTATTACACAGGAACAGGATGAGACCATTCAGCCCCTCGAGCTGCTCTGTACCACAGCTCCATGAATGAGGTGGTCTGGGTGACAGGATGACATCCAGAGGGGGAAGTGGATCTGGTTACATATCTGATGTGGAGATGCCCATCAGTGAATTCAGACATCGAGAGGGAGGATCTGCTATCGCCCTGTGTTTGCTCTCAGTGCAGTGCAGTCTCTCACCCTCTCCACAGCGATTCTCTTCGCCATTTCATCATCGAGTTCTGTCATTGAAGTGATCTGCACATCAATCCGCTGGTACTGAATATCTAAAAACAACAGGCACAACTTCAAAAGGTTAAACAGGTTGAGAGTTCAGCACAAGTCACGGGATGACTGTGAACTCTTGCTGCCCTCTATTGAATGCTCTCTTACCGCGGTTTTTGCATTCGCTCTATCCTTTACCTCTCTTTTATTCTCGTTTTATCTCACCCCTCTTGTCTCCATTCTACTCTCTCTGTGTATTCATTCTCTGCCCTCCATTCCACCGCCAGCTTTTATTTCCTCTCCCGCTGTGATGTCACCACTTGCTTCACACAATGCTCAGTTACTACATCCAACTCCTATCGAAATCCCCATCCCAATTCCCTCAGTCTCCTCATCCAATTGGCCTCGGAATCCTCATCCCACTCCACCCAGTCTCCTCATCCAACTGGTCTCGGAATCCTCATCCCACTCCACCCAGTCGTATCATCCAACTCCCCTCAGTCTCCTCATAACACTCCCCTTAGTCGCCTCATTGCACCCCCTTCAATCTGGCCATCCTATTCCCCTCAGACACTGCACTCACAACCCTCAATCATTGCATTCAACTCCCCTCAGTCTCCCCGTCCAAGAACCATTCGTCTCCTCAACCCAGGACCCTCAGTTAGAGATTTGATGAATCTGAGGGGCAGAGGATTTCAACAGTTGCATTGATTGAACAGTGTGTTTAATGGACGCCAAAAGGCAGATACCTGAGGTTTCAGGTCCCCCCGGAACAGTGGATGAACGGACAGTGGATTCGCGAGTGGATTGTTCCTCGGGTTTCTCAGTTGGGGATGTCTCGGGATCTGTAACAAAGGAAGAGAGAAAGGGCAGAGTGCTGAGTGGAGCACACCTGAACTGGTCATCAGGCTGGTGCTAGAGTACGAAGAATGTCAGAAACCAGTCTACAGAAAAACTGGAATCTTCGAATCCCACGCCGTTAAGTCACTGGATCCCACTACACTCAGTCACTGCAACACACTCTACTCACTCCTCCTTCCACTCACCTCAGCCTCCTCATCACATAGCATTCAGTCTCCTCATCACGCTCCCCTCAGTCTCCTCATCAGACTCCACTTCAGTCTCCACATCCCTCTCCCCTCAGTCATTGCAGCCAACTACACCCAGTCACTGCAGTCCACACACCTCAGTCCCTGCAGCCCACTCACCTCAGTCCCTGCAGCACACTACCCTCGGTAATTACAGCCCAATCCCCTCAGTCACTGCAGCCCACTCCCCTCAGTCACTGCAGACCACAACCCTCAGTCATTGCAGCCCACTCCCCTCAGTCACTGCAGCCCAATCTTCTTAGTCATTGCAGCCCATTCCCCACTGTTCCTTCAACCCAATCCCCTCAGCCACTGCAGCCCACTCACCTCAGTCACTGCTGCCCACTCCCCTCAGTCACTGCAGCTCACTCCCCTCGGTCACTGCATCCCACTCCCCTCAGTCACTGCAGCCCACTCCCCTCAGTCACTGCAGCCCACTCCCCTCAGTCACTGCAGCCCACTCCCCTCAGTCACTGCAGCTCACTTCTCTCAGTCTCTGACTCCCACTCCCCTCAGCCACAGCAGCACACTCCCCTAAGTCACTACCACCCACTCCCTCAGTCACTGCAGCCCTTTCCCCTCAGTCACTGCAGCCCACTCCACAGAGTAACTGCATCCCACTCCCCTCAGTCACTGCATCACACTCCCCTCAGTCACTGCATCCCACTCCCCTTAGTCACTGCAGCCCATTCCCCTCAGTCATTGCCACCCACTCCCCTCAGTCACTGCAGCCCACTCCCATCAGTCATAGCAGCACATTCCAATTAGTCACTGAGTCACTCTCCCTTCAGTCACTGCAGCCCATTACTCTCAGTCAGTCACAGCAACCCATTCCGCTCAGTCAATGCACCACACTCCCCTCAATCCCTGCCTCCCACTCCCTTCAGTCACGGAAGCCCATTCCCTTCAGTTACTGCAGCCCACTCCACTCAGTAACTGCTTCCAACTCCACTTAGTCAATGCAGCCCACTCCCCTCTGTCATAAACGCCCACTCCCTTCAGTCACGGAAGCCCATTCCCTTCAGTTACTGCAGCCCACTCCACTAGGTAACTGCTTCCCACACCCCTTAGTCAATGCAGCCCACTCCCCTCTGTCATAAACGCCCACTCCCTTAAGTCACGGAAGTCCACTCCCCTCAGTCATTGCAGCCTACTCCCCTCAGTCACTGCAGCCCACTCCCCTCAGTCACTGCAGCCTCTCCCCTCAGTCAATGCAGCCCACACCCCTCAGTCACTGCCTTCCACAACCCTTCAATCACTGCAGCCCACTCGCCTCAGTAACAGCATCCCACTCCACTGAGCCACTGCAGCCCACTAACCTCAGTCACTGCAGTCCACTCCACTCAGTCACTGCAGCCCACTCCGCTCACTCACTGCATCCCTCTCCACTCAGTCGCTACAGCCCAAAACCTCAGTCACAGCAGCCCAATCCCCTCAGGCACTGCATCCCACTCTGCTCAGTCACTGCAGCCCACTCCCCTCTGCCATTGCCACCAACTCCCCTCAATCAATGCCTCAATCTCCCCTCAGTCACTGCAGCCCACTCCCCTCAATCAATGCCTCAATCTCCCCTCAGTCCCTGCAGCCCATTCACCTCAGTCACCGCAGCCCACTCCCCTCAGTCACTGCAGCTCACTCCTCTCAGTCTCTGACTCCCCCAACCCTCAGTCACAGCAGCCCACTCTCCTCAGTCAGTGCAGCTCACTCCACTCAGTCACTACCACCCACTCCCTCAGTCATTGCAGCCCTTTCCCCTCAGTCACTGCAGCCCACTCCACAGAATAACTGCATCCCACTCCCCTCAGTTACTGCATCCCTCTCCCCTCAGTCACTGCATCCCACTCCCCTTAGTCACTGCAGCCCATTCCCCTCAGTCATTGCCACAAACTCCCCTCAATCACGGCAGCCCACTCCTCTCAGTCACAGCAGCACAATCCAATTAGTCACTGAGTCACTCTCACCTCAGTCACTGCAGCCCATTACGCTCAGTCACTGCAGCCCAATCCCCTTAGTCACAGTAACCCATTCCGCTCAGTCAATGCACCCCACTCCCCTCAGTCAATGCACCCCACTCCCCTCAGTCACTGCCTCCCACTCCCTTCAGTCACTGCAGCCCATTCCCTTCAGTTACTGCAGCCCAGTGCACTCAGTAACAGCTTCCCATACCTCTTAGGCACTGCAGCCCACTCCCCTCTGTCATAAACGCCCACTCCCTTCAGTCACAGAAGCCCACTCCCCTCAGTCATTGCAGCCCACTCCCCTCAGTCACTGCAGCCCACTCCCCTCAGTCCCTACAGCCCACTCCCCTCAGTCACTGCATCCTCTCCCCTCAGTCAATGCACCCCACTCCCCTCAGTCCCTACAGCCCACTCCCCTCAGTCACTGCAGCCTCTCCCCTCAGTCACTGCAGCCTCTCCCCTCAGTCACTGCAGCTCACTCCCCTCAGTCACTGCAGCCCACTCCCCTCAGTCCCTACAGCCCACTCCCCTCAGTCACTGCAGCCTCTCCCCTCAGTCAATGCAGCCCACTCCCCTCAGTCGCTGCCTCCCACTCCCTTCAGTCACTGCAGCTCATTCCCTTCAGTTTCTGCAGCCCACTCCAAGCAGTAAATGCTTCCCATACCTCTTAGTCACTGCAGCCCACTCCCCTCTGTCATAAACGCCCACTCCCTTCAGTCACGGAAGCCCACTCCCCTCAGTCATTGCAGCCCACTCGCCGCAGCCAATGCAGCCCACTCCCCTCAGTCCCTACAGCCCACTCCCCTCAGTCACTGCAGCCTCTCCCCTCAGTCAATGCAGCCCACTCCCCTCAGTCACTGCCTTCCACTCCCTTCAGTCACTACAGCAACTGCATGCCACTCCCCTCAGTCACTGCAGCCCACTAACCTCAGTCACTGCAGCCCACTAACCTCAGTCACTGCAGTCCACTCCACTCAGTCACTGCAGCACACTCCGCTTACTCACTGCATCCCACTCCCCTCAGTCGCAACAGCCCAAAACCTCAGTCACAGCAGCCCACGCCCCTCAGGCACTGCATCCCACTCCGCTCAGTCACTGCAGCCCACTCCCCTTAGGCACTGCATCCCACTCCGCTCAGTCGCTGCAGCCCGCTCCCCTCTGCCATTGCCACCCGCTCCCCTCTACCATTGCCACCCACTCCCCTCAGTCACGGCACCCCACTCCCCTCAGTAACTGCAGCCCACTCTCCTCAGTCACTGCAGCCCACTCCCCTCAAACAATGCCTCAATCTCCCCTCAGTCACTGCAGCCCAATCCCCTCAATCACTGCCTCCGACTCCACTCAGTCACTGCAGCCCATTCACCTCAGTCACAGCAGCCCATTCCCCTCAGTCACTGCAGCCCATTCCCCTCAGTCACTGCAGCCCACTCCCCTCAGTCACTGCAGCCCATGCCCCTCAGTCACTGCAGCCCATGCCCCTCAGTCACTGCAGCCCACGCCCCTCTTCTCTGTAGCCCTCTCTACTCAGTCACTAAAGCCCACTCCACTCAGTCACTGCAGCCCACTCCGCTCACTCACTGCATCCCTCTCCACTCAGTCGCTACAGCCCAAAATCTCAGTCACAGCAGCCCACTCCCCTCAGGCACTGCATCCCACTCTGCTCAGTCACTGCAGCCCACTCCCCTCTGCCATTGCCACCCACTCCCCACAATCAATGCCTCAATCTCCATTCAGTCACTGCAGCCCACTCCCCTCAATCAATGCCTCAATCTCCCCTCAGTCCCTGCAGCCCATTCACCTCAGTCACCGCAGCCCACTCCCGT
The DNA here is from genome assembly GCF_052327205.1 of Somniosus microcephalus. Classification (NCBI taxonomy): domain Eukaryota; kingdom Metazoa; phylum Chordata; class Chondrichthyes; order Squaliformes; family Somniosidae; genus Somniosus; species Somniosus microcephalus. The sequence goes on along the minus strand of NW_028225181.1, from coordinate 49,077,301 downwards.
CAGTCACTGCAGCTCACTCCTCTCAGTCTCTGACTCCCCCAACCCTCAGTCACAGCAGCCCACTCTCCTCAGTCAGTGCAGCTCACTCCCCTCAGTCACTACCATCCACTCCCTCAGTCATTGCAGCCCTTTCCCCTCAGTCACTGCAGCCCACTCCACAGAATAACTGCATCCCACTCCCCTCAGTTACTGCATCCCACTCCCCTCAGTCACTGCATCCCACTCCCCTTAGTCACTGCAGCCCATTCCCCTCAGTTATTGCCACAAACTCCCCTCAGTCACGGCAGCCCACTCCTCTCAGTCACAGCAGCACAATCCAATTAGTCACTGAGTCATTCTCACCTCAGTCACTGCAGCCCATTACACTCAGTCACTGCAGCCCAATCCCCTTAGTCACAGCAACCCATTCCGCTCAGTCAATGCACCCCACTCCCCTCAGTCAATGCACCCCACTCCCTTCAGTCACTGCAGCCCATTCGCTTCAGTTACTGCAGACCAGTGCACTCAGTAACTGCTTCCCATACCTCTTAGGCACTGCAGCCCACTCCCCTCTGTCATAAACGCCCACTCCCTTCAGTCACAGAAGCCCACTCCCCTCAGTCATTGCAGCCCACTCCCCTCAGTCACTGCAGCCCACTCCCCTCAGTCCCTACAGCCCACTCCCCTCAGTCACTGCATCCTCTCCCCTCAGTCAATGCACCCCACTCCCCTCAGTCCCTACAGCCCACTCCCCTCAGTCACTGCAGCCTCTCCCCTCAGTCACTGCAGCCTCTCCCCTCAGTCACTGCAGCTCACTCCCCTCAGTCACTGCAGCCCACTCCCCTCAGTCCCTACAGCCCACTCCCCTCAGTCACTGCAGCCTCTCCCCTCAGTCAATGCAGCCCACTCCCCTCAGTCGCTGCCTCCCACTCCCTTCAGTCACTGCAGCCCATTCCCTTCAGTTTCTGCAGCCCACACCAAGCAGTAAATGCTTCCCATACCTCTTAGTCACTGCAGCCCACTCCCCTCTGTCATAAACGCCCACTCCCTTCAGTCATGGAAGCCCCTCCCCTCAGTCATTGCAGCCCACTCGCCGCAGCCAATGCAGCCCACTCTCCTCAGTCCCTACAGCCCACTCCCCTCAGTCACTGCAGCCTCTCCCCTCAGTCAATGCAGCCCACTCCCCTCAGTCACTGCCTTCCACTCCCTTCAGTCACTACAGCAACTGCATGCCACTCCCCTCAGTCACTGCAGCCCACTAACCTCAGTCACTGCAGCCCACTAACCTCAGTCACTGCAGTCCACTCCACTCAGTCACTGCATCCCACTCCCCTTAGTCACTGCAGCCCGTTCCCCTCAGTCATTGCCAAAAACTCCACTCAGTCACGGCAGCCCACTCCTCTCAGTCACAGCAGCACAATCCAATTAGTCACTGAGTCACTCTCACCTCAGTCACTGCAGCCCATTACGCTCAGTCACTGCACCCCACTCCCCTCAGTCCCTACAGCCCACTCCCCTCAGTCACTGCAGCCTCTCCCCTCAGTCACTGCAGCCTCTCCCCTCAGTCACTGCAGCTCACTCCCCTCAGTCACTGCAGCCCACTCCCCTCAGTCCCTACAGCCCACTCCCCTCAGTCACTGCAGCCTCTCCCCTCAGTCAATGCAGCCCACTCCCCTCAGTCGCTGCCTCCCACTCCCTTCAGTCACTGCAGCCCATTCCCTTCAGTTTCTGCAGCCCACTCCAAGCAGCAAATGCTTCCCATACCTCTTAGTCACTGCAGCCCACTCCCCTCTGTCATAAACGCCCACTCCCTTCAGTCACGGAAGCCCACTCCCCTCAGTCATTGCAGCCCACTCGCCGCAGCCAATGCAGCCCACTCCCCTCAGTCCCTACAGCCCACTCCCCTCAGTCACTGCAGCCTCTCCCCTCAGTCAATGCAGCCCACTCCCCTCAGTCACTGCCTTCCACTCCCTTCAGTCACTACAGCAACTGCATGCCACTCCCCTCTGTCACTGCAGCCCACTAACCTCAGTCACTGCAGCCCACTAACCTCAGTCACTGCAGTCCACTCCACTCACTCACTGCAGCACACTCCGCTTACTCACTGCATCCCACTCCCCTCAGTCGCAACAGCCCAAAATCTCAGTCACAGCAGCCCACTCCCCTCAGGCACTGCATCCCACTCCGCTCAGTCACTGCAGCCCACTCCCCTTAGGCACTGCATCCCACTCCGCTCAGTCACTGCAGCCCGCTCCCCTCTGCCATTGCCACCCACTCCCCTCAGTCACGGCACCCCACTCCCCTCAGTAACTGCAGCCCACTCTCCTCAGTCACTGCAGCCCACTCCCCTCAAACAATGCCTCAATCTCCCCTCAGTCACTGCAGCCCAATCCCCTCAATCACTGCCTCCGACTCCACTCAGTCACTGCAGCCCATTCACCTCAGTCACTGCAGCCCATTCCCCTCTGTCACTGCAGCCCATTCCCCTCAGTCACTGCAGCCCATGCCCCTCAGTCACTGCAGCCCATGCCCCTCAGTCACTGCAGCCCACGCCCCTCTTCTCTGTAGCCCTCTCTACTCAGTCACTAAAGCCCACTCCACTCAGTCACTGCAGCCCACTGCCCTCAGCCACTGCAGCACACTCGCCTCAGTCACTGCAGCCCACTCCCCTCAGTCACTGCAGACCATGCCCCTCAGCCACTGCAGCCCACGCCCCTTTTCTCTGTAGCCCTCACTACTCAGTCACTAAAGCCCACTCCGCTCAGTCACTGCAGCCCACTCCCCTCAGTCACTGCAGCCCACTCCCTCAGTCACTGCTGCTCACTCCCTCAGTCACTGCAGCCCAATCCCCTCAGTCCCTGCATCCCACTCCCTCAGTCACTGCAGTCCAATCCCCTCAGTCACTGCAGCCCACTGCCCTCAGCCATAGCAGCACACTCCCCTCAGTCACTGCAGCCCTCTGCCCTCAGCCATAGCAGCACACTCCCCTCAGTCACTGCAGCCCACTGCCCTCAGCTATAGCAGCACACTCCCCTCAGTCACTGCAGCCCACTCCCCTCAGTCACTGCAGACCATTCCCCACAGTCACGGTGCCCCACTCCTCTCAGTGTCCTTATCACTCTTCCTACATTCTGCTCATCCAGCCCCCCTCGGTCACTAAATCCCACACCCCTCAGTACGAGATGGACGAAGTGTTGGGACTGAAGATTTCAGCATTTACATTGGGTGCGCATTCTGACAACATTTTGGAGCACACTAGACTAATACTAGAGGTTGCAGACCCCTCTGGAATAGTGGATGAACATTCAACGGATTCGCAATGCGATTCTTCCTCGGGTTCCTGATTTGGGGGTGTCTTTGCATGTGCAACAAAGGAAGATCAACATGGGAGCATGCAGAGTGGAGAACACCCGAATAGGTCATCAGGCTGTTACTGGAGTCCGGAGAATGTCAGACTCCAGTCTTTGTAAAACTCATTAAGGTACTACGTACAACTCCACTCAGTAACTAGATCCAACAACTCTGGCTCAATGCATCGCAGACCTGTCAGTCACTACAGCTCACACCCCTCAGTCACTGCAGCCCACACCCCTCAGTCACTGCAGCCGATTCCCCTCAGTCACTGCAGCCCACTCCCCTCAGTCACTGCAGCCCACTCCCCTCAGCCAATGCAGACCACGCCCCTCAGTCACTGTAGCACATACTGTAGTGTATGTACCTTTAAGGGGAGAACTACTTTTTACAGCTCCTGTATACTGTAGTACCGGCAGTGACCACACCTGTATATAAACCCTGAGTAGTGATCTGTACGGTTAGTTTTAGAGTATCCCTCATCCAGTAAACACCTGTTGATTGTTCCCTGCAGTCTCTTGTCTAATTATTGAAGGAAACACAACATCAAGATACACGGATCTAACATTGGCGACGAGAAGATTCAAACCTACCTGCAACTCTGCATCACCTCCCAGGGATTCGCTCCTGGAGAACAGTGAAAGAAGAAGGCCGAGTCCAGAAGCACGGGCGTCGACCATCCAGCGGAGACTTGAGCATCGCAGGGGAGGCTGTTGTGAGCTGGGCTTGGTTCTCCAGTCACGGTGGTCCAGCGTAATGGGCTGGCAACAGGTACGGCGCAGACCCTTCCCGGACAGCGGCGGCTAGAGCCGACCGACGGCACAGAAAAGGCTGAGCAGCGTCAACGGGAGAAGAGAGAGGGTAGAGTGCACAGGGTGCAGCCGGTGTTCAGGACCGAGCGGCGTCGACGGGAGAAGAGAGAGGGTAGAGCGCACAGAGCACAGCCGGTGTTCAAGGGCCGAGCAGCGTCAACGAGAGAGAGAGGCACGCAAGAAAATGCACAGAGCGCAGCCGGTGTTAAAGGGCCGAGCTGCAGCGGAGAAGAAGGGAGAGTGCGGGTGACGCCATTTTGAGCCGCAGCAGAGAAGAAGGGAGAGCGCGGGAGACGCCATTTTGAGCCGCAGCGTAGAGGAAGGGAGAGCGCGGGAGATGTCATTTTGAGCCAGTCTAACCACACCCAAAAATGCTGAAGAGTGGCAGTATCACAGCGTTCGACAATGAAGTCGAAGATTGGACGACATATGTCGAACGCATTGAAGTATACTGCAAGGCAAATGAAGTGACAGATGACAAGAAAGCGCTGGTATTGTTGAATTCAATGGGTGCAAAAACGTATGGCTTACTGCGAAACCTAGTAACCCCAGAGAAGCCAGTGGAAAAGGATTTTGAAAACATAGTGTCAATCCTACAGGACCACTTAAACCCCACACCGCTGCTGATAGCAGAAAGATTTAAGTTTCACAAAAGGAACCAGCATAAAGATGAAAGTAATGCTGAGTATTTAACGGAACTGCGCAAGCTATCGAAACACTGCCAGTTTGGAACGGGACTAGCAGATCCTTTAAGGGACAAGTTTGTGTGTGGGCTTCAAAGTGAAGGAACCCAGAAAAGGCTTCTATCAGAAAAGGATCTTACGCTGGACAAGGCTTTCAACATGGCAGTATCACACGAAGCAGCAGCAGGGGGCGTGGAAGAGATACAACGGAGACCGCAAGAATATGGCACAATTGAAATGTCATACGGAACAGTGAAGTGCTATCGCTGCGGCAGAACAACACACGACCATAAGGATTGCTGGTTCAAGGACCAAGTGTGCAGACAGTGTGGAAAAGTAGGACACATAGCAAGAGTCTGCAGGTCAGAAAAGAAAACCAGCAGCAAGAAATCTCCACAGGAGAAGTACAAGAAGGTACATAAGGTGACGGAGAGTAGTTCAGATGAACAGAAAAGTGATACAGACTCCGGAAGCAAGGAGCTGGGTTGTGTGAAACTACATAATGTGATCAAAACGGAGGATCACCAAACTGTCTGGGTCACGCTCAAGATAGCCGGAGTCCAAGTGAAAATGGAATTGGACACAGGATCAGCCCTAACAGTCATAAACCAAAGAGACTACAAGCGGCTATTCTCACGTATACCCTTGAGAGATACAGAGATCGTCTTGAAGACGTACACGGGGCAAAAAGTCTACCCAAAGGAAAAATAAGGGTGAACGTTATATATAACGGCAAGGAAACACCAAAAATGGACCTATATGTATTGCCAGAGGGAGGACCACCATTACTAGGACGTGAATGGATCCGATAGATACAGATAGATTGGCATTCCATACAAGCACTGATTGTAGATGCCAAAAAGGATGACGACGTCACACCTGGACGACTGTCAAAAATGCTAACTGACGCACAAGAAGTGTTCCAGGAGGAACTCGGGACACTAAAAGGCACAACAGCAATGATCGAAATAGAGGAAAATGCAAGCCCAAAGTTTTTTAACGCCAGACCGGTGCCTTATGCGATCCGCCCAGCCGTCGAAGCAGAGCTGGAAGGTTTGGAACGTTCAGGAGTACTGTCCAAAGTGGACTGGAGCGAGTGTGCTACACCCATCGTTCCTGTAATGAAGAGGTCATTGAGTAATACGCTTGGGGAACCAAAGCAGGTTCACATCTGTGGGGACCTTAAGGTGACAGTGAACCCAGTCCTTCACATGGTACAATATCCGCTTCCGCGGATTGAAGATATTTTCGCCTCGCTATCTGGAGGGAAACGCTTCACTAAGATTGATCTGGCCCAGGGGTACCTGCAAATGGAGGTAGAAGAAGCCTCGAAACAGTACCTCACGATCAACACCCATAAAGCTCTCTACCAATACAATCGGCTGGTGTTCGGGGTAGCATCAGCTCCGGTTATTTGGCAAAGGGCAATGGAACAAGTCCTGCAAGGGATTCCAGGGACCCAGTGTTATTTGGATGACATCCTGGTCACGGGCGAAAATGACAGTGATCACCTCACCAACCTGGAACAGGTGCTCACTAGATTGAAGGAATATGGGCTCCGAGCTAATCACCACAAATGCGAGGTTTCCAGAAGCAGATCTCGTATTGTGGCCACGTTATTGATGAAGGGGAGTTACATAAGTCCCCTGAAAAGATTGAGGCAGTAGTCAAGGCTCCAGCACCAGAAAATGTGTCACAACTGAGGTCGTTCCTCGGGCTGGTGAACTACTACCATAAGTTCTTGCCGAATTTGTCTACCGTACTGCACCCATTGAACACCCTACTGCAAATGGGGGTACCATGAAAGTGGAATGACGAATGTAAAATAGCTTTCCAGAAGAGCAAAACATTGATCACATCAAAAGAGGTGTTGGCTCATTTCAACCCAGCACTACCAATTCGGTTGGCGTGTGATGCATCACCCTATGGCATTGGAGTGGTGCTGTCGCACAAATTCTGGGATGGCTCAGAGAGTCCAATAGCCTTTGCGTCACGATCACTAACCTCAGCCGAGCGTAACTACACCCAGATTGACAGGGAGGCCCTCAGCCTAGTGTGGGGAGTGAAAAAGTTCAACTACTGTCTGCACGGGCAGAAGTTCACCTTGCTGACTGACCACCAACTACTTGTCTCCATATTTAATCCAGAGAAGGGCGTTCCGGTGATGAATGCGCAACGGCTACAAAGATGTTCCGTTTTCCAATGGGTGAACCAATATGAAATTGAATATAAGGGCACAAAACAGCACGGAAACGCTAATGGGCTATCGCGCCTGCCACTGCCTACTGCAGAGGAAGCACCAGCAGTGGACCCTGTCGAAATATTTCATTCGACTATAATTGAACACTTGCCAGTAACTAATGCTGATATAGAGAAGGAGACCCGAAATGACACAACAATCTCTCGGGTATATGACTTGACGGTGAAGGGATGGCCAACACATGGCGACTCACTGTTGCCAGCATTCTCATCCAGAAGAGAACAGCTGTCAGTATGCCAGGGGACCTTGATGTGTGGATCCCGAGTGGTATTTCCACCCAAGTCAAGGGAGAGAGTGCTCAATGAGCTTCACGAAGGCCATCTGGGAGGGGTGAAAATGAAAAGCCTTGCTAGGGCTTATGTGTGGTGGCCAGGGATCGATCAGCAAATCGAGGACCTGACAAAGGGCTGCTCAGGATGCCAGAAGGTCCAAAATGCACCACCACATGCCCCTCTACACCCATGGGAGTGGCCCTCATCTCCATGGCAACGGGTGCATATTGAATTTGCTGGTCCATTCATGGACTCAATGTTCTTAATAGCCGTGGATGCGCACTCGAAATGGCCTGAGATGATCAAAATGTCCTCCACCACAAAGGGAGAAAACTATTGCAGTCCTACGGACCATATTTCCCAGGAATGGCTTGCCAGAGCAGATTTGCTCTGATAACGGACCACAGTTTGTGTCCGAAGAGTTTCGGAAATTTATGAGAAGGAATGGGGTAAGGCATTACACATCCGCCCCGTATCATCCAGCCACAAATGGATTGGCTGAGAGGTTCGTACAAACCTTTAAAAAGGCAGTAAGGGCCATGTGCGATGACGACATTCCACTGCAGCATAAGGTGGACAATTTCCTGTTAGCTTACAGAAATGCAACACATGCAGTTACCAACCAGACCCCAGCCATGATGTTCTTTAACCGAAGGTTGAGATCTCGTCTGGATTTGCTCAGACCAAATGTACGAAGAAATGTTGAGAATAAGCAATTCCAGCACATCAATGAGAAGCCGACAAGGAGCTTCAATGTAGGGCAACCAGTCTTGGCCCGCGACTACCGAACAGAGAAATGGCAACCAGGAACGATATGCACATGGCAGTGGCCACTAATGTACACAGTGGATGTTGGGGAGAGCATTGTGAGATGCCATGTTGACCAGATCCTAGCGTCACAGGAACGAGTCAACCCCATGTCTCACGTACCTGGTGATGAACCCGACATAATGGTACCATCTACCCCAGAAACAGTAGCATCGGAAGCTGATGAACCAACCGACGACAGGGGGGCAGAATCGCCTCCGCACCAAGAGCAAGACACTCAGGAAAGGCGCTATCCAGAAAGGATCAGGAAGCCGCCCGAAAGACTGAATTTATAAATGGACTATTTTCAGTTAATGTTGCATGTTAAAAGTGTTAACTGTTAAATGAATGTTATGGTACTGTTAATCTAAAAGGGGAGGAATTTTAGTGTATGTACCTTTAAGGGGATAACTACTTTTTACAGCTCCTGTGTACTGTAGTACCGGCAGTGACCACACCTGTATATAAACCCTGAGTAGGGATCTGTACTGTTAGTTTTAAAGTAACCCTCATCCAGTAAAGACCTGTTGATTGTTCCTCTGCAGTCTCTGTCTATTTGTTGAAGGACACCATACATCAAGATTCACAGATTTAACAATTACAATTAACACATTTAACATGCAACATTAGCTGAAAATAGTCTATTTATATATTCAGTCTTTGGGGAGACTTCCTGATCCTTTCTGAATAGCGCCTTTCCCGAGTGTCTTGCTCTTGGTGCGGAGGCGATTCTGGCCCCCTGTCGTCGGTTGGTTCATCAGCTTCCGATGCTACTGTTTCTGGGGTAGATGCGACCTGTACTCCGGGTGCATCACCAGGTACGTATGGGCGAGGCATGGGATTGACTTGTTCCTGTGACTCTAGGATTTGGTCAGCATGGCGTCTCACGATGCTCTCCCCAACGTCCACTGCGTACATTAGTGGGCCCTGCCGTGTGCATATCGTTCCTGGCTGCCATTTTTCTGTTCGGTAGTCGTGGGCCAAGACTGGTTGCCCTACATTGAAGCTCCTTGTTGGCTTCTCATCGATGTGCTGGAATTGCTTACTCTCAACATCTCTTCGTACGTTTGGTCTGAGCAAATCCAGACGAGATCTTAACCTTCGGTTAAAGAACATCATGGCTGGGGCCTGGTTGGTGACTGCATGTGTTGCTTTCCGGTAGGCAGACAGGAAATTGTCCACCTTGTGCTGCAGCGGAATGTTGTCATTGTACATAGCCTTTATTGCCTCCTTAAAGGTTTGTACGAACCTCTCAGCCAATCCATTTGTGGCTGGATGATACGGGGCTGATGTGTAATGCCTTACCCCATTCTTTTTCAAGAACCTCCGGAACTCTTCGGACACAAACTGTGGTCCATTGTCAGAGCAAATCTGTTCTGGCAAGCCATTCCTGGCAAAAATGGTCCATAGGACTGCAATAGTTTTCTCCGTGGTGGTGGAGGACATTTTGATGACCTCAGGCCATTTTGAGTGCGCATCCATGGCTATTAAAAACTTTGAGTTCATGAATGGACCAGCAAAATCAATATGCACCCGTTGCCATGGAGATGAGGGCCACTCCCATGGGTGTAGAGGGGCCTGTGGTGGTGCATTTTGGACTTTCTGGCATCCTGAGCAGCTCTTGGTCAGGTCCTCGAATAGTTTATCGATTCCCGGCCACCACACATAAGCCCTGGCTAGGCATTTCATTTTTACCCCTCCCAGATGACCCTCATGAAGCTCATTGAGCACTCTATCCCTTAACTTGGGTGGAATTACCACTCGGGATCCACACATCAAGGTCCCCCGGCACACTGACAGCTGTTCTCTCCTTGTCGAGAATGCTGGCAACAGTGAGTCACCATGTGCTGGCCATCCCTTCACCGTCAAATCATATACCCAAGACAGTGTCAGGTCATTTTGGGTTTCCTTTTCGATACAAGCGTTACTTACCAGTAGGTATTCAACTCTAGTCGAATGGAATATTTCGACAGGATCCACTGCTGGTGCTTCCTCTGCAGGAGGCAGTGGCAGGCGTGATAGCCCATCAGCATTTCCATGCTGTTTCGTGCCCTTATATTCAATCTCATAGTGGTGCGCCCCTAGAAAACGTGACCATCTTTGTAGTCGTTGCGCAGTCATCACCGGAAAGCCCTTCTTCGGATTAAAAATGGAGACAAGAGGCTGGTGATCAGTCAGCAAGGTGAATTTCTGCTCGTGCAGATAGTGATTGAACTTTTTCACTCCCCACACTAGGCTGAGGGCCTCCCTGTCAATCTGGGCGTAGTTACGCTCGGCTGAGGTTAGTGATCGTGACGCAAAGGCTATTGGCCTCTCTGAGCCGTCCGAGAATTTGTGCGACAGCACCGCTCCATTGCCGTAGGGTGATGCATCACATGCCAACCGAATTGGTAATGCTGGGTTGTAATGGGCCAATACCTCTTTCGATGTGATTAGTGTTTTGCTCTTCTGGAAAGCTCGTCTTCATTCGTCACTCCACTTCAATGGCACCCCAGTTTGCAGTAGGGTGTTCAGTGGGTGCAGTATTGTAGACAAATTTGGCAAGAACTTATGGTAGTAGTTTACCAGCCCGAGGAACGACCTCAGTTGTGACACATTTTCCGGTGCTGGAGCCTTGACTACTGCCGCAATCTTCTCTGGGGGCTTATGTAACCCCTCTTTATCGATAACGTGGCCACAATACGAGATCTGTTTTCTAAAGAACTCGCATTTGGGGCGGTTAGCTCAGAGCCCATATTCCTGCAATCTAGTGAGCACCTGCTCCAGGTTGGCAAGGTGATCACTGTCATTTTCGCCCGTGACCAGGATGTCGTCCAAATAACACTGGGTCCCTGGGATCCCTTGCAGGACTTGTTCCATTGCCCTCTGCCAAATAGCCGGAGCTGATGCTACCCCGAATACCAGCCGGTTGTATTGGTAAAGACCTTTATCGGTGTTGAATGGGAGGTATTTTTTTGATGCTTCTTCTACCTCCATTTGCAGATACGCCTGGGCCAGGTCAATCTTCGTGAAGCATTTCCCTCCAGATAGCGAGGCGAAAATATCTTCAATCCGCGGAAGTGGATATTGTACGGTGTGAAGGACCGGGTTCACTGTAACCTTAAAGTCCCCACAGATGCGAACCTTCCTTGGTTCCCCAGGCGTGCTGCTCAACGACTTTTTCATCACAGGGACGATGGGTGTAGCCCACTCGCTCCAGTCTACCTTGGATAGTACACCTGAACGTTCCAGACTCTCCAGCTTTGCTTTGACGGCTGGGCGGATCGCATAAGGCCTTAAAAAATTTTGGACTTGCTTTTTCTTCAATTTTAATTGTCGCTGTCATGCCTTTTAGTGTTCCGAGTCCTTGCTGGGACACTTCTTTCGCGTCAGTTAGGATCTTTGACAGTCGCCCAGGTGTGACGTCATCATCCATTTTGTCAGCCACAGTCAGTGCCTGTATGGAATGCCAATCCAGTTGTATTTTCCGGATCCATTCACGTCCCAGTAATGGTGGTCCTCCATCTTGCAATACATACAGGTCTAGTTTTGGTGTTTCCTTACTGTTATATATAACAGTCACCCTTATTTTTCCTTTGGGGTAGACTTTTTGCCCCGTGTACGTCTTCAAAATAATTTTTGTGTCTCTCAAGGGTATGTGTGAGAATAGTCTCTCGTAGTCCCGTCGGTTTATGACTGTTAGGGCTGATCCTGTGTCCAATTCCATCTTTACCTGGACTCCTGCTATCTTGAGAGTGACCCAAATGGTTCGGTGATCCTCCGTTGTGATCACATTATGTAGTTTCAGACAACTCAGTTCCCTGCTTTCGGAGTCATTATCACTCTTTTGTTCCGGCGGTTCTCGTGGCAATGGCGGCGCCCTGTAGGTGTTGCGCGCTTCTCCTGCGCTGCTGCCAACACTGCTCTCGGTGGTCCTCGTGGCAATGGCGGTGCCTCGCGGGTTTCTGCACGTCTCTCTCTCCCTCTCTTCGACGCTGCTCGGCCCCTAAACACTGGCTGCGCCCTGTGCACTCTGCCTTCTCTCTCTCTCCCCCGTCGACGCTGCTCGGCCCTTTGCTGTGCCGCTCGGTCGGGCTCTAGCCCGCCACTGTCCAGGAAGGGTCTGCGCACTACCTGTTGCCAGCCCATTTCGCTGGACCACCTCGACTGGAAAGCCAAGCATGGCTCTCGACAGCCTCCTCCGCAATTCTCGAGCCTCTGCTGGATGACTGGGCGGTTGCCCGTAGTTGATGCCCGAGCCTCTGGCCTTGACCTCCAATCCACTGATCTCCAGGAACGAATCCCCGGGAGGTGATGCAAAGTTGCAGGTAGATTCGAACTTCCCTTGTCGCCAATGTTGTGTCTGTGTATAATAAGACACAGACTGCAGGAGAAACGGTACAACAGGTGTTTACTCAACGTGGCTCACAGTGGAACTGACTGTACAGATTACTACTCAGTGCTATATACAGGTGTGGTCACTGCCGGTACTACAGTATACATGAGCTGTGAAAAGTAGTTCCCCCCTGAAAGGTATATACATTACATCCAGTTAGTTGTTTAATTGTCCACCACCATTCATGACTGGATGTGGCAGGACTGCTGTGCTTTGATCTCATCCATTGATTGTGGGCTCACTTAGCTCTGTCTATAGCATGCTACTCCCACCATTTAGCATTCATGTAGACCTGTGTTGCAGCTTCCCCAGGTAGGCACCCCATTTTTAGGTACGCCTGGTGATGTTCCTGGCATGCTCTTCTATACTCCTTATTGAAACAGGGTTGGTCTCCTGGCTTGATGGCCTTGGTAGAGTGAGGGGTATGCCAGGCCATGAGGTTACAGATTGTGGTGGAATCCAATTCTGCTGCTGCTGATGGCCGACAGCCATTCATGGATGCCATGTTTTGAGCTGGACCTGCTCTGTATCTATCTCATTTAGCACGGCAGTAGTGCGACACAACATGACTGGGGTGTCCTCAGTGTGAAGATGGAACTTCGTCTCCACAAGGACCGTGCGGTGGTCAGTGCTACCAATACTGTCTTGGACATGTGCACCTGCGACAGGTAGATTGGTGAGGACGAGTTCAAGTAGGTTTTTCCTCTCGTGTTGGTGCTCTCACCACCACCTAAGATGCAGTCTGACAGCTGTGGCGTTCAGGACTCGGCCTATTCGGTCAGTAATGGTGCTACCGAGCCACTCTTCGTGATGGATATTGAAGCCCCCATCTAAGAGAATGTTCTGTGCCCTTGCTACCCTCAGTGTTTCTTCCGGGTGGTGTTCAGCATTGATGAGTATTGATTCATCAGTTGAGGGAGGGCAGTGCCTAATCAGCAGGAGGTTTCCTTTCCCTTGCTTGACCTGAAGCCATGAGACTTCATGGGTTCCAGAGTCAATGTCGAGGACTCCGATGGCCACTCCCTCATGACTGTATATCCTGTCCCACCACCTCTGGTGGGTCTGACCTGCCGGTGGGACAGGATATACCCAGGGATGGTGATGGAGGATTCTGGGACATTGGCTGAAAGATATGATTCTGTGAGTATGACTATGTGAGGCTGTTGCTTGACTAATCTGTGGAACAGCTCTCCCAATGTTGGCACCAGTTCCCAGATGTTAGTGAGGGGTCTTTGCATATTCGACTGGGCTGAGTGTGCCTTGTCATGTCCGAAGCCAATGCCTCGGTCTTCGCCGGATGGTCCATCCAGTTTTATTCTTATTCTTGTTTCTCGTAGCAGTTTTGTAAGGATTCCGGGGGCTTCTTTTAAACTGGTTTAAGGTAATCTACCTGGCCAGCAGTCTTTTTGCTGCTGCACTCTAAACCAATTTACAAACAGCGGTTTCGAATCGCTACCCCCCCTTTAGTTCTGAGTGGAGGAACTTATAATTAATGATATTAAAACGGAACAAGTGGTTTGGATGAGAGAACAAAAATCAAGCTTTATTAACTAAAAGAAACTATAATCACAATATCGAACTATCCCACACGAACACAGTAAAGTTGTAAAATTATATAACAGGGAGGTTGCAGACGGCGAAAACGAGGGATACAATGGCTACAATGTTATTTAAACAATCTTAGTAATTCCCTTAAATCACCATCCCCCCTTAACTCCTGCTAGGTTGCCTTGTTGAGGAGTCAGAAACTCTGCTCACATGTGGTCCAGCGAAGAGAGAGAGAGAGAGAGAGAGCTCACCTATGGTCCCAGGAAGTCAAGAGAGCTGGCTTCTCAGCCCTCTCTTTATATCTGGTGAGCCCCTCCCGTCCTGCCTTGCAAGGCTGTGTGCAAAATTCCCCACCCAAATGGGTCCAATACACAAGAGAAGGCTGTGATAGGCTAACTCAAAGTGGTTGGATTGAGTTAATGTGATTTTCGGAGCTCCCTGTTCTGAAACAAAAGGGAGATACAACTGCTCTATTGTCCAGTACTGGGGTGATTTAAAATCCATTCAAATGTTAACGCTTCCCATTCAAGATACAAAAGTCTCTTCTGCAGTTTAGATGTCCTTTGTCTTCATTGAACCTTACTTCCAGACACAGAAAGCTGCATTCCAAACCTCTTTTGTCATTCGGCCATGTGGTGCGACAGTCATTTTTATCCCTGGAAATTTAAAAGCACATTGCCCAGGGATACTTTAATCAAAAAAATGAATCTTCAGAACTGTAAATTATTGCGAATTCTTACAGTCCGCCCTTGGATACTTCAAACATTAAACAACATGCTTAAATGAACCGTGATCATCACGTGCCGATGATGGGTCGCGAAATTCGAGTGGGTCTTGCTCCTCCCACTCAGGCAGTAAAAGTACCTTCCAGCCCCCTTTGATCAGCTTGAAGAAATGAGCAATGATTTCTGACCCCCCACAAACAACCTTCCACTGTATTTACCTAATAGCTATCTGCCACTGATCCCCATCCCGTCTATTCCCCTTAAATTCCAGAAAAAAAACCATGCTACCGTAGGCATCTTACAGATACTTCAGTTTTCAATAAGGGGTTTCATACCCCTACACGCTTGTAAAATTATACAGTGTAAACCAAATTTACAATCACTTTTTTTTTACATCATAAGTTATTACAAAATGTTGCAATCTTAGTTAGACAATGTACTCAAATTATCGCAAGCACAGAGATGGTCCTACGCCTCTGCTCATCTTGGAGTTGTCACAAACTGGTCCCAAGCACGGAGAGGATCCGACGCCTCTCCTCAACTTGGGGCTGCAACACAAAATACAAAAAATGATTAAACAACATGCTTAAATGAACCGTGATCATCACGTGCCGATGATGGGTCGCGAAATTCGAGTGGGTCTTGCTCCTCCCACTCGGGCAGTAAAAGTACCTTCCCGCCCCCTTTGATCAGCTTAAACTTTAAAACAGGCAGAATGGATTTAGCGACCAGCCTGCTCCGCCAGCCCCGAACCATTCCCTGGTCCCTTTGTGGAGGCGGGGTGCCCCTCACGTTTAAAATATTACCTTAGCACAGACCGAGACCGGGGAGTATGGGATCTCATGACTCCCAATCCCTCCCCCTCCCGTCTTCCTTCGACTGGCTGCAGAAAATGATGGGTGCCTGTGTGGCGGCTCTCCCTGGCCCCACACTGATCTGGCCACCCACTCATCCTTCCCAGCCACACTTATCCTCTTGGCCCGTGGGCCCCCGGATGAGTACCTCCCTCCCCCGACCGCACCCACGTTACTCTTGCGTCTCCCCCTCCTCTGTACAATCTTCCCGGGCCATCACCACCCACCCCCGGGGAACGCATTCACAGAATCACAGAATCACAGAAACCCCACAGTGCAGATAGAGGCCATTTCGGCCCATCGAGCCTGCACCGACACATATCCCACCCGATCCCCGTAACCCCTACACCAACACATATCCCACCCTATCCCTGTAACCCCACGTATTTAATCCCCCTAACACTAAGGGTCAATTTTTCATAGCCAATCAACCTAACCCGCACATCTTTGGACTGTGGGAGGAAACCGGAGCACCCGGAGAAAACCCACGCAAACACGGGGAGAATTCCTATCACAAGGTGCCCGTGCTTCCCCATCGTGACTCCTCGACAGCGAGGTCTCCCGCAAGTGAACTTCGGTCAGGATAGTGTTGGGTTGGGGGCTGTGCCCCACCCAGCTGGGGCCATCTCCTCCCCGTAGGAGGAGTAGGCAAGTTCCTCCGGACTCTGTCTGGTTTTTCCCGAAGATCGCTGTGGGGTCTCCTGGATTCGTCCAGTGGCGAGGTGCTCCCCAACATTCCGTATCTTCATTCGATGTCCAGCTCGGGCTGGGCGAACATGGCTGCTTCATTTTCCCATCTCCTGCAAAAACGTAAAAGGGACATGGAGCCAGGTCTCACTGACCTGCTGCCTTAGGTGGAGACATGGTCGGGTCCCTCGACCTCGGACCAAAAATACAAACATTTGGCACACATGTAAACTTAAACTCTTTGCACTTTAACTTAAGACTACTTATATCAACAAAACTTAAAATACACCTTAAAGCAAGCTATATACACACACATAGCTATAATACAAATGCCGCCCGTCTCTGGACGGCCAGTCTAATCTCAGGCACTGTCGCAGATTGCTGCTGGCTGCAGCGAAGCTGGACTGCCTCCTGTCTCTGGTCCCTCGCAGCTTATGGCTGTTGAGTGGGGGCCTCTGTTCTCTGGCTTCTCCCTGGCTCGGGAAACCGCCCTACTCCACTGTAAAGTGGGTGACCATGATTTCTTAGGCTGGGGCACCCGCTGAGACCTCCTGAGGGGTGTCTCCATGGGGGAAACTTTGGCTGGTGGACCCTGAGCTTGGGTCACAGCCCCAGCTGGCTGGGAAACTTCTTCCCCATTTCCAAATAGCCCGTACTGTATAATGTACCTGGCAGCCTGCCAGTGCAAATCTCTCTCTTGGTTTGTCTGCTTTTCACTGGAAACAAGTCACAGTTCCTGTTTTTGTGGGCTGTGAACTTGAACTTGCATGGACAGCAAACTCATGTTCCCTCACCCAGGTGGCTTTAAATGGGGAATTTTGGACCTGCCTTTTTCCTGGGGCCAAAACTATCCCCTGTGTGCCTCCCTTGTCCTGTATTTCTGCTACTGGGCCTGCTCTACAGGGGTCCCAGAACTCTCCTTTCCTGTTCCCTGGCTTAATCAGCTTACTCTGAATATGAATGGCTCCTCCCCCCACACAAGCCACAGTGCTTGCCTGTGAACTCGAACATGCTGTGGGCTGAGGATTCCTATTCTCAGGCTCACTCCTCACGGGCGAACCGTACCTCCGTTGTTGGAGGGGGTACACTGGTCCTGGTCCCCGCCTGCCTAGTGGACCTGCTGGTGTTCTTCTACCACCCCATTGTCCACCCGTCCTCGCTGCCAGAGGTCTTCAAGACTCGGAGCTGTGGGCTGCAGTCTTGGGGTCACTAATTCCCAATCCAGCACCGTTCTGGGTGCTGCCTGTGGGATAGTTCTACTTGGGCTGCCAGTAAAGTCCAGCTGACCTGTCTTCAGGCTGATCATGCAAATCAACCCCTTAAATGCATTTAAAGCCATGTTAAGGCTTTCTATCTCTGTCCTACAGGGGCCATGATCTGCTTCCTCAAACCTTAGGGTGCAGGCCAGCTTATGAGCTGCCTTTGCTTCCCTAAACCTTTCCGCCCGCTCTCCCTTCACACCCTTCCTAACCCAGCCATCTATACCCCGATAGGTCAGCCTGCACGCTGCTGCTAACATCCGCAGGGCTACCCACATACTGCAAACAACGAGAGAATCAAGAGCTGATGCTTTCACCAGATCCAGACCACTTATTAAATCAAAAACTGCCTCCACTCCTGGCTGGCTCGCCATTGCAAGGATTCCGGGGGCTTCTTTTAAACTGGTTTAAGGTAATCTACCTGGCCAGCAGTCTTTTTGCTGCTGCACTCTAAACCAATTTACAAACAGCGGTTTCGAATCGCCACCCTCCTTTAGTTCTGAGTGGAGGAACTTATAATTAATGATATTAAAACGGAGCAAGTGGTTTGGATGAGAGACCAAAAATCAAGCTTTATTAACTAAAAGAAACTATAATCACAATATCAAACTATCCCACACGAACACAGTAAAATTGTAAAACTATATAACAGGGGGGTTGCAGACGGCGAAAACGAGGGATACAATGGCTACAATGTTATTTAAACAATCTTAGCAATTCCCTTAAATCACCATTCCCCCTTAACTCCTGCTAGGTTGCCTTGTTGAGGAGTCAGAAATTCTGCTCACATGTGGTCCAGCGAAGAGAGAGAGAGAGAGAGAGCTCACCTATTTACCAGGAAGTCAAGAGAGCTGGCTTCTCAGCCCTATCTTTATATCTGGTGAGCCCCTCCCGTCCTGCTTTGCAAGGCTGTGTGCAAAATTCCCCACCCAAAAGGGTCCAATACACAAGAGAAAGCTGTGATAAGCTAACTCAAAGTGGTTGGATTGAGTTAATGTGATTTTCGGAGCTCCCTGTGCTGAAACAAAAGGGAGATACAACTGCTCTATTGTTCAGTACTGGGCTGATTTAAAATCCATTCAAATGTTAACGCTTCCCATTCAAGATACAAAAGTCTCTTCTGCAGTTTAGATGTCCTTTGCCTTCATTGAACCTTACTTCCAGACACAGAAAGCTGCATTCCAAACCTCTTTTGTCATTCGGCCATGTGGTGCGACAGTCATTTTTATCCCTGGAAATTTAAAAGCACATTGCCCAGGGATATTTTAATCAAAAAAATGAATCTTCAGAACTGTAAATTATTGCGAATTCTTACAGTTTGCTACAACTGAGTGGCTTGCTAGGCCATTTCAGAGCGCAGTTAAAAGTCAACCACATTGCAGTGGTGGCATAATTGAAGACCCTCATATCTGCTACCATTCTAGTATAAATCCTCTGCACCCTCGCCAAGATCTTGATAAGCTGCCTAAGATGTGATGCCCAGATCAGGACACAATACTCCAGCTGGGGCCGGACCACTGTTATATAAAGGTTGAGCAATTACTTCCTGGCTTTTGTTCACTGTGCCTCTATTAATAATGCCTCGGATCCTGTATGCTTTTCTAAAAGTCTTGTCAACTCGTCCTTCCAAGGTTTGTATTTATACACCACAGGACTCTCTTTTCCTGCACCCACGATATAATTGGACCATTTAGTTCACATTGCCTCTCCTCATGCCTCCTAGCAAAATGCATCACCTCACAACAAACTCACACTTTTACACGCTGACATTGTCTTAGCCTCTGGTGTGTAAAGAAAACAAAGATGGATGCCCTTCCATTTGCCTCGCTGGATCATTCTGCTTCTGCCCGTTTCTATGACCCTAAAATGCCCTCTCAGCATCACCTCAACACTGACACATCACTGACACGGGAGAGATTCAACCTCTAACCATTCTCTCGATGACACTCAGTGTCCATTAAAGTTCCAGCCTTGGTGATGCTTGACTTTCAATGTCAATACAGAGACCATTGCAGTCCCTTTACAGGCCCAGTGTAAGTGGGTGAGCAGCAGTCTGTGTCTGGGACAGTGACATCCGGGGACTCCCAGTGTCCCCTGTCCTGGTTAAACAAACACTCTCCTAGTACGCCATAATCTGGAGTAACTGTGTCCAATTCTGGGCCCCGCACCTCAGGAAGGATATATTGGCCTTGGAGGGAGCTCAGCGCAAATTCACCAGACTGATACCGGGCATTGTGGAAATCTACCTTTTTAAAGCTGAACATGCGCCCCTTTTTAACAAAAAAAATGGAGTCCCGGTCCTCCCAGAAGCCTCTGCAGAAATGTCCTCTACTCCTTCATTAAACATGTTAACCTTGACTAAACACTGAGAACAGTTGCTTATCTGCGTTGTAAACAAAGGCCATTTACATGAGTAAAGGGAACCTTACGCAAGCCATCTGGCCAGAGGCTTGACCACCAGATAATAGAAGAAACATACTGTATGAAGTATCTACATTCCAAACAGCACTGATAGTCTTAATTAAATAGTCTAGAATAAATAACTACCCATTGTATTATCAATAGTCTTTCGCTACGCCAGACTTTAGAAATATGTAGAAACTTAGTTAAGGATTGAAGAACTCTTTGTCCCTTTGTCTGACTTGAAAGACACATGATGAAACCATAACCTGTTTACTTTACTGTATAAATATGTTATTGATCTGTACTTCTGTAGAGAGTCTCTGTTTAGCCTTTGACTGAGCGGGACGCTCTCCTTGCCGCAAGTAAAAGCTTAATAAAAGAACATCTACCGGAGCTGATTGTTTCAGAGTCTCATTGAGAGTCGAGATTTCGACAGTTACTTCTTGGAGTTTCCACCGAGATCGCTTACTCTCTAGTCTGTGAGCGAACAGATACTGGCATATTGCCTCTTCAGTGAAGGGCTTAACTGGCCAGAATAAGGTGAGCCTTTTTGTTCACAAAGAGTCTCTTTGCCGTTGAACTGCATATGTAATCTGTTGTCCACAGCGGAGGTACTGCGATCTACGAGACTCGAAATCTAAGATATCAAGTTATTTTTGTAATCATTTCCTTTTCAGCCTAGAGGCAGAAGGGATCTGATCCTGAAAATATCCGGTCTTGAAACAGCCCGGGGAGATTTTCATTAGTTGAAGGTAAGAAGAGCGCTATAGAAATCGATCGATTATCCTTGTGTGATAGGATAATTATCCTTGTGTGATAGGATAAGACAAGTCCGTGAAGGGACAGGATACTTGTTTGATAGGAACATAGAGATGAATAAGATTTCTTTTTTAATAAATTAGGATAAGTTAAGGACTCGGTCTGTAGCGGCATACAATGCAGACTGAGAATTGACTATTTGTTTAGATAGAGTTTAAGGCTATAATTTGTATACCCGCGTGGATGTTGTTTGTCCTAGTTGTCCTTGTTATACTGTTGTGTTCAATACTTTTGTGTGACATTGCAATTGAAGAACCGGGAAGAGACACTAGGGAAAATTGTGATTCGGAAAAACATTCTTTGATTAAGAAAGGAAACAGTGCCTAATTGATCCACTGCAGTTGGTTCGTGTCAACATATCTCACACACCCAGACTGAGCCTGAATTAAGAGCCTTTTTAGGCCACGTGATGGCCAGGAGAAGTGGGCGTAGAGAACTCAGTTGAGCGAAAAGGATTGTGAGATCAGAAACTGTAAAAACTCTCAATCAATCAGAATGGGTGCCGGAGCAAGTAAAACACCACCAATGGGAACGCCAGCCTATTTTATGCTCCGGAATTCTGGTCAGTCTTCAATTGACCACTGACAAAATTGGACAAAATGGACTAAGGATGGAAACAGGCCATTTCGACCTGATCGTTCCTTTACTTTAGAAAGAATAACATGTCTAGAGGAGTGTCTTATAGACAGAGACCCAGGCAGAAGAGGTAAAAAGAAAGTAAATTGGTCGGCATTTGGGGATTGGAAAAGGGAAGCTGAAAAACTACATGAGAAAAGCCTACAGGTCAGCAAGCAGTGTACTAAATGGAAAAAGCAAGCAAATAAACGAACAGAGCAGGTAAATGGTCCTAGACATGATAAAAGCACATTTATGATGGTTGCTAAACAAAGAAAAGGACACCCGTCAAATGCCCCTAAGGATCGGAAAAAAGATGAGGATGAGGATTGGGATGAGAATTGGACTCCCTACGGCATGCTCAAGACCAAAATGAAGGTGATCAGGCCGTTCCACCTGTAGTTCAAGCAGAGCCTGTACTTCAGGCTCTTGCACCCCCGGCTGCCCCACAAAATGGCCCACAAAACGGCGCAGTAGCAGGAGCACCTGTCAGTCCTGACAATGATAATACAAATCAATTCCACGAAGGTCCGGCAGGGTATATACAGAGTCGGACAGAACAAAAGGAATGCATTGAAAATAGTACAGGATCTGATCCTCCACCCGCTCTTACGATGCCAGTGAGACTTTTTCCCAATCCAACTCCGAACGGAGAACCAGTTGGTGTTTATCGACCATGGTCACCAAGTGAGTTAAGAACAATTGTGGAAGGATTAACAGACCCCAAAACCAGTCTTGAAAAGGCCATAGACCAATTAAAAGTAATCGTCATGTGCCATGAGCCCAGCATATTAGATGGCCAAATTCTGCTAAAAGCATGGTTAAAAGACACCAAATTTGCTGAATTCGAGATGAAATTCCAAGATTTTAAAACACATCGCGAAACTGTCGATACCGCTCCCGGCACCAGACCACCCAATGAGGAATTCTGCGGAGGGTGCTGGGAAGCCTTACACAAGGTGTTCCCAAAGAAAACAAATTGGTCTAAAATTATGGAAACCACACAAAGAAAAGATGAGGATGTTGCGGATTACGTTGAGAGGGTGCGAGAACTTATGAGCCAATCTTCAGGCATGAAAACAGAGGAATTAGATTCTCCCATGCTCAGCGCCGTTGTAAACGGACTACGACCTGAACTCAGGGATCCCTTTAAATGAGTTTGTTTCGGATGATGACAGGAAATGCTATCCAAGGTTGTTTCTATGTTAAAAGACAGACAAGATCGAAATAGAGAAACTAAAAGCAAGGTTACCGTGTTCATGGAGCGAGCAGCTCCAACGGCACCAGCCCCAACAACACCCACCTATTCCCCACAACGTGGCAGGGGAAGAGGACGGGGTGGTGGAAGAGGACATTTTAGGGGTAGAGGCGGTGGCGGTGGAGGACGAGGACAATTCGGTGTCTGTTACAATGGTGGCCAGACTGGGCACTGGGCTAAAAATTGCCCATCAAAACAGCAGCAACCAAATTATAACTGGACTCAACAGGCTGGTAACGGGCCACCTCCTCCACCTCCAGAAACCAATCCGTATGTGACCCGAGCCCAGGTACGTGCCAGACCTCAAACTACATTTTCTGCTCAAAATCCATTTGGACCACAAAATCAAAATTCGAAACAATTCGGCCCAGGATTCAATTGTCCGTATAATCAATGACTAGTTGCTCCATATCCAAGTGCTGCAAGTAAACAATTACCCGTTGTTGCATTAAATGCCAAGCACATACAGGCCACTTGGATGAGGCAGCACTTGGAAATGCCAGAGCTGACAATGCAGCTAAATCAGCAGCTCTGTCAGACGAAGGGGAAGAAGTATCCGCATTCCCAGTAAGGGAAAATAATTCCACTGATCAACCGCCCACTATTAATGATGTGCTGGCCTTTCAGTCACAGGCCAGTATGGATGAGGTATTAACCTGGGCAAGGGATCAATGTTGTAAAACTCAAGAAGGAATATGGGTTTACCATGACGGCCGCATGGTGTCACCCAAATCCTTACTTCCATGGATTGCCCGATGTGTTCATACATTCACACATGCGGTCAAAAGGGGAATGGCAGATTATATTTTGGCAACTTGGTATGCACCAGGTATTTCGGCAATTGCAAAACAAATTTGTGAAAATTGTGTTACCCGTCAGACAATGAATCCGGGTAAGACGGAAAAGGTAAAACCTGCCTCCCACCCAAACCCAACGGGACCTTTTGTACATTTACAAATGGATTTTATTGAATGACCTATGTGTATGGGATTTAAGTATGTATTAGTTATTGTAGATGTGTTTCTAGCTGGATTGAATTTTTTCCTTGTAAAAAGGCCGATGCCACTACTGTTGCTAAATATTTGTTGAAAGAAATTGTGCCGCGCTTTGGAATTCCTGTTAAACTTTCAAGTGATAATGGGTCTCATTTTACTGGAACTGTCATAAAAGAAATGTGTAAAGCCTTAAAGTTTAACCAACATTTTCATTGCAGTTATCATCCACAATCAGCTGGACTTGTTGAGAGATATAATGGAATGCTTAAAAATAAACTGCTGAAACGATGCAATGACACTGGACTAGAACTGCTGCCTTTAGCCTTGATGGTAATGCGATCTGCAACTAGCAGAACAACAGGCCTGTCACCGCATGCGATAGTTATGGGACGTCCCCAACGGCTACCTTTTACAGCACCGTTTACTGCAAAACAAATGGGCATCCATAAAATCGAAGAAAATATGTTGAATTATTGTATTGCACTAACCAAATGTATTTCCAGCTTTCATTCACAGGTAAAAGAAGCTCAAGTCGAACCAGCAGAAGCGAAGTACCATAACCTGGAGCCCGGAGAATTCGTTTACATCAAGATTTTTAAACGTAAAAGCAGTCTACAACCCAGATTTGAAGGACAATACCAGGTTTTGCTGACAAATAAGGCTGCAATCAAGATGAAAGAAAGACCAACATGGATCCACGCGTCCCATTGCAAAAAAGCACCCGATCCGGAGGAAATGGCGAAGGAACCAGAGGGAGAGGAAAAGATTTCCACAGACTATGGGGACTGACAGGACTGTGCTTAACAGGGTTATGCTTTGTGTTACTGATAGTACCGGAGATACAGACACGTGAACAAAGGGAACTACATATAAATGTATTCATGGCACTGAGTCCTGAGTATGCACAAGAAAGAGATTTATCCAACTGTTGGGTATGTGCACATGTGCCCATTCACTCGAAAGGAGGCATCCCTCTAAGACCCATTCCCTTTAACGAATCAGACATGGCTGAGTGGATAGTCAGTCAGAACAATACGCATGGTAATACCTCCCAGAAAAGGCACACATCCTATAGGGGCACTACTAGTACAGAGGATTGGAGGCCGGAATGGGAATCAGCAGGCTATAATCTTAGTGCCTTCCAGGGGTGGTACCAACTCAAATATAATCGGACTCGGCAGCCTCCATTCCTAGTTCTTACGAAAACCTCAGTTATAGGGGCCCCAATGGGTAAAATATGTTTAGTAAGGAACATAGCAGGGGGCGAGAACGTGGGTAAAAGCAAATGCGCCCAGAATTTTACCATAACTCGACCCCACAACTTGCACGATGTGGGTCAGTTTAACATGACAAATGTCCGTAATAAGACGAGTGGGAGTACCTGGACAGGTTCCAACCCTGTGATGACAAAGAAGAAGTTGCAATTCACTTCTTATAATGGAACCTATTTTATCTGTGGTCATAAGGCGTACCCCTGGTTACCACAATCATGGACGGGATCCTGTTACTTAGGATATGTGATACCCTTTATTAGAACAACAAAGACCCTGAGGGACGCCTACGAAAGCCATCGACCTAAATGGGATTTGACATGGTTGAATGGAATATTCAAGGTAATGATACCACCCTATGGGACAATGTCACACGAGTGGGAAATACGGGAACTGGCTAAATTAGTAGAATCAGTAGCCAACGCAACCTCACAAACCTTCGAAAGGGTAAATGATGAAGTGGTAGCCATTCGGACAGTGGCTCTCCAAAATCGTATGGCCCTAGATTATCTCCTAGCCAAGGAAGGAGGGACATGCACTTTGATTGGTGAGGAATGCTGTACGTACATCGTGGATCACTTAGAAAAGATCAGCAGTCTGTCAGGACTTATTAGAGAGAAGGTAATAGAGTACAAACAAATTACTGGCCTTGGCAGTACCACTTTGTGGGGTTGGGCACCCGGATGGCTAGGATCCCTGGGAAAATCCCTGGTACAGGGCCTGATCATATTCTTGCTGATAATCTTTTCCCTATACCTTCTGTTTGTATCAATCAAGTGCTGCTGTGTCAGATTGGGAAAAACAGTGTTACCAACAGCAACCACTACTAAGGTTATGGTAGCAACAACTACGAAGGATTCTGTGTGCAAATGGAAATAGAAAGACTAAGCAGGATTGGAATGGATGAAGTTGTCCTCGTGAAGGACAAAAGGGGGGAATGTGGAAATCTACCTTTTTAAAGCTGAATATATTTACATGTGCCCCTTTTTGACAAACAAAATGGAGTCCCGGTCCGCCCAGAATCCTCTGCAGAAATGTCCTCTACTCCTTCCTTAAACATGTTAACCTTGACTAAACACTGAGAACAGTTGCTTATCTGCGTTGTAAACAAAGACCATTTACATGAGTAAATGGAACCTTATGCAAGCCACCTGGCCGGAGGCTTGACCACCAGATAACAGAAGAAACATACTGTATGAAGTATCTACATTCCAAACAGTACTGATAGTCTTTATTAAATAGTCTAAAATAAATAACTACCAATTGTATTATCAATAGTCTTTCCCTACACCAGACTTTAGAAATATGTAGAAACTTAGTTTAGGATTGTAGAACTCTTTGTCCCTTTGTCTGACTTGAAAGACGCATGATGAAACCATAACCTGTTTACTGTATTGATCTGTACTTCTGTAGAGAGTCTCTGCTTAGCCTTTGACTGAGCGGGACGCTCTCCTTGCCGAAAGTAAAAGCTTAATAAAAGAACATCTACCGGAGCAGATCGTTTCAGAGTCTCATTGAGAGTCGAGATTTAGACAGCATAAAAGGGTTAAATTATGAGGACAGATTGCATAGTCTATGCTTGTAAGTCCTTGAGTATAGAAGGTTGATTGTAGTGTTTCAGGTGATTAAAGGAACTAATAGGGTAGATAGAGAGAAACTATTTCCTCTGGTGGGGGGAGTCCAGAACAAGGGGCGTCATCTTAAAATTAGAGCTAGGCCGTTCAGTGGTGATGTCAGGAAGCACTGCTTCACACAAAGTACAGTTGAAATCTGGAACACTCTCTCGCCTAAAATGCTGTTGAGGCTGGGGATCAATTAAACGTTTGAAAACTGAGATTGATAGGTTTTTGTTGTGTAAGGTTATTACAGTTACGGAATCAAGGCGGGTAGGTGGAATTATGGTACAGGTCAGACAAGATCTGAGTGAATGCTGGAGCAGGCTTGAGGAGCTGAATTGCCTCTTCCTGTTCCTTTGTTTCCATGTTTCTATGACCCTAACACTTCTCTCTCTGTCCCTCCTCACTCTAGTTTTCTTTTTTTTTTAAATGAGCAGCGCTGAGCTTCAGCAGATCTTATCGCTGCTTGTGATTTGGACCGGTCATTGTTCTCAGTCTCTGAGCAGCCTCTGACAAACAACAACAAGCTCTAACCTTTTGAACACTGACATTGTCTTGCCTGCTGCACACAGCGTACAACATTCAAATCTGTTAGCCACAGTGGATGGAAAGATCAGGCAGTCTCTAAAATGACAATGTGTTCAGATTGGCAGCGAGTAACTTCCTTGTATGCAGGAATTAACCCACGGGGATTCACAGATTCGGCAACCTGGGGAGAATGGAGATTGATGAAACTATCGGGGACCAGGGCTTGAACATGAGCTGGTTGGGAGGGAGATGGAAAGTCAGTCAGCTCTTTTAATGTGGACTGTCACACTGAGCAATCAGCTGCAATAAAAAGATTGAGATCAATGTGGGTACGGTGACATACTGGTTAGATCACTGGGATATTGTTGCAGAGAACTACAGTTCAAATCCCACCCCGGAAGTTTGAGAATGTGAATTAAAGTGTAAAAATCTGTGTATGAAAAGCCTGGTATCAGTGAATGTAGCTGACACATAGGGTGGATTTATTCTGTGAATATTCTCTCGCTAACACTCAGTGTCCTCACATGTAAGTGGGTGGCATGTGTACCTAATATAGGTGGGATTTGACACTGATTTGGTGGGATTTCTCTCTGATATGCGTGAGAGTTGTCTCTGATATGGGAAGGATTTGTGTACATGGATCCCTGAATCACTTGGCTCCTCCACAGTACCTAGATTCTCACCATTTAGAAAATACTCTGATCTTTCTTTCTCAGGTCTGGAGTGGATGAACTCACACGTTCATGGGCACTGAGTGTCAGAAAGAGAATATTCACAGGGTAAATCCCTCCCATATCAGTAATGTATCATTAATGGGCGAGGGTCTATCGATATCTGTCTCTTGTACAGCTTACATTAATCCTTCGACAGACACACTCTTGGTGGTTATTGACATTTAATTTAAACACAGAGACCAACGCCAGTCCCTTTACTGTCCCAGTGTGAGTGGTTGAGGAGCAGTCAGGGTCGGGGACATTGATATCTGGTCAGGGGCCTCACAACGTCGCGTTTCCTGGTTACACACTCTCCCAGATCGCTCTCTCTCCCCTCAATCTAGTTTGCATATGTTGCGAAATTATCTCCTGTGCTCTTTAAAAGAACTTTTCCGTGCTTCTGATGTGAACAATCTATTGTGCTCAGTCTGTCAACATCATCTGACAAGCATTACATCATAGGATCATAGAATGATACAGCACAGAAGGAGGCCATTTTGCCCATCGTGCCTGTTCCGGCTCTTTGAAAGGGCTGTCCAATTAATCCCACCCCACTGCTCTTTCCCCATAGACCTGTAAATCATATCCCGTCAAAGTGTATCCAATTCCCTTTTGAAAGTTACTATTGAAAGTTTCAGGCAGTGCATTCCAGATCACAACCACTGCTGCGTAAGTAATAATTTTTCCTCATGTCGCGTCTGACTCTTTTGCCAATCACCTTAAATCTGTGTCCTCTGGTCACTGACCCTTTGGCCACGGGAAACAGCTTAACCTTCTTTACTCTATCAAAACGATTCACGGTTTTGAACACCTCAATCAAATCTCCTCGTAATCTTCTCTGCTCTAAGAGGAACAACCCCAACTTCCCCAGTCTCTCAACAGAACTGAAGTCCCTCTTTCCTGCTACCATTCTGGTAAATCTCCTCCGCACCCTCTCCAAGGCCTTGACAACATGCCTAAAATGCATTGCCCAGAATTGGATGCAATACTCCAGCTGAGGCCTAACCTGTGTTTATAAATGATTAACAATAACTTCCTTGTTTTTGAACTCTGTGCCTCTATTAATAAAGCCCAAGATCTGGGGTAGTATTTTAACAACATTCTCAACTTGTCCTTCCAAGATTTGTGTACATACAGTCCCAGGTCTCTCTGTTCCTGCACCCCTTTAAAATTGTACCATTTAGTTCTTATTGCCTCTCCTCAGGCCTCCTACCAAAATGTATCAAATGACAACAAACTCCAACTTTTCACAGGCTGACATTGTCTCACCCTCTGATGTGTAAAGAAAGCAAAGATCGATCCCATTCCATTTGCCTCTGAATCATTCAGTTTCTGCCCGATTCTCACTCCCGGGGACCCCCTGTAAATACTGACACACTCCCCGGGACACTCTGTAAATACTGACACACTCCCCGGGACACACTGTAAATACTGACACACTCCCCGGGACACACTGTAAATACTGATACACTCCCGGGGACCCTCTGTAAATACTGACACACTCCCGGGGACTATCTGTAAATACTGACACACACCCCGGGACACACTGTAAATACTGATACACTCCCGGGGACCCTCTTTAAATACTGACACACTTCCGGAGACACTCTGTAAATACTGACACACACCACGGGACACACTGTAAATACTGATACACTCCCGGGGACCCTCTGTAAACACTGACAAACTCCCGGAGACACTCTGAAAATACTGACACACTCCCGGGGACACACTGTAAATACTGACACACACCCCAGGACACACTGTAAATAATGATACACTCCCGGGGATACTCTGTAAATACTAACGCACTCCCGGAGACAGTCTGTAAATACTGACACACTCCCCGGAGACACTCTGTAAATACTGACACCCCCCCGGAGACACTCTGCAAATACTGACACACTCCCGGGGACAATCTGTAAATACTGACACACTCCCGGAGACACTCTGTAAATACTGACACACTCCCCGGGGACATGCTGTAAATACTGACACACTCCCAGGGACAATCTGTAAATACTGACACCCCCCCGGGGACATGCTGTAAATACTGACACACTCCCCGGGACACTCTGTAAATAATGACACACTCCCGGAGACACTCTTTAAATACTGACAATATCCCGGGGACCCCCTGTAAATACTGACACTCTCCCGGGGACCCTCTGTAAATACAGACACACTCCCGGAGACACTCTGTAAATACGGACACACTCCCGGGGACTCTCTGTAAATACTGACACACTCCCGGAGACACTCTGTAAATATTGAAACACACCCGGGGACACTCTGTATATACTGACACACCCCCGGGGAGACTCTGTAAATACTGACACACCCCCGGGGACACTCTGTAAATACTGACACAACACCGGGGACATTCTGTAATTCCTGACACACCCCCGGGGATACTCTGTATATGCTGACACACCCCCGGGGATAATCTGTGAATACTGACACACCCACGGGGACCCTCTGTAAATACTGACACACCCCCGGGATACTCTGTAAATACTGACACACTCCCGGGGACATTCTGTAATTACTGACACACCCTCGGGGACACTCTGTAAATATTGACGCAACCCCGGGGATACTCTGTAAATACTGACACACTCCCAGGGATACCCTGTAAATACTGACACACCCCCGAGGTCACTCTGTAAATACTGACACACACCCGGGGATACTCTGTAAATACTGACACACCCCCGGGGATACACTGTAAATACTGACACACCCCCGGGGACACTCTGTAAATACTGAAACACCCCCGGGTAAACTCTGTAAATACCGACACACCCCCGGGGACCCGCTGTAAATACTGACACACCCCCGGGGATACTCTGTAAATACTGACACACCCCCGGGGATACTCTGTAAATACTGACACACCCGCGGGGATACTCTGTAAATACTGACACACTCCAGGGGATACGCCGTAAATACTGACACAATCCCGGGGATACTCTGTAAACATTGGCACACCCCCGGGGATACTCTGTAAATACTGACACACCCCCGGGGACACTCTGTAAATACTGACATACACCCGGGGATACTCTGTAAATACTGACACCCCCCCGGGGATACTCTGTAAATACTGACACACCCCCGGGAATACTCTGTAATTACTGACACACCCCCGGGGACACTCTGTAAATACTGACAAACTCCCGGGGATACTCTGTAAACATTGGCACACCCCCGGGGATACTCTGTAAATACTGACACACCCCCGGGGACACTCTGTAAATACTGACATACACCCGGGGATACTCTGTAAATACTGACACACCCCCGGGGATACTCTGTAAATACTGACACACGCCCGGGGACACTCTGTAAATACGGAAACACCCCCGGGGTCACTCTGTAAATACCGACACACCCCCGGGGACCCGCTGTAAATAATGACACCCCCCCGGGGATACTCTGTAAATAGAGACACACCCCCGGGGATACTCTGTAAATACTGACACACCCCCGGGGATCCTCTGTAAATACTGACAAACTCCAGGGTATACTCTGTAAATACTGACACACTCCTGGGGATATTCTGTAAATACTGACACACTCCCGGGGATACTCTGTAAATACTGACACACCTCCGGGGACACTCTGTAAATACTGACACACACCCGGGGATACTCTGTAAATACTGACACACCCCCGGGGATAAGCCGTAATAACTGACACACCACCGGGGACACTCTGTAAATACTGACACACTCCCGGGGATACTCTGTAAATACTGACACACTCCCGGGTATACTCTGCAAATACTGACACACCCCCGGGGACTCTCTGTAAATACTGACACACCCCCAGGGACTCACTGTAAATACTGACACACCCCCGGGGACACTCTGTAAATACTGACACACCTCCGGGGATACTCTGTAAATACTGACACACCCCCGGGGATACTCTGTAAATACTGACACACACCCGGGACACTCTGTAAATACTGATACGTCCCCGGGGACACTCTGTAAATACTGGCACACCTCCGGGGATACTCCGTAAATACTGACACACCCCCGGGGACACTCTGTAAATACTGACACACCCCCAGGGACACTCTGTAAATACTGACACACCCCCGGGGACACTCTGTAATTACTGACACACCCCCGGGGATACTCTGTAAATACTGACACACCCCCGGGGATACTCTGTAAATACGGAAACACCCCCGGGGTCACTCTGTAAATACCGACACACCCCCGGGGACCCGCTGTAAATAATGACACCCCCCCGGGGATACTCTGTAAATACAGACACACCCCCGAGGATACTCTGTAAATACTGACACACCCCCGGGGATCCTCTGTAAATACTGACACACTCCAGGGTATATTCTGTAAATACTGACACACTTCTGGGGATATTCTGTAAATACTGACACACTCCCGGGGATACTCTGTAAATACTGACACACCTCCGGGGACACTCTGTAAATACAGACACACCCCCGGGGATACTCTGTAAATACTGACACACCCCCGGGGATAAGCTGTAATAACTGACACACCACCGGGGACACTCTGTAAATACTGACACACTCCCGGGGATACTCTGTAAATACTGACACACTCCCGGGGATACTCTGCAAATATTGACACACCCCCGGGGACTCTCTGTAAATACTGACACACCCCCAGGGACTCACTGTAAATACTGACACACCCCCGGGGACACTCTGTAAATACTGACACACCTCCGGGGATACTCTGTAAATACTGACACACCCCCGGGGATACTCTGTAAATACTGACACACACCCGGGACACTCTGTAAATACTGATACATCCCCGGGGACACTCTGTAAATACTGGCACACCTCCGGGGATACTCCGTAAATACTGACACACCCCCGGGGACACTCTGTAAATACTGACACACCCCCAGGGACACTCTGTAAATACTGACACACCCCCGGGGACACTCTGTAATTACTGACACACCCCCGGGGATACTCTGTAAATACTGACACACCCCCGGGGATACTCTGTAAATACTGACACACCCCCGGGGACCCTCTGTAAATACTGACACACCCCCGGGGTACTCTGTAAACACTGACACACTCCCGGGGACACTCTGTAATTACTGACACACCCCCGGGGACACTCTGTAAATACTGACGCAACCCCGGGGATACTCTGTAAATACTGACACACTCCCAGGGATACCCTGTAAATACTGACACAC
This sequence comes from Somniosus microcephalus, assembly GCF_052327205.1. Lineage (NCBI taxonomy): Eukaryota > Metazoa > Chordata > Chondrichthyes > Squaliformes > Somniosidae > Somniosus > Somniosus microcephalus. The sequence continues at coordinate 49,044,251 of NW_028225181.1, read as the reverse complement.
CCCCGGGGTCACTCTGTAAATACTGACACACACCCGGGGATACTCTGTAAATACTGACACACCCCCGGGGATACACTGTAAATACTGACACACCCCCGGGGACACCCTGTAAATACTGAAACACCCCCGGGGACACTCTGTAAATACCGACACACCCCCGGGGACCCGCTGTAAATACTGACACACCCCCGGGGATACTCTGTAAATACTGACACACCCCCGGGGATACTCTGTAATTACTGACACACCCCCGGGGACACTCTGTAAATACTGACACACTCCCGGGGATACTCTGTAATTACTGACACACCCCCGGGGATACTCTGTAAATACTGACACACCCCCGGGGACACTCTGTAAATACTGACACACACCCGGGGATACTCTGTAAATACTGACACACCCCCGGGGATACTCTGTAAATACTGACACACCCCCAGGGACACTCTGTAAATACTGACACACCCCCGGGGACACTCTGTAATTACTGACACACCCCCGGGGATACTCTGTAAATACTGACACATCCCCGGGGATACTCTGTAAATACGGAAACACCCCCGGGGTCACTCTGTAAATACCGACACACCCCCGGGGACCCGCTGTAAATAATGACACCCCCCCGGGGATACTCTGTAAATACAGACACACCCCCGAGGATACTCTGTAAATACTGACACACCCCCGGGGATCCTCTGTAAATACTGACACACTCCAGGGTATATTCTGTAAATACTGACACACTTCTGGGGATATTCTGTAAATACTGACACACTCCCGGGGATACTCTGTAAATACTGACACACCTCCGGGGACACTCTGTAAATACAGACACACCCCCGGGGATACTCTGTAAATATTGACACACCCCCGGGGATAAGCTGTAATAACTGACACACCACCGGGGACACTCTGTAAATACTGACACACTCCCGGGGATACTCTGTAAATACTGACACACTCCCGGGGATACTCTGCAAATATTGACACACCCCCGGGGACTCTCTGTAAATACTGACACACCCCCAGGGACTCACTGTAAATACTGACACACCCCCGGGGACACTCTGTAAATACTGACACACCTCCGGGGATACTCTGTAAATACTGACACACCCCCGGGGATACTCTGTAAATACTGACACACACCCGGGACACTCTGTAAATACTGATACATCCCCGGGGACACTCTGTAAATACTGGCACACCTCCGGGGATACTCCGTAAATACTGACACACCCCCGGGGACACTCTGTAAATACTGACACACCCCCAGGGACACTCTGTAATTACTGACACACCCCCGGGGACACTCTGTAAATACTGACACACTCCCGGGGATACTCTGTAATTACTGACACACCCCCGGGGATACTCTGTAAATACTGACACACCCCCGGGGACACTCTGTAAATACTGACACACACCCGGGGATACTCTGTAAATACTGACACACCCCCGGGGATACTCTGTAAATACTGACACACCCCCAGGGACACTCTGTAAATACTGACACACCCCCGGGGACACTCTGTAATTACTGACACACCCCCGGGGATACTCTGTAAATACTGACACATCCCCGGGGATACTCTGTAAATACGGAAACACCCCCGGGGTCACTCTGTAAATACCGACACACCCCCGGGGACCCGCTGTAAATAATGACACCCCCCCGGGGATACTCTGTAAATACAGACACACCCCCGAGGATACTCTGTAAATACTGACACACCCCCGGGGATCCTCTGTAAATACTGACACACTCCAGGGTATATTCTGTAAATACTGACACACTTCTGGGGATATTCTGTAAATACTGACACACTCCCGGGGATACTCTGTAAATACTGACACACCTCCGGGGACACTCTGTAAATACAGACACACCCCCGGGGATACTCTGTAAATATTGACACACCCCCGGGGATAAGCTGTAATAACTGACACACCACCGGGGACACTCTGTAAATACTGACACACTCCCGGGGATACTCTGTAAATACTGACACACTCCCGGGGATACTCTGCAAATATTGACACACCCCCGGGGACTCTCTGTAAATACTGACACACCCCCAGGGACTCACTGTAAATACTGACACACCCCCGGGGACACTCTGTAAATACTGACACACCTCCGGGGATACTCTGTAAATACTGACACACCCCCGGGGATACTCTGTAAATACTGACACACACCCGGGACACTCTGTAAATACTGATACATCCCCGGGGACACTCTGTAAATACTGGCACACCTCCGGGGATACTCCGTAAATACTGACACACCCCCGGGGACACTCTGTAAATACTGACACACCCCCAGGGACACTCTGTAAATACTGACACACCCCCGGGGACACTCTGTAATTACTGACACACCCCCGGGGATACTCTGTAAATACTGACACACCCCCGGGGATACTCTGTAAATACTGACACACCCCCAGGGACACTCTGTAAATACTGACACACCCCCGGGGACACTCTGTAATTACTGACACACCCCCGGGGATACTCTGTAAATACTGACACATCCCCGGGGATACTCTGTAAATACGGAAACACCCCCGGGGTCACTCTGTAAATACCGACACACCCCCGGGGACCCGCTGTAAATAATGACACCCCCCCGGGGATACTCTGTAAATACAGACACACCCCCGAGGATACTCTGTAAATACTGACACACCCCCGGGGATCCTCTGTAAATACTGACACACTCCAGGGTATATTCTGTAAATACTGACACACTTCTGGGGATATTCTGTAAATACTGACACACTCCCGGGGATACTCTGTAAATACTGACACACCTCCGGGGACACTCTGTAAATACAGACACACCCCCGGGGATACTCTGTAAATATTGACACACCCCCGGGGATAAGCTGTAATAACTGACACACCACCGGGGACACTCTGTAAATACTGACACACTCCCGGGGATACTCTGTAAATACTGACACACTCCCGGGGATACTCTGCAAATATTGACACACCCCCGGGGACTCTCTGTAAATACTGACACACCCCCAGGGACTCACTGTAAATACTGACACACCCCCGGGGACACTCTGTAAATACTGACACACCTCCGGGGATACTCTGTAAATACTGACACACCCCCGGGGATACTCTGTAAATACTGACACACACCCGGGACACTCTGTAAATACTGATACATCCCCGGGGACACTCTGTAAATACTGGCACACCTCCGGGGATACTCCGTAAATACTGACACACCCCCGGGGACACTCTGTAAATACTGACACACCCCCAGGGACACTCTGTAAATACTGACACACCCCCGGGGACACTCTGTAATTACTGACACACCCCCGGGGATACTCTGTAAATACTGACACACCCCCGGGGATACTCTGTAAATACTGACACACCCCCGGGGACCCTCTGTAAATACTGACACACCCCCGGGGTACTCTGTAAACACTGACACACTCCCGGGGACACTCTGTAATTACTGACACACCCCCGGGGACACTCTGTAAATACTGACGCAACCCCGGGGATACTCTGTAAATACTGACACACTCCCAGGGATACCCTGTAAATACTGACACACCCCCGGGGTCACTCTGTAAATACTGACACACACCCGGGGATACTCTGTAAATACTGACACACCCCCGGGGATACACTGTAAATACTGACACACCCCCGGGGACACCCTGTAAATACTGAAACACCCCCGGGGACACTCTGTAAATACCGACACACCCCCGGGGACCCGCTGTAAATACTGACACACCCCCGGGGATACTCTGTAAATACTGACACACCCCCGGGGATACTCTGTAATTACTGACACACCCCCGGGGACACTCTGTAAATACTGACACACTCCCGGGGATACTCTGTAAATACTGACACACCCCCGGGGATACTCTGTAAATACTGACACACCCCCGGGGACACTCTGTAAATACTGACACACACCCGGGGATACTCTGTAAATACTGACACACCCCCGGGGATACTCTGTAAATACTGACACACGCCCAGGGACACTCTGTAAATACGGAAACACCCCCGGGGTCACTCTGTAAATACCGACACACCCCCGGGGACCCGCTGTAAATAATGACACCCCCCCGGGGATACTCTGTAAATACAGATTTACCCCCGGGGATACTCTGTAAATACTGACACACCCCCGGGGATCCTCTGCAAATACTGACACACTCCAGGGTATACTCTGTAAATACTGACACACTCCTGGGGATATTCTGTAAATACTGACACACCCCCGGGGATACTCTGTAAATATTGACACACCCCCGGGGATAAGCTGTAATAACTGACACACCACCGGGTCACTCTGTAAATACTGACACACTCCCGGGGATACTCTGTAAATACTGTCACACTCCCGGGGATACTCTGCAAATACTGACACACCCCCGGGGACTCTCTGTAAATACTGACACACCCCCAGGGACTCACTCTAAATACTGACACACCCCCGGGGACACTCTGTAAATACTGACACACCTCCGGGGATACTCTGTAAATACTGGCACACCCCCGGGGATACTCTGTAAATACTGACACACACCCGGGACACTCTGTAAATACTGATACATCCCCGGGGACACTCTGTAAATACTGGCACACCTCCGGGGATACTCCGTAAATACTGACACACCCCCGGGGACACTCTGTAAATACTGACACACCCCCAGGGACACTCTGTAAATACTGACACACCCCCGGGGACACTCTGTAATTACTGACACACCCCCGGGGATACTCTGTAAAAACTGACACACCCCCGGGGATACTCTGTAAATACTGACACACCCCCGGGGATACTCTAAATACTGACACACCCCCGGGGATACTCTGTAAATACTGACACACCCCCGGGGACCCTCTGTAAATACTGACACACCCCCGGGTTACTCTGTAAACACTGACACACTCCCGGGGACACTCTGTAAATACTGACACACTCCCGGAGACACGCTGTAAATACAGACACACACCCGGAGACACTCTGTAAATACTGACACACACCCCGGGAACTCTGTAAATACTGACACACTCCCGGGGACTCTCTGTAAATACTGACACACTCCCGGAGACACTCTGTAAATACTGACACACTCCCGGGGACCCTCTGTAAATACTGACACACACCCCGGGACACACTGTAAACACTGACACACTCCCGGGAATACTCTGGAAATACTGACACAATCCCGGAGACACTCTGTAAATACTGACACGCCCCCGGAGACACACTGTAAATACTGACACACTCCCGGGGACACTCTGTAAATACTGACACACTCCCGTAGACACTCTGTAAATACTGACACACTCCCCGGGGACACTCTTTAAATACAGACACACTCCCAGGGACACTCTTTAAATACTGACACACTCCCGGGGACACGCTGTAAATACTGACACACTCCCCGGGGACACGTTGTAAATACTGACACACTCCCGGAGACACTCTTTAAATACTGACACACTCCCGGAGACACTATTTAAATACTGACTCACTCCCGGGGACACGCTGTAAATACTGACATACTCGCCGGGGACACGTTGTAAATACTGACACACTCCCGGAGACACTCTTTAAATACTGACACACTCCCGGAGGCACTCTGTAAATACTGACACACTCCCGGAGACACTCTGTAAACACTGACACACTCTGCGGGACACTCTATAAACACTGACACACTCCCGGGGACACTCTGTAAATACTGACACACTCCCGGAGACACTCTGTAAATACTGAAACTCTTATGTGGACCCTCTGTAAATACTGACACACTACCGGGGACCCCCTATAAATACTGACACTCTCCCGGGGACCCTCTGGAAATGCAGACACACTTCTGGAGACACTCTGTAAATACTGACACACTCCCGGGGACCCTCTGTAAATACTGACACACTCCCGGAGACACTCTGTAAATACTGACACACTCCCGGAAACACTCTGTAAATACTAACACACTCCCCGGGACACTCTGTATAGACTGACACACTCCAGGAGACACTCTGTAAATACTGACGCACTGCCCGGGGACACGCTGGAAATACTGACACACTCCCGGAGACACTCTGTAAACACTGACACACTCCCTGGGACACTCTGTAAATACTGACCCATTCCCCGGGACTATCTGTAAATACTGACACACTCCCGGCGACAATCTGTAAATACTGACACGCTTCCGGGGACACTCTGTAAATACCGACACACTCCCGGAGACACTCTATAAACACTGACACACTCCCGGGGACACTCTGTAAATACTGACACACTCCCTGAGACACTCTGTAAATACTGACACACTGCCGGAGACAATCTGTGAATACAGATACACGCCCGGAGACACTCTGTAAATACTGACACACACCCCGGGACACTCTGAAAATACTGACACACTCCCGGGGACACTATGTAAATACTGACACACTCCCGGGGACACTCTGTAAATACTTACACACTCCCGGAGACACTCTGTAAATACTGACACACTCCCGGGGACATTCTGTAAATACTGACACACCCCCGGGGACACGCTGTAAATACTGACACACTCCCGGAGACACTCTGTAAATACTGACACACCCCCAGGTGCACTCTGTAAATTCTGACACTCTCCCAGGGACACTCTGTAAATACTGACACACTCCCGGGGACAGTCTGTAAATACGGACACATTCCCGGGTTACTCTGTAAACACTGACACACTCCCGGGGACACTCTGTAAATACTGACACACTCCCGGAGACACGCTGTAAATACAGACACACACCCGGAGACACTCTGTAAATACTGACACACACCCCGGGAACTCTGTAAATACTGACACACTCCCGGGGACTCTCTGTAAATACTGACACACTCCCGGAGACACTCTGTAAATACTGACACACTCCCGGGGACCCTCTGTAAATACTGACACACACCCCGGGACACACTGTAAACACTGACACACTCCCGGGAATACTCTGGAAATACTGACACAATCCCGGAGACACTCTGTAAATACTGACACGCCCCCGGAGACACACTGTAAATACTGACACACTCCCGGGGACACTCTGTAAATACTGACACACTCCCGTAGACACTCTGTAAATACTGACACACTCCCCGGGGACACTCTTTAAATACAGACACACTCCCAGGGACACTCTTTAAATACTGACACACTCCCGGGGACACGCTGTAAATACTGACACACTCCCCGGGGACACGTTGTAAATACTGACACACTCCCGGAGACACTCTTTAAATACTGACACACTCCCGGAGACACTATTTAAATACTGACTCACTCCCGGGGACACGCTGTAAATACTCACATACTCGCCGGGGACACGTTGTAAATACTGACACACTCCCGGAGACACTCTTTAAATACTGACACACTCCCGGAGGCACTCTGTAAATACTGACACACTCCCGGAGACACTCTGTAAACACTGACACACTCTGCGGGACACTCTATAAACACTGACACACTCCCGGGGACACTCTGTAAATACTGACACACTCCCGGAGACACTCTGTAAATACTGAAACTCTTATGTGGACCCTCTGTAAATACTGACACACTACCGGGGACCCCCTATAAATACTGACACTCTCCCGGGGACCCTCTGGAAATGCAGACACACTTCTGGAGACACTCTGTAAATACTGACACACTCCCGGGGACCCTCTGTAAATACTGACACACTCCCGGAGACACTCTGTAAATACTGACACACTCCCGGAAACACTCTGTAAATACTAACACACTCCCCGGGACACTCTGTATAGACTGACACACTCCAGGAGACACTCTGTAAATACTGACGCACTGCCCGGGGACACGCTGGAAATACTGACACACTCCCGGAGACACTCTGTAAACACTGACACACTCCCTGGGACACTCTGTAAATACTGACCCATTCCCCGGGACTATCTGTAAATACTGACACACTCCCGGCGACAATCTGTAAATACTGACACGCTTCCGGGGACACTGTAAATACCGACACACTCCCGGAGACACTCTATAAACACTGACACACTCCCGGGGACACTCTGTAAATACTGACACACTCCCTGAGACACTCTGTAAATACTGACACACTGCCGGAGACAATCTGTGAATACAGATACACGCCCGGAGACACTCTGTAAATACTGACACACACCCCGGGACACTCTGAAAATACTGACACACTCCCGGGGACACTATGTAAATACTGACACACTCCCGGGGACACTCTGTAAATACTTACACACTCCCGGAGACACTCTGTAAATACTGACACACTCCCGGGGACATTCTGTAAATACTGACACACCCCCGGGGACACGCTGTAAATACTGACACACTCCCGGAGACACTCTGTAAATACTGACACACCCCCAGGTGCACTCTGTAAATTCTGACACTCTCCCAGGGACACTCTGTAAATACTGACACACTCCCGGGGACAGTCTGTAAATACGGACACATTCCCGGAGACACTCTGTAAATACTGTCACACTGCCCGGGGACACGCTGTAAATACTGACTCACTCCCGGAGACACACTGTAAATACTGACACACTCCCCGAGACACTCTGTAAATACTGACACACTCCCCGGGACACTCTGTAAATACTGACACACTCCCGGGGACACTCTGTAAATACTGACACACTCCCGGGGACACTCAGTAAATACCGACACACTCCCGGAGACACTCTGTAAACACTGACACACTCCCGGGGACACTCTGTAAATACTGACACACTCCCGGAGACACTGTGTAAATACAGACACACCCCCGGAGACACTCTGTAAATACTGACACACTCCCCGGAACACTCTGTAAATGCTGACACACTCCCGGGGACATTCTGTAAATACTGACACACTCCCGGAGACACTCTGTAAATACTGACACACTCCCGGGGACACTCTGTAAATACTGACACACTCCCCGGGACACTTTGTAAATACTGACACACACCCCGGGACACGTTGTAAATACAGACACACCCCCGGGGACACTCTGTAAATACTGACACACACCCGGGGATACTCTGTAAATACTGACACACCCCCGGGGATAAGCTGTAATAACTGACACACCACCGGGGACACTCTGTAAATACTGACACACTCCCGGGGATACTCTGTAAATACTGACACACTCCCGGGGATACTCTGCAAATACTGACACACCCCCGGGGACTCTCTGTAAATACTGACACACCCCCAGGGACTCACTGTAAATACTGACACACCCCCGGGGACACTCTGTAAATACTGACACACCTCCGGGGATACTCTGTAAATACTGACACACCCCCGGGGATACTCTGTAAATACTGACACACACCCGGGACACTCTGTAAATACTGATACATCCCCGGGGACACTCTGTAAATACTGGCACACCTCCGGGGATACTCCGTAAATACTGACACACCCCCGGGGACACTCTGCAAATACTGACACACCCCCAGGGACACTCTGTAAATACTGACACACACCCGGGGACACTCTGTAATTACTGACACACCCCCGGGGATACTCTGTAAATACTGACACACCCCCGGGGATACTCTGTAAATACTGACACACCCCCGGGGACCCTCTGTAAATACTGACACACCCCCGGGGTACTCTGTAAACACTGACACACTCCCGGGGACACTCTGTAATTACTGATGCAACCCCGGGGATACTCTGTAAATACTGACACACTCCCAGGGATACCCTGTAAATACTGACACACCCCCGGGGTCACTCTGTAAATACTGACACACTCCCGGGGACACTCTGTAAATACTGACACACACCCGGAGACACTCTGTAAATACTGACACACTCCCGGGGACACTCTGTAAATACTGACACACTCCCGGAGACACTCTGTAAATACTGACACACTCCCGGGGACACTCTGTAAATACTGACACACTCCCCGGGACACTTTGTAAATACTGACACACACCCCGGGACACGTTGTAAATACAGACACACCCCCGGGGACACTCTGTAAATACTGACACACACCCGGGGATACTCTGTAAATACTGACACACCCCTGGGGATAAGCTGTAATAACTGACACACCACCGGGGACACTCTGTAAATACTGACACACTCCCGGGGATACTCTGTAAATACTGACACACTCCCGGGGATATTCTGCAAATACTGACACACCCCCGGGGACTCTCTGTAAATACTGACACACCCCCAGGGACTCACTGTAAATACTGACACACCCCCGGGGACACTCTGTAAATACTGACACACCTCCGGGGATACTCTGTACATACTAACACACCCCCGGGGATACTCTGTAAATACTGACACACACCCGGGACACTCTGTAAATACTGATACATCCCCGGGGACACTCTGTAAATACTGGCACACCTCCGGGGATACTCCGTAAATACTGACACACCCCCGGGGACACTCTGTAAATACAGACACACCCCCAGGGACACTCTGTAAATACTGACACACCCCCGGGGACACTCTGTAATTACTGACACACCCCCGGGGATACTCTGTAAATACTGACACACCCCCGGGGATACTCTGTAAATACTGACACACCCCCGGGGACCCTCTGTAAATACTGACACACCCCCGGGGTACTCTGTAAACACTGTCACACTCCCGGGGACACTCTGTAATTACTGACACACCCCCGGGGACACTCTGTAAATACTGATGCAACCCCGGGGATACTCTGTAGATACTGACACACTCCCAGGGATACCCTGTAAATACTGACACAACCCCAGGGTCACTCTTTAAATACTGACACACACCCGGGGATACTCTGTAAATACTGACACACCCCCGGGGATACACTGTAAATACTGACACACCCCCGGGGACACTCTGTAAATACTGAAACACCCCCGGGGACACTCTGTAAATACCGACACACCCCCGGGGACCCGCTGTAAATACTGACACACCCCCGGGGATACTCTGTAAATACTGACACACCCCCGGGGATACTCTGTAAATACTGACACACCCGCGGGGATACTCTGTAAATACTGACACACTCCAGGGGATACTCTGTAAATACTGACACACTCCCGGGGATACTCTGTAAATACTGACACACTCCAGGGGATACGCCGTAAATACTGACACACTCCCGGGGATACTCTGTAAATACTGACAGACTCCCGGGGATGCTCTGTAAATACTGACACACCCCCGGGGACATACTGTAAATATTGACACCCCCCCGGGAATACTCTGTAAATACTGACACACCCCCGGGGATACTCTGTAATTACTGACACACCCCCGGGGACACTCTGTAAATACTGACACACTCCCGGGGATACTCTGTAAATACTGACACACCCCCGGGGATACTCTGTAAATACTGACACACCCCCGGGGACACTCTGTAAATACTGACACACACCCGGGGATACTCTGTAAATACTGACACACCCCCGGGGATACTCTGTAAATACTGACACACGCCCGGGGACACTCTGTAAATACCGACACACCCCCGGGGACCCGCTGTAAATAATGACACCCCCCCGGGGATACTCTGTAAATACAGACACACCCCCGGGGATACTCTGTAAATACTGACACACCCCCGGGGATCCTCTGTAAATACTGACACACTCCAGGGTATACTCTGTAAATACTGACACACTCCTGGGGATATTCTGTAAATACTGACACACTCCCGGGGATACACTGTAAATACTGACACACCTCCGGGGACACTCTGTAAATACTGACACACCCCCGGGGATACTCTGTAAATACTGACACACCCCCGGGGATAAGCTGTAATAACTGACACACCACCGGGGACACTCTGTAAATACTGACACACTCCCGGGGATACTCTGTAAATACTGACACACTCCCGGGGATACTCTGCAAATACTGACACACCCCCGGGGACTCTCTGTAAATACTGACACACCCCCAGGGACTCACTGTAAATACTGACACACCCCCGGGGACACTCTGTAAATACTGACACACCTCCGGGGATACTCTGTAAATAATGACACACCCCCGGGGATACTCTATAAATACTGACACACACCCGGGACCCTCTGTAAATACTGATACATCCCCGGGGACACTCTGTAAATACTGGCACACCTCCGGGGATACTCCGTAAATACTGACACACCCCCGGGGACACTCTGTAAATACTGACACACCCCCAGGGACACTCTGTAAATACTGACACACCCCCGGGGACACTCTGTAATTACTGACACACCCCCGGGGATACTCTGTAAAAACTGACACACCCCCGGGGATACTCTGTAAATGCTGACACACCCCCGGGGATACTCTAAATACTGACACACCCCCGGGGATACTCTGTAAATACTGACACACCCCCGGGGACCCTCTGTAAATACTGACACACCCCCGGGGTACTCTGTAAACACTGACACACTCCCGGGGACACTGTGTAAATACTGACACACTCCCTGAGACACTCTGTAAATACTGACACACTCCCGGAGACAATCTGTAAATACAGACACACCCCCGGAGACACTCTGTAAATTCTGACATGCTCCCGCAGATACTCTGTAAATAATGACACACTCCCGGCGACACGCTGTAAATACAGACACACCCCCGCAGACACTCTGTAAATACTGACACACACCCCGGGAACTCTGTAAATACTGACACACTCCCGGGGACTCTCTCTAAATACTGACACACTCCCGGAGACACTCTTTAAATACTGACACACTCCCGGGGGCCCTCTGTAAATACTGACACACACCCCGGGACACACTGTAAACACTGACACACTCCCGGGAATACTCTGGAAATACTGACACACTCCCGGAGACACTCTGTAAATACTGACACGCCCCCGGAGACACACTGTAAATATTGACACACTCCCGGGGACCCTCTGTAAATACTGACACACTCCCGGAGACACTCTGTAAATACTGACACACTCCCCGGGGACACTCTGTAAATACAGACACACTCCCGGGGACACTCTTTAAATACTGACACACTCCCGGGGACACGCTGTAAATACTGACACACTCCCCGGGGACACGTTGTAAATACTGACATACTCCCGGAGGCACTCTTTAAATACTGACACACTCCCGGAGACACTATTTAAATACTGACTCACTCCCGGGGACACACTGTAAATACTGACACACTCGCCGGGGACACGTTGTAAATACTGACACACTCCCGGAGACACACTTTAAATACTGACACACTCCCAGAGGCACTCTGTAAATACTGACACACTCCCGGAGACACTCTGTAAACACTGACACACTCTGCGGGACACTCTGTAAATACTGACACACTCCCGGGGACCCCCTATAAATACTGACACTCTCCCGGGGACCCTCTGTAAATGCAGACACACTTCTGGAGACACTCTGTAAATACTGACACACTCCCGGGGACCCTCTGTAAATACTGACACACTCCCGGAGACACTCTGTAAATACTGACACACTCCCGGAAACTCTCTGTAAATACTAACACACTCCCCGGGACACTCTGTATAGACTGACACACTCCAGGAGACATTCTGTAAATACTGACTCACTGCCCGGGGACACGCTGGAAATACTGACACTCTCCCGGAGACACTCTGTAAACACTGACACACTCCCTGGGACACTCTGTAAATACTGACCCATTCCCCGGGACAATCTGTAAATACTGACACACTCCCGGCGACAATCTGTAAATACTGACACGTTCCCGGGGACACTCTGTAAATACCGACACACTTTCGGAGACACTCTATAAACACTGACACACTCCCGGGGACACTCTGTAAATACTGACACACTCCCTGAGACACTCTGTAAATACTGACACACTGCCGGAGACAATCTGTGAATACAGATACACGCCCGGAGACACTCTGTAAATACTGACACACACCCCGGGACACTCTGAAAATACTGACACACTCCCGGGGACACTATGTAAATACTGACACACTCCCGGGGACACTCTGTAAATACTTACACACTCCCGGAGACACTCTGTAAATACTGGCACACTCCCGGGGACACTCTGTAAATACTGACACACCCCCGGGGAAACGCTGTAAATACTGACACACTCCCGGAGACACTCTGTAAATACTGACACACCCCCAGGTGCACTCTGTAAATTCTGACACTCTCCCGGGGACACTCTGTAAATACTGACACACTCCCGGGGACAGTCTGTAAATACGGACACATTCCCGGAGACACTCTGTAAATACTGTCACACTGCCCGGGGACACGCTGTAAATACTGACACACTCCCGGAGACACTCTGTAAATACTGACACACTCCCCGAGACACTCTGTAAATACTGACACACTCCCCGGGACACTCTGTAAATACTGACACACTCCCGGGGACACTCTGTAAATACTGACACACTCCCGGGGACACTCAGTAAATACCGACACACTCCCGGAGACACTCTGTAAACACTGACACACTCCCGGGGACACTCTGTAAATACTGACACACTCCCTGAGACACACTGTAAATACTGACACATTCCCAGAGACAATCTGTAATTACTGACACACTCCCGGAGACACTGTGTAAATACAGACACACCCCCGGAGACACTCTGTAAATATTGACACACACCCCGGAACACTCTGTAAATGCTGACACACTCCCGGGGACATTCTGTAAATACTGACACACTCCCGGAGACACTCTGTAAATACTGACACACTCCCGGGGACACCCTGTAAATACTGACACACTCCCCGGGACACTTTGTAAATACTGACACACACCCCGGGACACGTTGTAAATACAGACACACCCCCGGGGACACTCTGTAAATACTGACACACACCCGGGGATACTCTGTAAATACTGACAACCCCCCGGGGAAACTCTGTAAATACTGATACACTCCCGGGGATACTCTGTAAATAAGGACACACACCCGGGGATAATCTGTAAATACTGACACACCCCCGGGGACACTCTGTAAATACTGAAACACTCCCGGGGACACTCTGTAAATACTGACACACCCCCGGGGAAACGCTGTAAATACTGACACACTCCCGGAGACACTCTGTAAATACTGACACACCCCCAGGTGCACTCTGTAAATTCTGACACTCTCCCGGGGACACTCTGTAAATACTGACACACTCCCGGGGACAGTCTGTAAATACGGACACATTCCCGGAGACACTCTGTAAATACTGTCACACTGCCCGGGGACACGCTGTAAATACTGACACACTCCCGGAGACACTCTGTAAATACTGACACACTCCCCGAGACACTCTGTAAATACTGACACACTCCCCGGGACACTCTGTAAATACTGACACACTCCCGGGGACACTCTGTAAATACTGACACACTCCCGGGGACACTCAGTAAATACCGACACACTCCCGGAGACACTCTGTAAACACTGACACACTCCCGGGGACACTCTGTAAATACTGACACACTCCCTGAGACACACTGTAAATACTGACACATTCCCAGAGACAATCTGTAATTACTGACACACTCCCGGAGACACTGTGTAAATACAGACACACCCCCGGAGACACTCTGTAAATATTGACACACACCCCGGAACACTCTGTAAATGCTGACACACTCCCGGGGACATTCTGTAAATACTGACACACTCCCGGAGACACTCTGTAAATACTGACACACTCCCGGGGACACCCTGTAAATACTGACACACTCCCCGGGACACTTTGTAAATACTGACACACACCCCGGGACACGTTGTAAATACAGACACACCCCCGGGGACACTCTGTAAATACTGACACACACCCGGGGATACTCTGTAAATACTGACAACCCCCCGGGGAAACTCTGTAAATACTGATACACTCCCGGGGATACTCTGTAAATAAGGACACACACCCGGGGATAATCTGTAAATACTGACACACCCCCGGGGACACTCTGTAAATACTGAAACACTCCCGGGGACACTCTGTAAATACTGACACACTCCCGGAGACACTCTGTAAATACTGACACAACCTCGGGGACACTCTGTAAATACTGACACACTCCCGGGGATACTCTGTAAATACTGACACACCCCCGGAGACAATCTGTAAATACAGACACACCCCCGGAGACACTCTGTAAATTCTGACATGCTCCCGCAGATACTCTGTAAATAATGACACACTCCCGGCGACACGCTGTAAATACAGACACACCCCCGCAGACACTCTGTAAATACTGACACACTCCCGGAGACAATCTGTAAATACAGACACACCCCCGGAGACACTCTGTAAATTCTGACATGCTCCCGCAGATACTCTGTAAATAATGACACACTCCCGGCGACACGCTGTAAATATAGACACACCCCCGCAGACACTCTGTAAATACTGACACACTCCCGGGGACTCTCTGTAAATACTGACACACTCCCGGAGACACTCTGTAAATACTGACACACTCCCGGGGGCCCTCTGTAAATACTGACACACACCCCGGGACACACTGTAAACACTGACACACTCCTGGGAATACTCTGGAAATACTGACACACTCCCGGAGACACTCTGTAAATACTGACACGCCCCCGGAGACACACTGTAAATACTGACACACTCCCGGGGACCCTCTGTAAATACTGACACACTCCCGGAGACACTCTGTAAATACTGACACACTCCCCGGGGACACTCTGTAAATACAGACACACTCCCGGGGACACTCTTTAAATACTGACACACTCCCGGGGACACGCTGTAAATACTGACACACTCCCCGGGGACATGTTGTAAATACTGACACACTCCCGGAGGCACTCTTTAAATACTGACACACTCCCGGAGACACTATTTAAATACTGACTCACTCCCGGGGACACGCTGTAAATACTGACACACTCGCCGGGGACACGTTGTAAATACTGACACACTCCCGGAGACACTCTTTAAATACTGACACACTCCCGGAGGCACTCTGTAAATACTGACACACTCCCGGAGACACTCTGTAAACACTGACACACTCTGCGGGACACTCTGTAAATACTGACACACTCCCGGGGACCCCCTATAAATACTGACACTCTCCCGGGGACCCTCTGTAAATGCAGACACACTTCTGGAGACACTCTGTAAATACTGACACACTCCCGGGGACCCTCTGTAAATACTGACACACTCCCGGAGACAC
Source organism: Somniosus microcephalus (assembly GCF_052327205.1). Classification (NCBI taxonomy): domain Eukaryota; kingdom Metazoa; phylum Chordata; class Chondrichthyes; order Squaliformes; family Somniosidae; genus Somniosus; species Somniosus microcephalus. The sequence continues at coordinate 49,027,008 of NW_028225181.1, read as the reverse complement.
TCTGTAAATACTGACACACTCCCGGAAACTCTCTGTAAATACTAACACACTCCCCGGGACACTCTGTATAGACTGACACACTCCAGGAGACATTCTGTAAATACTGACACACTGCCCGGGGACACGCTGGAAATACTGACACTCTCCCGGCGACAATCTGTAAATACTGACACGCTCCCGGGGACACTCTGTAAATACCGACACACTCCCGGAGACACTCTATAAACACTGACACACTCCCGGGGACACTCTGTAAATACTGACACACTCCCTGAGACACTCTGTAAATACTGACACACTGCCGGAGACAATCTGTGAATACAGATACACGCCCGGAGACACTCTGTAAATACTGACACACACCCCGGGACACTCTGAAAATACTGACACACTCCCGGGGACACTATGTAAATACTGACACACTCCCGGGGACACTCTGTAAATACTTACACACTCCCGGAGACACTCTGTAAATACTGACACACCCCCGGGGACACTCTGTAATTACTGACACACCCCCGGGGATACTCTGTAAATACTGACACACCCCCGGGGATACTCTGTAAATACTGACACACCCCCGGGGACCCTCTGTAAATACTGACACACCCCCGGGGTACTCTGTAAACACTGTCACACTCCCGGGGACACTCTGTAATTACTGACACACCCCCGGGGACACTCTGTAAATACTGATGCAACCCCGGGGATACTCTGCAAATACTCACACACCCCCGGGGATACTCTGTAATTACTGACACACCCCCGGGGACACTCTGTAAATACAGACACATCCCCGGGGATACTCTGTAAATACTGACACACCCGCGGGGACACTCTGTAAATACTGACACACCCCGGGGTATACTCTGTAAATACTGACACACGCCCCGGGACACTTTGTAAATACTGACACACACCCCGGGACACTTTGTAAATACAGACACACCCCCGGGGACACTCTGTAAATATTGACACACAGCCGGGGATACTCTGTAAATACTGACAACCCCCCGGGGAAACTCTGTAAATACTGATACACTCCCGGGGATACTCTGTAAATAAGGACACACCCCCGGGGATACTCTGTAAATACTGACACACCCCCGGGGACACTCTGTAAATACTGACACACTCCCGGGGACACTCTGTAAATACTGACACACACCCGAAGACACTCTGTAAATACTGACACAACCCCGGGGACACTCTGTAAATACTGACACACTCCCGGGGACACTCTGTAAATACTGACACACCCCCGGGTGTACTCTGTAAATACTGACACACCCCCGGGGATGCTCTGTAAATACTGACACACCCCCGGGGATACTCTGTAAATACTGACACACCCCCGGGGATTCTCTGTAAATACTGACACACCCCCAGGGACTCTCTGTAAATACTGACGCAACCCTGGGGACCCTCTGTAAATACTGACACACCCCCGGGGACTCTCTGTAAATACTGACACACCCCCGGGGACACTCTGTAAATACTGACACACCCCCGGGGACTCTCTGTAAATACTGACACACCCCCGGGGATACTCTGTAAATACTGACACACCCCCGGAGACAATCTGTAAATACAGACACACCCCCGGAGACACTCTGTAAATTCTGACATGCTCCCGCAGATACTCTGTAAATAATGACACACTCCCGGCGACACGCTGTAAATACAGACACACCCCCGCAGACACTCTGTAAATACTGACACACTCCCGGAGACAATCTGTAAATACAGACACACCCCCGGAGACACTCTGTAAATTCTGACATGCTCCCGCAGATACTCTGTAAATAATGACACACTCCCGGCGACACGCTGTAAATACAGACACACCCCCGCAGACACTCTGTAAATACTGACACACTCCCGGGGACTCTCTGTAAATACTGACACACTCCCGGAGACACTCTGTAAATACTGACACACTCCCGGGGGCCCTCTGTAAATACTGACACACACCCCGGGACACACTGTAAACACTGACACACTCCCGGGAATACTCTGGAAATACTGACACACTCCCGGAGACACTCTGTAAATACTGACACGCCCCCGGAGACACACTGTAAATACTGACACACTCCCGGGGACCCTCTGTAAATACTGACACACTCCCGGAGACATTCTGTAAATACTGACACACTCCCCGGGGACACTCTGTAAATACAGACACACTCCCGGGGACACTCTTTAAATACTGACACACTCCCGGGGACACGCTGTAAATACTGACACACTCCCCGGGGACATGTTGTAAATACTGACACACTCCCGGAGGCACTCTTTAAATACTGACACACTCCCGGAGACACTATTTAAATACTGACTCACTCCCGGGGACACGCTGTAAATACTGACACACTCGCCGGGGACACGTTGTAAATACTGACACACTCCCGGAGACACTCTTTAAATACTGACACACTCCCGGAGGCACTCTATAAATACTGACACACTCCCGGAGACACTCTGTAAACACTGACACACTCTGCGGGACACTCTGTAAATACTGACACACTCCCGGGGACCCCCTATAAATACTGACACTCTCCCGGGGACCTTCTGTAAATGCAGACACACTTCTGGAGACACTCTGTAAATACTGACACACTCCCGGGGACCCTCTGTAAATACTGACACACTCCCGGAGACACTCTGTAAATACTGACACACTCCCGGAAACTCTCTGTAAATACTAACACACTCCCCGGGACACTCTGTATAGACTGACACACTCCAGGAGACATTCTGTAAATACTGACACACTGCCCGGGGACATGCTGGAAATACTGACACTCTCCCGGCGACAATCTGTAAATACTGACATGCTCCCGGGGACACTCTGTAAATACCGACACATTCCCGGAGACACTCTATAAACACTGACACACTCCCGGGGACACTCTGTAAATACTGACACACTCCCTGAGACACTCTGTAAATACTGACACACTGCCGGAGACAATCTGTGAATACAGATACACGCCCGGAGACACTCTGTAAATACTGACACACACCCCGGGACACTCTGAAAATACTGACACACCCCCGGGGATACTCTGTAAATACTGACACACCCCCGGGGATACTCTGTAATTACTGACACACCCCCGGGGACCCTCTGTAAATACTGACACACCCCCGGGGTACTCTGTAAACACTGTCACACTCCCGGGGACACTCTGTAATTACTGACACACCCCCGGGGACACTCTGTAAATACTGATGCAACCCCGGGGATACTCTGTAGATACTGACACACTCCCAGGGATACCCTGTAAATACTGACACAACCCCGGGGTCACTCTGTAAATACTGACACACACCCGGGGATACTCTGTAAATACTGACACACCCCCGGGGATGCACTGTAAATACTGACACACCCCCGGGGACACACTGTAAATACTGAAACACCCCCGGGGACACTCTGTAAATACCGACACACCCCCGGGGACCCGCAGTAAATACTGACACACCCCCGGGGATACTCTGTAAATACTGACACACCCCCGGGGATACTCTGTAAATACTGACACACCCGCGGGGATACTCTGTAAATACTGACACACTCCAGGGGATACGCCGTAAATACTGACACACTCCCGGGGATACTCTGTAAATACTGACAGACTCCCGGGGATGCTCTGTAAATACTGACACACCCCCGGGGACATACTGTAAATATTGACACCCCCCCGGGGATACTCTGTAAATACTGACACACCCCCGGGGATACTCTGTAATTACTGACACACCCCCGGGGACACTCTGTAAATACTGACACACTCCCGGGGATACTCTGTAAATACTGACACACCCCCGGGGATACTCTGTAAATACTGACACGCCCCCGGAGACACACTGTAAATACTGACACACTCCCGGGGACCCTCTGTAAATACTGACACACTCCCGGAGACACTCTGTAAATACTGACACACTCCCCGGGGACACTCTGTAAATACAGACACACTCCCGGGGACACTCTTTAAATACTGACACACTCCCGGGGACACGCTGTAAATACTGACACACTCCCCGGGGACATGTTGTAAATACTGACACACTCCCGGAGGCACTCTTTAAATACTGACTCACTCCCGGGGACACGCTGTAAATACTGACACACTCGCCGGGGACACGTTGTAAATACTGACACACTCCCGGAGACACTCTTTAAATACTGACACACTCCCGGAGGCACTCTGTAAATACTGACACACTCCCGGAGACACTCTGTAAACACTGACACACTCTGCGGGACACTCTGTAAATACTGACACACTCCCGGGGACCCCCTATAAATACTGACACTCTCCCGGGGACCCTCTGTAAATGCAGACACACTTCTGGAGACACTCTGTAAATACTGACACACTCCCGGGGACCCTCTGTAAATACTGACACACTCCCGGAGACACTCTGTAAATACTGACACACTCCCGGAAACTCTCTGTAAATACTAACACACTCCCCGGGACACTCTGTATAGATTGACACACTCCAGGAGACATTCTGTAAATACTGACACACTGCCCGGGGACACGCTGGAAATACTGACACTCTCCCGGCGACAATCTGTAAATACTGACATGCTCCCGGGGACACTCTGTAAATACCGACACACTCCCGGAGACACTCTATAAACACTGACACACTCCCGGGGACACTCTGTAAATACTGACACACTCCCTGAGACACTCTGTAAATACTGACACACTGCCGGAGACAATCTGTGAATACAGATACACGCCCGGAGACACTCTGTAAATACTGACACACACCCCGGGACACTCTGAAAATACTGACACACTCCCGGGGACACTATGTAAATACTGACACACTCCCGGGGACACTCTGTAAATACTTACACACTCCCGGAGACACTCTGTAAATACTGACACACCCCCGGGGACACTCTGTAATTACTGACACACCCCCGGGGATACTCTGTAAATACTGACACACCCCCGGGGATACTCTGTAAATACTGACACACCCCCGGGGACCCTCTGTAAATACTGACACACCCCCGGGGTACTCTGTAAACACTGTCACACTCCCGGGGACACTCTGTAATTACTGACACACCCCCGGGGACACTCTGTAAATACTGATGCAACCCCGGGGATACTCTGTAGATACTGACACACTCCCAGGGATACCCTGTAAATACTGACACAACCCCGGGGTCACTCTGTAAATACTGACACACACCCGGGGATACTCTGTAAATACTGACACACCCCCGGGGATGCACTGTAAATACTGACACACCCCCGGGGACACTCTGTAAATACTGAAACACCCCCGGGGACACTCTGTAAATACCGACACACCCCCGGGGACCCGCAGTAAATACTGACACACCCCCGGGGATACTCTGTAAATACTGACACACCCCCGGGGATACTCTGTAAATACTGACACACCCGCGGGGATACTCTGTAAATACTGACACACTCCAGGGGATACGCCGTAAATACTGACACACTCCCGGGGATACTCTGTAAATACTGACAGACTCCCGGGGATGCTCTGTAAATACTGACACACCCCCGGGGACATACTGTAAATATTGACACCCCCCCGGGGATACTCTGTAAATACTGACACACCCCCGGGGATACTCTGTAATTACTGACACACCCCCGGGGACACTCTGTAAATACTGACACACTCCCGGGGATACTCTGTAAATACTGACACACCCCCGGGGATACTCTGTAAATACTGACACACCCCCGGGGACACTCTGTAAATACTGACACACACCCGGGGATACTCTGTAAATACTGACACACCCCCGGGGATACTCTGTAAATACTGACACACGCCCGGGGACACTCTGTAAATACGGAAACACCCCCGGGGTCACTCTGTAAATACCGACACACCCCCGGGGACCCGCTGTAAATAATGACACCCCCCCGGGGATACTCTGTAAATACAGACACACCCCCGGGGATACTCTGTAAATACTGACACACCCCCGGGGATCCTCTGTAAATACTGACACACTCCAGGGTATACTCTGTAAATACTGACACACTCCTGGGGATATTCTGTAAATACTGACACACTCCCGGGGATACTCTGTAAATACTGACACACCTCCGGGGACACTCTGTAAATACTGACACACCCCCGGGGATACTCTGTAAATACTGACACACCCCCGGGGATAAGCTGTAATAACTGACACACCACCGGGGACACTCTGTAAATACTGACACACTCCCGGGGATACTCTGTAAATACTGACACACTCCCGGGGATACTCTGCAAATACTGACACACCCCCGGGGACTCTCTGTAAATACTGACACACCCCCAGGGACTCACTGTAAATACTGGCACACCTCCGGGGATACTCCGTAAATACTGACACACCCCCGGGGACACTCTGTAAATACTGACACACCCCCAGGGACACTCTGTAAATACTGACACACCCCCGGGGACACTCTGTAATTACTGACACACCCCCGGGGATACTCTGTAAAAACTGACACACCCCCGGGGATACTCTGTAAATACTGACACACCCCCGGGGATACTCTAAATACTGACACACCCCCGGGGATACTCTGTAAATAGTGACACACCCCCGGGGACCCTCTGTAAATACTGACACACCCCCGGGGTACTCTGTAAACATTGACACACTCCCGGGGACACTCTGTAAATACTGACACACTCCCTGAGACACTCTGTAAATACTGACACACTCCCGGAGACAATCTGTAAATACAGACACACCCCCGGAGACACTCTGTAAATTCTTACATGCTCCCGCAGATACTCTGTAAATAATGACACACTCCCGGCGACACGCTGTAAATACAGACACACCCCCGCAGACACTCTGTAAATACTGACACACACCCCGGGAGCTCTGTAAATACTGACACACTCCCGGGGACTCTCTGTAAATACTGACACACTCCCGGAGACACTCTGTAAATACTGACACACTCCCGGGGGCCCTCTGTAAATACTGACACACACCCCGGGACACACTGTAAACACTGACACACTCCCGGGAATACTCTGGAAATACTGACACACTCCCGGAGACACTCTGTAAATACTGACACGCCCCCGGAGACACACTGTAAATACTGACACACTCCCGGGACCCTCTGTAAATACTGACACACTCCCGGAGACACTCTGTAAATACTGACACACTCCCCGGGGACACTTTGTAAATACAGACACACTCCCGGGGACACTCTTTAAATACTGACACACTCCCGGGGAGACGCTGTAAATACTGACACACTCCCCGGGGACACGTTGTAAATACTGACACACTTCCGGAGGCACTCTTTAAATACTGACACACTCCCGGAGACACTATTTAAATACTGACTCACTCCCGGGGACACGCTGTAAATACTGACACACTCGCCGGGGACACGTTGTAAATACTGACACACTCCCGGAGACACTCTTTAAATACTGACACACTCCCGGAGGCACTCTGTAAATACTGACACACTCCCGGAGACACTCTGTAAACACTGACACACTCTGCGGGACACTCTGTAAATACTGACACACTCCCGGGGACCCCCTATAAATACTGACACTCTCCCGGGGACCCTCTGTAAATGCAGACACACTTCTGGAGACACTCTGTAAATACTGACACACTCCCGGGGACCCTCTGTAAATACTGACACACTCCCGGAGACACTCTGTAAATACTGACACACTCCCGGAAACTCTCTGTAAATATTAACACACTCCCCGGGACACTCTGTATAGACTGACACACTCCAGGAGACATTCTGTAAATACTGACACACTGCCCGGGGACACGCTGGAAATACTGACACTCTCCCGGAGACACTCTGTAAACACTGACACACTCCCTGGGACACTCTGTAAATACTGACCCATTCCCCGGGACAATCTGTAAATACTGACACACTCCCGGCGACAATCTGTAAATACTGACACGTTCCCGGGGACACTCTGTAAATACCGACACACTCCCGGAGACACTCTATAAACACTGACACACTCCCGGGGACACTCTGTAAATACTGACACACTCCCTGAGACACTCTGTAAATACTGACACACTGCCGGAGACAATCTGTGAATACAGATACACGCCCGGAGACACTCTGTAAATACTGACACACACCCCGGGACACTCTGAAAATACTGACACACTCCCGGGGACACTATGTAAATACTGACACACTCCCGGGGACACTCTGTAAATACTTACACACTCCCGGAGACACTCTGTAAATACTGACACACTCCCGGGGACACTCTGTAAATACTGACACACCCCCGGGGACACGCTGTAAATACTGACACACTCCCGGAGACACTCTGTAAATACTGACACACCCCCAGGTGCACTCTGTAAATTCTGACACTCTCCCGGGGACACTCTGTAAATACTGACACACTCCCGGGGACAGTCTGTAAATACGGACACATTCCCGGAGGCACTCTGTAAATACTGTCACACTGCCCGGGAACACGCTGTAAATACTGACACACTCCCGGAGACACTCTGTAAATACTGACACACTCCCCGAGACACTCTGTAAATACTGACACACTCCCCGGGACACTCTGTAAATACTGACACACTCCCGGGGACACTCTGTAAATACTGACACACTCCCGGGGACACTCAGTAAATACCGACACACTCCCGGAGACACTCTGTAAACACTGACACACTCCCGGGGACACTCTGTAAATACTGACACACTCCCTGAGACAGACTGTAAATACTGACACATTCCCAGAGACAATCTGTAATTACTGACACATCCCGGAGACACTCTGTAAATACAGACACACTCCCGGGGACACTCTGTAAATACTGACACACTCCCCGGGACACTTTGTAAATACTGACACACACCCCGGGACACGTTGTAAATACAGACACACCCCCGGGGACACTCTGTAAATACTGACACACACCCGGGGATACTCTGTAAATACTGACAACCCCCCGGGGAAACTCTGTAAATACTGATACACTCCCGGGGATACTCTGTAAATAAGGACACACACCCGGGGATAATCTGTAAATACTGACACACCCCCGGGGACACTCTGTAAATACTGACACACTCCCGGGGACACTCTGTAAATACTGACACATTCCCGGAGACACTCTGTAAATACTGACACAACCCCGGGGACACTCTGTAAATACTGACACACTCCCGGGGACACTCTGTAAATACTGACACACCCCCGGGTGTACTCTGTAAATACTGACACCCCCCCGGGGATGCTCTGTAAATACTGACACACCCCCGGGGACTCTCTGTAAATACTGACGCAACCCTGGGGACCCTCTGTAAATACTGACACACCCCCGGGGGCTCTCTGTAAATACTGACACACTCCCGGGGACACTCAGTAAATACCGACACACTCCCGGAGACACTCTGTAAACACTGACACACTCCCGGGGACACTCTGTTAATACTGACACACTCCCTGAGACAGACTGTAAATACTGACACATTCCCAGAGACAATCTGTAATTACTGACACATCCCGGAGACACTGTGTAAATACAGACACACTTCCGGGGACACTCTGTAAATACTGACACACTCCCCGGGACACTTTGTAAATACTGACACACACCCCGGGACACGTTGTAAATACAGACACACCCCCGGGGACACTCTGTAAATACTGACACACACCCGGGGATACTCTGTAAATACTGACAACCCCCCGGGGAAACTCTGTAAATACTGATACACTCCCGGGGATACTCTGTAAATAAGGACACACACCCGGGGATAATCTGTAAATACTGACACACCCCCGGGGACACTCTGTAAATACTGACACACTCCCTGAGACACTCTGTAAATACTGACACACTGCCGGAGACAATCTGTGAATACAGATACACGCCCGGAGACACTCTGTAAATACTGACACACACCCCGGGACACTCTGAAAATACTGACACACTCCCGGGGACACTATGTAAATACTGACACACTCCCGGGGACACTCTGTAAATACTTACACACTCCCCGAGACACTCTGTAAATACTGACACACTCCCGGGGACACTCTGTAAATACTGACACACCCCCGGGGACACGCTGTAAATACTGACACACTCCCGGAGACACTCTGTAAATACTGACACACCCCCAGGTGCACTCTGTAAATTCTGACACTCTCCCGGGGACACTCTGTAAATACTGACACACTCCCGGGGACAGTCTGTAAATACGGACACATTCCCGGAGGCACTCTGTAAATACTGTCACACTGCCCGGGGACACGCTGTAAATACTGACACACTCCCCGGGACACTCTGTAAATACTGACACACTCCCCGAGACACTCTGTAAATACTGACACACTCCCCGGGACTCTCTGTAAATACTGACACACTCCCGGGGACACTCTGTAAATACTGACACACTCCCGGGGACACTCAGTAAATACCGACACACTCCCGGAGACACTCTGTAAACACTGACACACTCCCGGGGACACTCTGTAAATACTGACACACTCCCTGAGACAGACTGTAAATACTGACACATTCCCAGAGACAATCTGTAATTACTGACACATCCCGGAGACACTGTGTAAATACAGACACACTCCCGGGGACACTCTGTAAATACTGACACACTCCCCGGGACACTTTGTAAATACTGACACACACCCCGGGACACGTTGTAAATACAGACACACCCCCGGGGACACTGTGTAAATACTGACACACACCCGGGGATACTCTGTAAATACTGACAACCCCCCGGGGAAACTCTGTAAATACTGATACACTCCCGGGGATACTCTGTAAATAAGGACACACACCCGGGGATAATCTGTAAATACTGACACACCCCCGGGGACACTCTGTAAATACTGACACACTCCCGGGGACACTCTGTAAATACTGACACACTCCCGGAGACACTCTGTAAATACTGACACAACCCCGGGGACACTCTGTAAATACTGACACACTCCCAGGGACACTCTGTAAATACTGACACACCCCCGGGTGTACTCTGTAAATACTGACACACCCCCGGGGATGCTCTGTAAATACTGACACACCCCCGGGGACTCTCTGTAAATACTGACGCAACCCTGGGGACCCTCTGTAAATACTGACACACCCCCGGGGGCTCTCTGTAAATACTGACACACTCCCGGAGACACTCTGTAAATACTGACACAACCCCGGGGACACTCTGTAAATACTGACACACTCCCGGGGACACTCTGTAAATACTGACACACCCCCGGGGATGCTCTGTAAATACTGACACCCCCCCGGGGACTCTCTGTAAATACTGACGCAACCCTGGGGACCCTCTGTAAATACTGACACACCCCCGGGGACACTCTGTAAATCCTGACACACCCCCGGGGACTCTCTGTAAATATTGACACACCCCCGGGGATACTCTGTAAATACTGACACACCCCCGGGGACACTCTGTAAATACTGACACACCCCCGGGGATACTCTGTAAATGCTGACACACCCCCGCGGATACCCTGTAAATACTGACACACCCCCGGGGACAATCTGTAAGTACTGACACATCCCCGGGGATGCTCTGTAAATACTGACACACCCCCGGGGATACTCTGTAATTACTGACACACCCCCGGGGACACTCTGTAAATACTGACACATCCCCGGGGATACTCTGTAAATACTGACACACCCGCGGGGACACTCTGTAAATACTGACACACCCCGGGGTATACTCTGTAAATACTGACACACGCCCCGGGACACTTTGTAAATACTGACACACCCCCGGGGACACTCTGTAAATATTGACACACAGCCGGGGATACTCTGTAAATACTGACAACCCCCCGGGGAAACTCTGTAAATACTGATACACTCCCGGGGATACTCTGTAAATAAGGACACACCCCCGGGGATACTCTGTAAATACTGACACACCCCCGGGGACACTCTGTAAATACTGACACACTCCCGGGGACACTCTGTAAATACTGACACACGCCCGGAGACACTCTGTAAATACTGAAACAACCCCGGGGCACTCTGTAAATACTGACACACACCCCGGGACACTTTGTAAATACAGACACACCCCCGGGGACACTCTGTAAATATTGACACACAGCCGGGGATACTCTGTAAATACTGACAACCCCCCGGGGAAACTCTGTAAATACTGATACACTCCCGGGGATACTCTGTAAATAAGGACACACCCCCGGGGATACTCTGTAAATACTGACACACCCCCGGGGACACTCTGTAAATACTGACACACTCCCGGGGACACTCTGTAAATACTGACACACGCCCGGAGACACTCTGTAAATACTGAAACAACCCCGGGGCACTCTGTAAATACTGACACACTCCCGGGGACACTCTGTAAATACTGACACACCCCCGGGTGTACTCTGTAAATACTGACACCCCCCCGGGGATGCTCTGTAAATACTGACACACCCCCGGGGATACTCTGTAAATACTGACACACCCCCGGGGATTCTCTGTAAATACTGACACACCCCCGGGGACTCTCTGTAAATACTGACGCAACCCTGGGGACCCTCTGTAAATACTGACACACCCCCGGGGACTCTCTGTAAATACTGACACACCCCCGGGGACACTCTGTAAATACTGACACACCCCCGGGGACTCTCTGTAAATACTGACACACCCCCGGGGATACTCTGTAAATACTGACACACCCCCGGAGACAATCTGTAAATACAGACACACCCCCGGAGACACTCTGTAAATTCTGACATGCTCCCGCAGATACTCTGTAAATAATGACACACTCCCGGCGACACGCTGTAAATACAGACACACCCCCACAGACACTCTGTAAATACTGACACACTCCCGGAGACAATCTGTAAATACAGACACACCCCCGGAGACACTCTGTAAATTCTGACATGCTCCCGCAGATACTCTGTAAATAATGACACACTCCCGGCGACACGCTGTAAATACAGACACACCCCCGCAGACACTCTGTAAATACTGACACACTCCCGGGGACTCTCTGTAAATACTGACACACTCCCGGAGACACTCTGTAAATACTGACACACTCCCGGGGGCCCTCTGTAAATACTGACACACACCCCGGGACACACTGTAAACACTGACACACTCCCGGGAATACTCTGGAAATGCTGACACACTCCCGGAGACACTCTGTAAATACTGACACGCCCCCGGAGACACACTGTAAATACTGACACACTCCCGGGGACCCTCTGTAAATACTGACACACTCCCGGAGACACTCTGCAAATACTGACACACTCCCCGGGGACACTCTGTAAATACAGACACACTCCCGGGGACACTCTTTAAATACTGACACACTCCCGGGGACACGCTGTAAATACTGACACACTCCCCGGGGACACGTTGTAAATACTGACACACTCCCGGAGGCACTCTTTAAATACTGACACACTCCCGGAGACACTATTTAAATACTGACTCACTCCCGGGGACACGCTGTAAATACTGACACACTCGCTGGGGACACGTTGTAAATACTGACACACTCCCGGAGACACTCTTTAAATACTGACACACTCCCGGAGGCACTCTGTAAATACTGACACACTCCCGGAGACACTCTGTAAACACTGACACACTCTGCGGGACACTCTGTAAATACTGACACACTCCCGGGGACCCCCTATAAATACTGACACTCTCCCGGGGACCCTCTGTAAATGCAGACACACTTCTGGAGACATTCTGTAAATACTGACACACTCCCGGGGACCCTCTGTAAATACTGACACACTCCCGGAGACACTCTGTAAATACTGACACACTCCCGGAAACTCTCTGTAAATAATAACACACTCCCCGGGACACTCTGTATAGACTGACACACTCCAGGAGACATTCTGTAAATACTGACACACTGCCCGGGGACACGCTGGAAATACTGACACTCTCCCGGCGACAATCTGTAAATACTGACACGCTCCCGGGGACACTCTGTAAATACCGACACACTCCCGGAGACACTCTATAAACACTGACACACTCCCGGGGACACTCTGTAAATACTGACACACTCCCTGAGACACTCTGTAAATACTGACACACTGCCGGAGACAATCTGTGAATACAGATACACGCCCGGAGACACTCTGTAAATACTGACACACACCCCGGGACACTCTGAAAATACTGACACACTCCCGGGGACACTATGTAAATACTGACACACTCCCGGGGACACTCTGTAAATACTTACACACTCCCGGAGACACTCTGTAAATACTGACACACTCCCGGGGACACTCTGTAAATACTGACACACCCCCGGGGACACGCTGTAAATACTGACACACTCCCGGAGACACTCTGTAAATACTGACACACCCCCAGGTGCACTCTGTAAATTCTGACACTCTCCCGGGGACACTCTGTAAATACTGACACGCTCCCGGGGACAGTCTGTAAATACGGACACATTCCCGGAGACACTCTGTAAATACTGTCACACTGCCCGGGGACACGCTGTAAATACTGACACACTCCCGGAGACACTCTGTAAATACTGACACACTCCCCGAGACACTCTGTAAATACTGACACACTCCCCGGGACACTCTGTAAATACTGACACACTCCCGGGGACACTCTGTAAATACTGACACACTCCCGGGGACACTCAGTAAATACCGACACACTCCCGGAGACACTCTGTAAACACTGACACACTCCCGGGGACACTCTGTAAATACTGACACACTCCCTGAGACACACTGTAAATACTGACACATTCCCAGAGACAATCTGTAATTACTGACACACTCCCGGGGACACTCTGTAAATACTGACACACCCCCGGGGACTCTCTGTAAATACTGACACACCCCCGGGGATACTCTGTAAATACTGACACACCCCCGGAGACAATCTGTAAATACAGACACACCCCCGGAGACACTCTGTAAATTCTGACATGCTCCCGCAGATACTCTGTAAATAATGACACACTCCCGGCGACACGCTGTAAATACAGACACACCCCCGCAGACACTCTGTAAATACTGACACACTCCCGGAGACAATCTGTAAATACAGACACACCCCCGGAGACACTCTGTAAATTCTGACATGCTCCCGCAGATACTCTGTAAATAATGACACACTCCCGGCGACACGCTGTAAATACAGACACACCCCCGCAGACACTCTGTAAATACTGACACACTCCCGGGGACTCTCTGTAAATACTGACACACTCCCGGAGACACTCTGTAAATACTGACACACTCCCGGGGGCCCTCTGTAAATACTGACACACACCCCGGGACACACTGTAAACACTGACACACTCCCGAGAATACTCTGGAAATACTGACACACTCCCGGAGACACTCTGTAAATACTGACACGCCCCCGGAGACACACTGTAAATACTGACACACTCCCGGGGACCCTCTGTAAATACTGACACACTCCCGGAGACACTCTGTAAATACTGACACACTCCCCGGGGACACTCTGTAAATACAGACACACTCCCGGGGACACTCTTTAAATACTGACACACTCCCGGGGACACGCTGTAAATACTGACACACTCCCCAGGGACATGTTGTAAATACTGACACACTCCCGGAGGCACTCTTTAAATACTGACACACTCCCGGAGACACTATTTAAATACTGATTCACTCCCGGGGACACGCTGTAAATACTGACACACTCGCCGGGGACACGTTGTAAATACTGACACACTCCCGGAGACACTCTTTAAATACTGACACACTCCCGGAGGCACTCTGTAAATACTGACACACTCCCGGAGACACTCTGTAAACACTGACACACTCTGCGGGACACTCTGTAAATACTGACACACTCCCGGGGACCCCCTATAAATACTGACACTCTCCCGGGGACCCTCTGTAAATGCAGACACACTTCTGGAGACACTCTGTAAATACTGACACACTCCCGGGGACCCTCTGTAAATACTGACACACTCCCGGAGACACTCTGTAAATACTGACACACTCCCGGAAACTCTCTGTAAATACTAACACACTCCCCGGGACACTCTGTATAGACTGACACACTCCAGGAGACATTCTGTAAATACTGACACACTGCCCGGGGACATGCTGGAAATACTGACACTCTCCCGGCGACAATCTGTAAATACTGACATGCTCCCGGGGACACTCTGTAAATACCGACACACTCCCGGAGACACTCTATAAACACTGACACACTCCCGGGGACACTCTGTAAATACTGACACACTCCCTGAGACACTCTGTAAATACTGACACACTGCCGGAGACAATCTGTGAATACAGATACACGCCCGGAGACACTCTGTAAATACTGACACACACCCCGGGACACTCTGAAAATACTGACACACCCCCGGGGATACTCTGTAAATACTGACACACCCCCGGGGATACTCTGTAATTACTGACACACCCCCGGGGACCCTCTGTAAATACTGACACACCCCCGGGGTACTCTGTAAACACTGTCACACTCCCGGGGACACTCTGTAATTACTGACACACCCCCGGGGACACTCTGTAAATACTGATGCAACCCCGGGGATACTCTGTAGATACTGACACACTCCCAGGGATACCCTGTAAATACTGACACAACCCCGGGGTCACTCTGTAAATACTGACACACACCCGGGGATACTCTGTAAATACTGACACACCCCCGGGGATGCACTGTAAATACTGACACACCCCCGGGGACACACTGTAATACTGAAACACCCCCGGGGACACTCTGTAAATACCGACACACCCCCGGGGACCCGCAGTAAATACTGACACACCCCCGGGGATACTCTGTAAATACTGACACACCCCCGGGGATACTCTGTAAATACTGACACACCCGCGGGGATACTCTGTAAATACTGACACACTCCAGGGGATACGCCGTAAATACTGACACACTCCCGGGGATACTCTGTAAATACTGACAGACTCCCGGGGATGCTCTGTAAATACTGACACACCCCCGGGGACATACTGTAAATATTGACACCCCCCCGGGGATACTCTGTAAATACTGACACACCCCCGGGGATACTCTGTAATTACTGACACACCCCCGGGGACACTCTGTAAATACTGACACACTCCCGGGGATACTCTGTAAATACTGACACACCCCCGGGGATACTCTGTAAATACTGACACGCCCCCGGAGACACACTGTAAATACTGACACACTCCCGGGGACCCTCTGTAAATACTGACACACTCCCGGAGACACTCTGTAAATACTGACACACTCCCCGGGGACACTCTGTAAATACAGACACACTCCCGGGGACACTCTTTAAATACTGACACACTCCCGGGGACACGCTGTAAATACTGACACACTCCCCGGGGACATGTTGTAAATACTGACACACTCCCGGAGGCACTCTTTAAATACTGACACACTCCCGGAGACACTATTTAAATACTGACTCACTCCCGGGGACACGCTGTAAATACTGACACACTCGCCGGGGACACGTTGTAAATACTGACACACTCCCGGAGACACTCTTTAAATACTGACACACTCCCGGAGGCACTCTGTAAATACTGACACACTCCCGGAGACACTCTGTAAACACTGACACACTCTGCGGGACACTCTGTAAATACTGACACACTCCCGGGGACCCCCTATAAATACTGACACTCTCCCGGGGACCCTCTGTAAATGCAGACACACTTCTGGAGACACTCTGTAAATACTGACACACTCCCGGGGACCCTCTGTAAATACTGACACACTCCCGGAGACACTCTGTAAATACTGACACACTCCCGGAAACTCTCTGTAAATACTAACACACTCCCCGGGACACTCTGTATAGATTGACACACTCCAGGAGACATTCTGTAAATACTGACACACTGCCCGGGGACACGCTGGAAATACTGACACTCTCCCGGCGACAATCTGTAAATACTGACATGCTCCCGGGGACACTCTGTAAATACCGACACACTCCCGGAGACACTCTATAAACACTGACACACTCCCGGGGACACTCTGTAAATACTGACACACTCCCTGAGACACTCTGTAAATACTGACACACTGCCGGAGACAATCTGTGAATACAGATACACGCCCGGAGACACTCTGTAAATACTGACACACACCCCGGGACACTCTGAAAATACTGACACACTCCCGGGGACACTATGTAAATACTGACACACTCCCGGGGACACTCTGTAAATACTTACACACTCCCGGAGACACTCTGTAAATACTGACACACCCCCGGGGACACTCGGTAATTACTGACACACCCCCGGGGATACTCTGTAAATACTGACACACCCCCGGGGATACTCTGTAAATACTGACACACCCCCGGGGACCCTCTGTAAATACTGACACACCCCCGGGGTACTCTGTAAACACTGTCACACTCCCGGGGACACTCTGTAATTACTGACACACCCCCGGGGACACTCTGTAAATACTGATGCAACCCCGGGGATACTCTGTAGATACTGACACACTCCCAGGGATACCCTGTAAATACTGACACAACCCCGGGGTCACTCTGTAAATACTGACACACACCCGGGGATACTCTGTAAATACTGACACACCCCCGGGGATGCACTGTAAATACTGACACACCCCCGGGGACACTCTGTAAATACTGAAACACCCCCGGGGACACTCTGTAAATACCGACACACCCCCGGGGACCCGCAGTAAATACTGACACACCCCCGGGGATACTCTGTAAATACTGACACACCCCCGGGGATACTCTGTAAATACTGACACACCCGCGGGGATACTCTGTAAATACTGACACACTCCAGGGGATACGCCGTAAATACTGACACACTCCCGGGGATACTCTGTAAATACTGACAGACTCCCGGGGATGCTCTGTAAATACTGACACACCCCCGGGGACATACTGTAAATATTGACACCCCCCCGGGGATACTCTGTAAATACTGACACACCCCCGGGGATACTCTGTAATTACTGACACACCCCCGGGGACACTCTGTAAATACTGACACACTCCCGGGGATACTCTGTAAATACTGACACACCCCCGGGGATACTCTGTAAATACTGACACACCCCCGGGGACACTCTGTAAATACTGACACACACCCAGGGATACTCTGTAAATACTGACACACCCCCGGGGATACTCTGTAAATACTGACACACGCCCGGGGACACTCTGTAAATACGGAAACACCCCCGGGGTCACTCTGTAAATACCGACACACCCCCGGGGACCCGCTGTAAATAATGACACCCCCCCGGGGATACTCTGTAAATACAGACACACCCCCGGGGATACTCTGTAAATACTGACACACCCCCGGGGATCCTCTGTAAATACTGACACACTCCAGGGTATACTCTGTAAATACTGACACACTCCTGGGGATATTCTGTAAATACTGACACACTCCCGGGGATACTCTGTAAATACTGACACACCTCCGGGGACACTCTGTAAATACTGACACACCCCCGGGGATACTCTGTAAATACTGACACACCCCCGGGGATAAGCTGTAATAACTGACACACCACCGGGGACACTCTGTAAATACTGACACACTCCCGGGGATACTCTGTAAATACTGACACACTCCCGGGGATACTCTGCAAATACTGACACACCCCCGGGGACTCTCTGTAAATACTGACACACCCCCAGGGACTCACTGTAAATACTGGCACACCTCCGGGGATACTCCGTAAATACTGACACACCCCCGGGGACACTCTGTAAATACTGACACACCCCCAGGGACACTCTGTAAATACTGACACACCCCCGGGGACACTCTGTAATTACTGACACACCCCCGGGGATACTCTGTAAAAACTGACACACCCCCGGGGATACTCTGTAAATACTGACACACCCCCGGGGATACTCTAAATACTGACACACCCCCGGGGATACTCTGTAAATAGTGACACACCCCCGGGGACCCTCTGTAAATACTGACACACCCCCGGGGTACTCTGTAAACATTGACACACTCCCGGGGACACTCTGTAAATACTGACACACTCCCTGAGACACTCTGTAAATACTGACACACTCCCGGAGACAATCTGTAAATACAGACACACCCCCGGAGACACTCTGTAAATTCTTACATGCTCCCGCAGATACTCTGTAAATAATGACACACTCCCGGCGACACGCTGTAAATACAGACACACCCCCGCAGACACTCTGTAAATACTGACACACACCCCGGGAGCTCTGTAAATACTGACACACTCCCGGGGACTCTCTGTAAATACTGACACACTCCCGGAGACACTCTGTAAATACTGACACACTCCCGGGGGCCCTCTGTAAATACTGACACACACCCCGGGACACACTGTAAACACTGACACACTCCCGGGAATACTCTGGAAATACTGACACACTCCCGGAGACACTCTGTAAATACTGACACGCCCCCGGAGACACACTGTAAATACTGACACACTCCCGGGACCCTCTGTAAATACTGACACACTCCCGGAGACACTCTGTAAATACTGACACACTCCCCGGGGACACTTTGTAAATACAGACACACTCCCGGGGACACTCTTTAAATACTGACACACTCCCGGGGAGACGCTGTAAATACTGACACACTCCCCGGGGACACGTTGTAAATACTGACACACTTCCGGAGGCACTCTTTAAATACTGACACACTCCCGGAGACACTATTTAAATACTGACTCACTCCCGGGGACACGCTGTAAATACTGACACACTCGCCGGGGACACGTTGTAAATACTGACACACTCCCGGAGACACTCTTTAAATACTGACACACTCCCGGAGGCACTCTGTGTGGTAAACCACTGTCATACCTGTCTGTGTCTGTATGTGTATTCCACTAGGTACAGGTCTGGACATGCCTCGGCTGACTCCTCCCACTATTCCAGGTATATAAGTGACTACCTCCCAGTCCCTTAGTATTCTGGACGGGTCGACCACTCGAGACAAGACCTTCATTCTTTAGTTAATAAAAGCCTGATTGTTACTCGCTCAACTTCAGTCTTTTGAGTAATTGATGGCGCATCAATTTTATTAACTAAATTTTTTATAATGGAGAAGATCCTCACACCAGCATGCCTGGACCTGGACAGTCGGGAAGCGGACGCTTCCACCAAGTTTGCTCACTGGCTCACGTGCTTCGAGACATTCCTGACTGCCTCCACTGCGGTCGAAACGGATGCGGACAAACTGTCTGTCCTGATCTCCAAGGTGAACCACCGAGTGTACTCAGTCATCCGGGATGCGACCTCGTACACAGCCGCCCTCCAGCTCCTCAAGACCCAGTACACGCGCCCTGTGAACGAAGTATACGCTAGGCACCTTCTGGGGAGTCGCAAGCAACAACCTGGGGAATCGACTGAGGAATACCTCCAAGCACTGTCCGTGCTTGGCCGGGCCTGTGGGTGTAAGGCGGTAACGCCCACTAAGTACACGGAGGAACTGATCCGGGATGCCTTCGTAGCGGGCCACAGGTCCAACTACACCCGACAGCGACTGCTGGAGCAGAGTGACCTCACCCTCGACAAAGCCTCCGACATCGCACTAACGCTGGACGCAGCCTTCCGGGGCATGGATGCCTACTCCTCTGCACCATGGACGCCGCGGGGAACGACAACCTGGGACACGGTAGGACAGCCCCATAGCACCGTGCCACCCCAGCCACAGCCCAACAACGGCCCAACTACCGCAGCAGTGTCCCAAAGCCAGACAGCAGTATCCCAAGGCCAGAAATGCTACTTCTGTGGCCAGGCCAAACACCCCAGAGCGCGCTGCCCGGCGAAGAATGCAACCTGCTCGGGCTGCGGGAAAAAGGGACACTACGCCAG
The DNA here is from genome assembly GCF_052327205.1 of Somniosus microcephalus. Taxonomy (NCBI): domain Eukaryota; kingdom Metazoa; phylum Chordata; class Chondrichthyes; order Squaliformes; family Somniosidae; genus Somniosus; species Somniosus microcephalus. The sequence continues at coordinate 49,005,034 of NW_028225181.1, read as the reverse complement.
CGTCTGCAAGGCCAAAGCCACCCCGAACGCCAGCAGCGCCGCGTGTGGGCCGTGCGAGCCGCCATCTTGGGCCTCCCCAGCCATGTGCGAACCACCGCAGCAGCAGCCATCTTGGACGACTCCAGCCACATGGGAATCATGGGCGCCGCCATCTTGGACACCAGCCGGGACGCAGCAGACCGCCAACCCCCACCCATCTGATACTCGCAGCGACACACCGACCCCTACGCTGGCCTCTGTGACGCTGGACCAAACGAGACCGCACCAGTTAGCTCGGTCCAAAATGGACGTTAAGGTAAACGGCCATGCAATAAACTGCCTTTTTGACTCCGGGAGCACAGAGAGCTTCATCCACCCCGACACGGTGCGGCGTTGCTCTCTCCCAGTCCTGCCTGCGCACCAGCGGATTTCTATGGCCTCCGAGTCCCAGTCAGCGGACATTGGCGGCTACTGCGTGGTGACACTAGTAGTAGACGGGACTGTGTTCAATAATTTTAAACTCCTGGTCCTGCCCGACCTCTGCGCTGCCGTTCTACTGGGGTTGGATTTCCAGTGCCACCTCAAAAGCGTTACGATGGCGTACGGTGGCCCCCTCCCCCCACTCACAGTCCGCAGCCAGCAGCCTCCAAATTGCCCGCCGCGCACTAGATGCAACCTCTCCACACTCAGAGTCCCACCCCCCCCACTGTTTGCTAACCTCACCCCTGACTGTAAGCCCATCGCCACAAAGAGCAGGCGATACAGTGCCGGGGACAGGGTTTTCATCAAAACCGAAGTGGAACGGCTCCTGAAGGAGGGGATTATTGAGGGCAGCTCCAGCCCCTGGCGAGCCCAGGTTGTGGTCGTTAAGACCGGCGAGAAACAACGCCTGGTCATCGACTACAGCCAAACAATAAACCGCTACACCCTGCTGGACGCCTACCCACTCCCCCGCATAGCTGACATGGTCAACCAGATCGCGCAGTACCGCGTCTTTTCGACCATTGACCTGAAATCAGCGTACCACCAGCTCCCCATCAGCCCTGAAGACCGCCAGTATACTGCTTTTGAGGCAAACGGCCGCCTCTATCACTTCCTTAGGGTTCCCTTCGGCGTTACCAACGGGGTCTCCGTCTTCCAAAGGGAGATGGACCGGATGGTCGATCAAAACGAGCTGCAGGCCACTTTCCCTAACCTAGATAATGTGACCATCTGCGGCCATGACTTGCAGGACCATGACGCAAACCTCGAGAAATTCCTCCGCACCGCCCAACTCCTGAACCTGACATATAACAAGGAGAAGTGCATATTCCGCACAGACCGCCTCGCCATCCTTGGCTGTGTTGTAGAACACGGGGTCATCGGTCCCGACCCGGACCGGATGCGTCCCCTTATGGAACTCCCACTGCCCCACTGCCTAAAAGCTCTGAAGAGGTGCCTAGGGTTTTTTTCCTACTACGCTCAGTGGGTCCCCTACTATGCAGACAAAGCCCGTCCGCTGATCAAGTCCACCTCTTTTCCCGTGACGGCAGAGGCCCGCTTAGCCTTCCACCGTATCAAGGAAGACATTGCCAAAGCCACCATGCACGCAGTGGACGAATCCATCCCCTTCCAGGTGGAAAGCGATGCGTCCGACTTCGCTCTGGCCGCCACCCTTAATCAGGCGGGGAGACCTGTGGCATTCTTCTCACGAACCCTCCAGGGCCCGGAGACCAGACACTCCGCGGTCGAGAAGGAGGCCCAGGCTATCGTGGAGGCTGTGCGTCATTGGAGGCACTACCTGGCCGGAAAACGATTTACCCTGCTCACTGACCAGCGTTCAGTTGCTTTTATGTTCAACAACAAGCAGAGGGGCAAAATCAAAAATGACAAGATCTTGAGGTGGAGAATCGAACTTTCCACCTACAATTACGAGATCTTGTACCGGCCTGGGAAGCTCAATGAACCCCCAGATGCCCTATCGCGTGGCACCTGCGCCAGCGCGCAGATCGATAGGCTGAGGGCCCTCCACAATGACCTCTGCCACCCGGGGGTCACCAGGTTCTTCCACTTCATCAAGGCCCGCAACCTGCCTTACTCCATTGAGGAGGTCAGGACCATGACCAAGAACTGCCAAGTCTGCGCTGAGTGCAAACCGCACTTTTATAGACCAGACAGAGCCCACCTGATAAAAGCCACTCGCCCTTTCGAACGCCTGAGCGTCGATTTTAAAGGGCCTCTCCCCTCCTCCGACCGCAATGTGTACTTCCTCAACATCATTGATGAGTACTCCCGTTTCCCGTTCGCTATCCCCTGCTCGGACATGACCAGTGCCACGGTCATTAAATCTCTGAACAGCCTCTTCACCCTGTTCGGTTTCCCCAGCTATATCCATAGCGACCGGGGCTCGTCGTTTATGAGCGACGAACTCCGCCAGTACCTGCTCGCTAGGGGTATAGCCACAAGCAGGACCACCAGTTACAACCCCCGGGGGAACGGACAGGTGGAAAGAGAGAATGCAACAGTTTGGAAGGCCGCCCTACTAGCCTTAAAGTCTAGGGGCCTTCCGACCTCCCGCTGGCAGGAGGTGCTCCCCGATGCGCTCCACTCGATTCGGTCACTGCTCTGCACTGCCACCAATGCCACCCCTCACGAGAAAATGTTTGTCTTCCCAAGGAAGTCCACATCGGGGACATCGTTACCGCCATGGCTGACGTCCCCAGGGCCGGTACTACTGAGAAGACACGTGAGGGCCAATAAAACGGACCCCCTGGTCGAGAGGGTCGACCTCCTCCACGCCAACCCCCAGTACGCTTACATTGCGTACCCGGACGGGCGGGAGGACACAGTCTCCATACGAGACCTCGCACCCTCGGGGACCGCTGTAACCCACTACCCATTACCACCCCCCCCCACGACCCGATATCCAACCCCAGCAGCCGGCTCGCCTTGGACCGTCACCCATGAGGACTACACTCCAGGGCCCCAGCCTACACGGGACGCGACGCCGGAAGCTCCACCACCCCTGCCGTCGCCACGTCGATCACAGCGGCAGACAAGACCTCCGGAGAGACTCCAATACACGAACTTTTAAATACACTTCACCCCGCCGGACTCATTTTTAAACAAGGGGTGAATGTGGTAAACCACTGTCATACCTGTCTGTGTCTGTATGTGTATTCCACTAGGTACAGGTCTGGACATGCCTCGGCTGACTCCTCCCACTATTCCAGGTATATAAGTGACTACCTCCCAGTCCCTTAGTATTCTGGACGGGTCGACCACTCGAGACAAGACCTTCATTCTTTAGTTAATAAAAGCCTGATTGTTACTCGCTCAACTTCAGTCTTTTGAGTAATTGATGGCGCATCACTCTGTAAATACTGACACACTCCCGGAGACACTCTGTAAACACTGACACACTCTGCGGGACACTCTGTAAATACTGACACACTCCCGGGGACCCCCTATAAATACTGACACTCTCCCGGGGACCCTCTGTAAATGCAGACACACTTCTGGAGACACTCTGTAAATACTGACACACTCCCGGGGACCCTCTGTAAATACTGACACACTCCCGGAGACACTCTGTAAATACTGACACACTCCCGGAAACTCTCTGTAAATACTAACACACTCCCCTGGACACTCTGTATAGACTGACACACTCCAGGAGACATTCTGTAAATACTGACACACTGCCCGGGGACACGCTGGAAATACTGACACTCTCCCGGAGACACTCTGTAAACACTGACACACTCCCTGGGACACTCTGTAAATACTGACCCATTCCCCGGGACAATCTGTAAATACTGACACACTCCCGGCGACAATCTGTAAATACTGACACGTTCCCGGGGACACTCTGTAAATACCGACACACTCCCGGAGACACTCTATAAACACTGACACACTCCCGGGGACACTCTGTAAATACTGACACACTCCCTGAGACACTCTGTAAATACTGACACACTGCCGGAGACAATCTGTGAATACAGATACACGCCCGGAGACACTCTGTAAATACTGACACACACCCCGGGACACTCTGAAAATACTGACACACTCCCGGGGACACTATGTAAATACTGACACACTCCCGGGGACACTCTGTAAATACTTACACACTCCCGGAGACACTCTGTAAATACTGACACACTCCCGGGGACACTCTGTAAATACTGACACACCCCCGGGGACACGCTGTAAATACTGACACACTCCCGGAGACACTCTGTAAATACTGACACACCCCCAGGTGCACTCTGTAAATTCTGACACTCTCCCGGGGACACTCTGTAAATACTGACACACTCCCGGGGACAGTCTGTAAATACGGACACATTCCCGGAGGCACTCTGTAAATACTGTCACACTGCCCGGGAACACGCTGTAAATACTGACACACTCCCGGAGACACTCTGTAAATACTGACACACTCCCCGAGACACTCTGTAAATACTGACACACTCCCCGGGACACTCTGTAAATACTGACACACTCCCGGGGACACTCTGTAAATACTGACACGCTCCCGGGGACACTCAGTAAATACCGACACACTCCCGGAGACACTCTGTAAACACTGACACACTCCCGGGGACACTCTGTAAATACTGACACACTCCCTGAGACAGACTGTAAATACTGACACATTCCCAGAGACAATCTGTAATTACTGACACATCCCGGAGACACTCTGTAAATACAGACACACTCCCGGGGACACTCTGTAAATACTGACACACTCCCCGGGACACTTTGTAAATACTGACACACACCCCGGGACACGTTGTAAATACAGACACACCCCCGGGGACACTCTGTAAATACTGACACACACCCGGGGATACTCTGTAAATACTGACAACCCCCCGGGGAAACTCTGTAAATACTGATACACTCCCGGGGATACTCTGTAAATAAGGACACACACCCGGGGATAATCTGTAAATACTGACACACCCCCGGGGACACTCTGTAAATACTGACACACTCCCGGGGACACTCTGTAAATACTGACACATTCCCGGAGACACTCTGTAAATACTGACACAACCCCGGGGACACTCTGTAAATACTGACACACTCCCGGGGACACTCTGTAAATACTGACACACCCCCGGGTGTACTCTGTAAATACTGACACCCCCCCGGGGATGCTCTGTAAATACTGACACACCCCCGGGGACTCTCTGTAAATACTGACGCAACCCTGGGGACCCTCTGTAAATACTGACACACCCCCGGGGGCTCTCTGTAAATACTGACACACTCCCGGGGACACTCAGTAAATACCGACACACTCCCGGAGACACTCTGTAAACACTGACACACTCCCGGGGACACTCTGTAAATACTGACACACTCCCTGAGACAGACTGTAAATACTGACACATTCCCAGAGACAATCTGTAATTACTGACACATCCCGGAGACACTGTGTAAATACAGACACACTCCCGGGGACACTCTGTAAATACTGACACACTCCCCGGGACACTTTGTAAATACTGACACACACCCCGGGACACGTTGTAAATACAGACACACCCCCGGGGACACTCTGTAAATACTGACACACACCCGGGGATACTCTGTAAATACTGACAACCCCCCGGGGAAACTCTGTAAATACTGATACACTCCCGGGGATACTCTGTAAATAAGGACACACACCCGGGGATAATCTGTAAATACTGACACACCCCCGGGGACACTCTGTAAATACTGACACACTCCCTGAGACACTCTGTAAATACTGACACACTGCCGGAGACAATCTGTGAATACAGATACACGCCCGGAGACACTCTGTAAATACTGACACACACCCCGGGACACTCTGAAAATACTGACACACTCCCGGGGACACTATGTAAATACTGACACACTCCCGGGGACACTCTGTAAATACTTACACACTCCCGGAGACACTCTGTAAATACTGACACACTCCCGGGGACACTCTGTAAATACTGACACACCCCCGGGGACACGCTGTAAATACTGACACACTCCCGGAGACACTCTGTAAATACTGACACACCCCCAGGTGCACTCTGTAAATTCTGACACTCTCCCGGGGACACTCTGTAAATACTGACACACTCCCGGGGACAGTCTGTAAATACGGACACATTCCCGGAGGCACTCTGTAAATACTGTCACACTGCCCGGGGACACGCTGTAAATACTGACACACTCCCCGGGACACTCTGTAAATACTGACACACTCCCCGAGACACTCTGTAAATACTGACACACTCCCCGGGACTCTCTGTAAATACTGACACACTCCCGGGGACACTCTGTAAATACTGACACACTCCCGGGGACACTCAGTAAATACCGACACACTCCCGGAGACACTCTGTAAACACTGACACACTCCCGGGGACACTCTGTAAATACTGACACACTCCCTGAGACAGACTGTAAATACTGACACATTCCCAGAGACAATCTGTAATTACTGACACATCCCGGAGACACTGTGTAAATACAGACACACTCCCGGGGACACTCTGTAAATACTGACACACTCCCCGGGACACTTTGTAAATACTGACACACACCCCGGGACACGTTGTAAATACAGACACACCCCCGGGGACACTCTGTAAATACTGACACACACCCGGGGATACTCTGTAAATACTGACAACCCCCCGGGGAAACTCTGTAAATACTGATACACTCCCGGGGATACTCTGTAAATAAGGACACACACCCGGGGATAATCTGTAAATACTGACACACCCCCGGGGACACTCTGTAAATACTGACACACTCCCGGGGACACTCTGTAAATACTGACACACTCCCGGAGACACTCTGTAAATACTGACACAACCCCGGGGACACTCTGTAAATACTGACACACTCCCAGGGACACTCTGTAAATACTGACACACCCCCGGGTGTACTCTGTAAATACTGACACACCCCCGGGGATGCTCTGTAAATACTGACACACCCCCGGGGACTCTCTGTAAATACTGACGCAACCCTGGGGACCCTCTGTAAATACTGACACACCCCCGGGGGCTCTCTGTAAATACTGACACACTCCCGGAGACACTCTGTAAATACTGACACAACCCCGGGGACACTCTGTAAATACTGACACACTCCCGGGGACACTCTGTAAATACTGACACACCCCCGGGGATGCTCTGTAAATACTGACACCCCCCCGGGGACTCTCTGTAAATACTGACGCAACCCTGGGGACCCTCTGTAAATACTGACACACCCCCGGGGACACTCTGTAAATCCTGACACACCCCCGGGGACTCTCTGTAAATATTGACACACCCCCGGGGATACTCTGTAAATACTGACACACCCCCGGGGACACTCTGTAAATACTGACACACCCCCGGGGATACTCTGTAAATGCTGACACACCCCCGCGGATACCCTGTAAATACTGACACACCCCCGGGGACAATCTGTAAGTACTGACACATCCCCGGGGATGCTCTGTAAATACTGACACACCCCCGGGGATACTCTGTAATTACTGACACACCCCCGGGGACACTCTGTAAATACTGACACATCCCCGGGGATACTCTGTAAATACTGACACACCCGCGGGGACACTCTGTAAATACTGACACACCCCGGGGTATACTCTGTAAATACTGACACACGCCCCGGGACACTTTGTAAATACTGACACACCCCCGGGGACACTCTGTAAATATTGACACACAGCCGGGGATACTCTGTAAATACTGACAACCCCCCGGGGAAACTCTGTAAATACTGATACACTCCCGGGGATACTCTGTAAATAAGGACACACCCCCGGGGATACTCTGTAAATACTGACACACCCCCGGGGACACTCTGTAAATACTGACACACTCCCGGGGACACTCTGTAAATACTGACACACGCCCGGAGACACTCTGTAAATACTGAAACAACCCCGGGGCACTCTGTAAATACTGACACACACCCCGGGACACTTTGTAAATACAGACACACCCCCGGGGACACTCTGTAAATATTGACACACAGCCGGGGATACTCTGTAAATACTGACAACCCCCCGGGGAAACTCTGTAAATACTGATACACTCCCGGGGATACTCTGTAAATAAGGACACACCCCCGGGGATACTCTGTAAATACTGACACACCCCCGGGGACACTCTGTAAATACTGACACACTCCCGGGGACACTCTGTAAATACTGACACACGCCCGGAGACACTCTGTAAATACTGAAACAACCCCGGGGCACTCTGTAAATACTGACACACTCCCGGGGACACTCTGTAAATACTGACACACCCCCGGGTGTACTCTGTAAATACTGACACCCCCCCGGGGATGCTCTGTAAATACTGACACACCCCCGGGGATACTCTGTAAATACTGACACACCCCCGGGGATTCTCTGTAAATACTGACACACCCCCGGGGACTCTCTGTAAATACTGACGCAACCCTGGGGACCCTCTGTAAATACTGACACACCCCCGGGGACTCTCTGTAAATACTGACACACCCCCGGGGACACTCTGTAAATACTGACACACCCCCGGGGACTCTCTGTAAATACTGACACACCCCCGGGGATACTCTGTAAATACTGACACACCCCCGGAGACAATCTGTAAATACAGACACACCCCCGGAGACACTCTGTAAATTCTGACATGCTCCCGCAGATACTCTGTAAATAATGACACACTCCCGGCGACACGCTGTAAATACAGACACACCCCCGCAGACACTCTGTAAATACTGACACACTCCCGGAGACAATCTGTAAATACAGACACACCCCCGGAGACACTCTGTAAATTCTGACATGCTCCCGCAGATACTCTGTAAATAATGACACACTCCCGGCGACACGCTGTAAATACAGACACACCCCCGCAGACACTCTGTAAATACTGACACACTCCCGGGGACTCTCTGTAAATACTGACACACTCCCGGAGACACTCTGTAAATACTGACACACTCCCGGGGGCCCTCTGTAAATACTGACACACACCCCGGGACACACTGTAAACACTGTCACACTCCCGGGAATACTCTGGAAATGCTGACACACTCCCGGAGACACTCTGTAAATACTGACACGCCCCCGGAGACACACTGTAAATACTGACACACTCCCGGGGACCCTCTGTAAATACTGACACACTCCCGGAGGCACTCTGCAAATACTGACACACTCCCCGGGGACACTCTGTAAATACAGACACACTCCCGGGGACACTCTTTAAATACTGACACACTCCCGGGGACACGCTGTAAATACTGACACACTCCCCGGGGACACGTTGTAAATACTGACACACTCCCGGAGGCACTCTTTAAATACTGACACACTCCCGGAGACACTATTTAAATACTGACTCACTCCCGGGGACACGCTGTAAATACTGACACACTCGCTGGGGACACGTTGTAAAAACTGACACACTCCCGGAGACACTCTTTAAATACTGACACACTCCCGGAGGCACTCTGTAAATACTGACACACTCCCGGAGACACTCTGTAAACACTGACACACTCTGCGGGACACTCTGTAAATACTGACACACTCCCGGGGACCCCCTATAAATACTGACACTCTCCCGGGGACCCTCTGTAAATGCAGACACACTTCTGGAGACATTCTGTAAATACTGACACACTCCCGGGGACCCTCTGTAAATACTGACACACTCCCGGAGACACTCTGTAAATACTGACACACTCCCGGAAACTCTCTGTAAATAATAACACACTCCCCGGGACACTCTGTATAGACTGACACACTCCAGGAGACATTCTGTAAATACTGACACACTGCCCGGGGACACGCTGGAAATACTGACACTCTCCCGGCGACAATCTGTAAATACTGACACGCTCCCGGGGACACTCTGTAAATACCGACACACTCCCGGAGACACTCTATAAACACTGACACACTCCCGGGGACACTCTGTAAATACTGACACACTCCCTGAGACACTCTGTAAATACTGACACACTGCCGGAGACAATCTGTGAATACAGATACACGCCCGGAGACACTCTGTAAATACTGACACACACCCCGGGACACTCTGAAAATACTGACACACTCCCGGGGACACTATGTAAATACTGACACACTCCCGGGGACACTCTGTAAATACTTACACACTCCCGGAGACACTCTGTAAATACTGACACACTCCCGGGGACACTCTGTAAATACTGACACACCCCCGGGGACACGCTGTAAATACTGACACACTCCCGGAGACACTCTGTAAATACTGACACACCCCCAGGTGCACTCTGTAAATTCTGACACTCTCCCGGGGACACTCTGTAAATACTGACACACTCCCGGGGACAGTCTGTAAATACGGACACATTCCCGGAGACACTCTGTAAATACTGTCACACTGCCCGGGGACACGCTGTAAATACTGACACACTCCCGGAGACACTCTGTAAATACTGACACACTCCCCGAGACACTCTGTAAATACTGACACACTCCCCGGGACACTCTGTAAATACCGACACACTCCCGGAGACACTCTGTAAACACTGACACACTCCCGGGGACACTCTGTAAATACTGACACACTCCCTGAGACACACTGTAAATACTGACACATTCCCAGAGACAATCTGTAATTACTGACACACTCCCGGGGACACTCTGTAAATACTGACACACTCCCGGAGACACTGTGTAAATACAGACACACCCCCGGAGACACTCTGTAAATATTGACACACACCCCGGAACACTCTGTAAATGCTGACACACTCCCGGGGACACTCTGTAAATACTGACACACTCCCCGGGACACTTTGTAAATACTGACACACACCCCGGGACACGTTGTAAATACAGACACACCCCCGGGGACACTCTGTAAATACTGACACACACCCGGGGATACTCTGTAAATACTGACAACCCCCCGGGGAAACTCTTTAAATACTGATACACTCCCGGGGATACTCTGTAAATAAGGACACACACCCGGGGATAATCTGTAAATACTGACACACCCCCGGGGACACTCTGTAAATACTGACACACTCCCGGGGACACTCTGTAAATACTGACACACTCCCGGAGACACTCTGTAAATACTGACACTACCCCGGGGACACTCTGTAAATACTGACACACCCCCGGGGACACTCTGTAAATACTGACACACTCCCGGGGACACTCTGTAAATACTGACACACTCCCGGAGACACTCTGTAAATACTGACACTACCCCGGGGACACTCTGTAAATACTGACACACTCCCGGAGACACTCTGTAAATACTGACACTACCCCGGGGACACTCTGTAAATACTGACACACCCCCGGGGACACTCTGTAAATACTGACACACCCCCGGGGATGCTCTTTAAATACTGACACACCCCCGGGGACTCTCTGTAAATACTGACACAACCCTGGGGACCATCTGTAAATACTGACACACCCCCGGGGGCTCTCTGTAAATACTGACACACCCCCGGGGACACTCTGTAAATACTGACACACCCCCGGGGACTCTCTGTAAATATTGACACACCCCCGGGGATACTCTGTAAATACTGACACACCCCCGGGGACACTCTGTAAATACTGACACACCCCCGGGGATACTCTGTAAATGCTGACACACCCCCGCGGATACCCTGTAAATACTGACACACCCCCGGGGACAATCTGTAAGTACTGACACATCCCCGGGGATGCTCTGTAAATACTGACACACCCCCGGGGATACTCTGTAATTACTGACACACCCCCGGGGACACTCTGTAAATACTGACACATCCCCGGGGATACTCTGTAAATACTGACACACCCGTGGGGACACTCTGTAATACTGACACACCCCGGGGTATACTCTGTAAATACTGACACACGCCCCGGGACACTTTGTAAATACTGACACACAGCCGGGGATACTCTGTAAATACTGACACACTCCCGGGGATACTCTGTAAATACTGACACACGCCCCGGGACACTCTGTAAATATTGACACACAGCCGGGGATACTCTGTAAATACTGACACACTCCCGGGGATACTCTGTAAATACTGACACACCCCCGGGGACACTCTGTAAATACTGACACACTCCCGGGGACACTCTGTAAATACTGACACACGCCCGGAGACACTCTGTAAATACTGACACAACCCCGGGGACACTCTGTAAATACTGACACACTCCCGGGGACACTCTGTAAATACTGACACACCCCCGGGTGTACTCTGTAAATACTGACACACCCCCGGGGATGCTCTGTAAATACTGACACACCCCCGGGTGTACTCTGTAAATACTGACACACACCCGGGGATGCTCTGTAAATACTGACACACCCCCGGGTGTACTCTGTAAATACTGACACACCCCCGGGGACTCTCTGTAAATACTGACACACCACCGGGGACTCTCTGTAAATACTGACACGCCCCCGGGGACACTCTGTAAATACTGACACTCCCCCGGGGACACTCTGTAAATACTGACACACTCCCGGGGACACTCTGTAAATACTGACACACCCCCGGGGATGCTCTGTAAATACTGACACCCCCCCGGGGACTCTCTGTAAATACTGACGCAACCCTGGGGACCCTCTGTAAATACTGACACACCCCCGGGGACACTCTGTAAATCCTGACACACCCCCGGGGACTCTCTGTAAATATTGACACACCCCCGGGGATACTCTGTAAATACTGACACACCCCCGGGGACACTCTGTAAATACTGACACACCCCCGGGGATACTCTGTAAATGCTGACACACCCCCGCGGATACCCTGTAAATACTGACACACCCCCGGGGACAATCTGTAAGTACTGACACATCCCCGGGGATGCTCTGTAAATACTGACACACCCCCGGGGATACTCTGTAATTACTGACACACCCCCGGGGACACTCTGTAAATACTGACACATCCCCGGGGATACTCTGTAAATACTGACACACCCGCGGGGACACTCTGTAAATACTGACACACCCCGGGGTATACTCTGTAAATACTGACACACGCCCCGGGACACTTTGTAAATACTGACACACCCCCGTGGACACTCTGTAAATATTGACACACAGCCGGGGATACTCTGTAAATACTGACAACCCCCCGGGGAAACTCTGTAAATACTGATACACTCCCGGGGATACTCTGTAAATAAGGACACACCCCCGGGGATACTCTGTAAATACTGACACACCCCCGGGGACACTCTGTAAATACTGACACACTCCCGGGGACACTCTGTAAATACTGACACACGCCCGGAGACACTCTGTAAATACTGAAACAACCCCGGGGCACTCTGTAAATACTGACACACACCCCGGGACACTTTGTAAATACAGACACACCCCCGGGGACACTCTGTAAATATTGACACACAGCCGGGGATACTCTGTAAATACTGACAACCCCCCGGCGAAACTCTGTAAATACTGATACACTCCCGGGGATACTCTGTAAATAAGGACACACCCCCGGGGATACTCTGTAAATACTGACACACCCCCGGGGACACTCTGTAAATACTGACACACTCCCGGGGACACTCTGTAAATACTGACACACGCCCGGAGACACTCTGTAAATACTGAAACAACCCCGGGGCACTCTGTAAATACTGACACACTCCCGGGGACACTCTGTAAATACTGACACACCCCCGGGTGTACTCTGTAAATACTGACACCCCCCCGGGGATGCTCTGTAAATACTGACACACCCCCGGGGATACTCTGTAAATACTGACACACCCCCGGGGATTCTCTGTAAATACTGACACACCCCCGGGGACTCTCTGTAAATACTGACGCAACCCTGGGGACCCTCTGTAAATACTGACACACCCCCGGGGACTCTCTGTAAATACTGACACACCCCCGGGGACACTCTGTAAATACTGACACACCCCCGGGGACTCTCTGTAAATACTGACACACCCCCGGGGATACTCTGTAAATACTGACACACCCCCGGAGACAATCTGTAAATACAGACACACCCCCGGAGACACTCTGTAAATTCTGACATGCTCCCGCAGATACTCTGTAAATAATGACACACTCCCGGCGACACGCTGTAAATACAGACACACCCCCGCAGACACTCTGTAAATACTGACACACTCCCGGAGACAATCTGTAAATACAGACACACCCCCGGAGACACTCTGTAAATTCTGACATGCTCCCGCAGATACTCTGTAAATAATGACACACTCCCGGCGACACGCTGTAAATACAGACACACCCCCGCAGACACTCTGTAAATACTGACACACTCCCGGGGACTCTCTGTAAATACTGACACACTCCCGGAGACACTCTGTAAATACTGACACACTCCCGGGGGCCCTCTGTAAATACTGACACACACCCCGGGACACACTGTAAACACTGACACACTCCCGGGAATACTCTGGAAATGCTGACACACTCCCGGAGACACTCTGTAAATACTGACACGCCCCCGGAGACACACTGTAAATACTGACACACTCCCGGGGACCCTCTGTAAATACTGACACACTCCCGGAGACACTCTGCAAATACTGACACACTCCCCGGGGACACTCTGTAAATACAGACACACTCCCGGGGACACTCTTTAAATACTGACACACTCCCGGGGACACGCTGTAAATACTGACACACTCCCCGGGGACACGTTGTAAATACTGACACACTCCCGGAGGCACTCTTTAAATACTGACACACTCCCGGAGACACTATTTAAATACTGACTCACTCCCGGGGACACGCTGTAAATACTGACACACTCGCTGGGGACACGTTGTAAATACTGACACACTCCCGGAGACACTCTTTAAATACTGACACACTCCCGGAGGCACTCTGTAAATACTGACACACTCCCGGAGACAATCTGTAAACACTGACACACTCTGCGGGACACTCTGTAAATACTGACACACTCCCGGGGACCCCCTATAAATACTGACACTCTCCCGGGGACCCTCTGTAAATGCAGACACACTTCTGGAGACATTCTGTAAATACTGACACACTCCCGGGGACCCTCTGTAAATACTGACACACTCCCGGAGACACTCTGTAAATACTGACACACTCCCGGAAACTCTCTGTAAATAATAACACACTCCCCGGGACACTCTGTATAGACTGACACACTCCAGGAGACATTCTGTAAATACTGACACACTGCCCGGGGACACGCTGGAAATACTGACACTCTCCCGGCGACAATCTGTAAATACTGACACGCTCCCGGGGACACTCTGTAAATACCGACACACTCCCGGAGACACTCTATAAACACTGACACACTCCCGGGGACACTCTGTAAATACTGACACACTCCCTGAGACACTCTGTAAATACTGACACACTGCCGGAGACAATCTGTGAATACAGATACACGCCCGGAGACACTCTGTAAATACTGACACACACCCCGGGACACTCTGAAAATACTGACACACTCCCGGGGACACTATGTAAATACTGACACACTCCCGGGGACACTCTGTAAATACTTACACACTCCCGGAGACACTCTGTAAATACTGACACACTCCCGGGGACACTCTGTAAATACTGACACACCCCCGGGGACACGCTGTAAATACTGACACACTCCCGGAGACACTCTGTAAATACTGACACACCCCCAGGTGCACTCTGTAAATTCTGACACTCTCCCGGGGACACTCTGTAAATACTGACACACTCCCGGGGACAGTCTGTAAATACGGACACATTCCCGGAGACACTCTGTAAATACTGTCACACTGCCCGGGGACACGCTGTAAATACTGACACACTCCCGGAGACACTCTGTAAATACTGACACACTCCCCGAGACACTCTGTAAATACTGACACACTCCCCGGGACACTCTGTAAATACTGACACACTCCCGGGGACACTCTGTAAATACTGACACACTCCCGGGGACACTCAGTAAATACCGACACACTCCCGGAGACACTCTGTAAACACTGACACACTCCCGGGGACACTCTGTAAATACTGACACACTCCCTGAGACACACTGTAAATACTGACACATTCCCAGAGACAATCTGTAATTACTGACACACTCCCGGGGACACTCTGTAAATACTGACACACTCCCGGAGACACTGTGTAAATACAGACACACCCCCGGAGACACTCTGTAAATATTGACACACACCCCGGAACACTCTGTAAATGCTGACACACTCCCGGGGACACTCTGTAAATACTGACACACTCCCCGGGACACTTTGTAAATACTGACACACACCCCGGGACACGTTGTAAATACAGACACACCCCCGGGGACACTCTGTAAATACTGACACACACCCGGGGATACTCTGTAAATACTGACAACCCCCCGGGGAAACTCTTTAAATACTGATACACTCCCGGGGATACTCTGTAAATAAGGACACACACCCGGGGATAATCTGTAAATACTGACACACCCCCGGGGACACTCTGTAAATATTGACACACTCCCGGGGACACTCTGTAAATACTGACACACTCCCGGAGACACTCTGTAAATACTGACACTACCCCGGGGACACTCTGTAAATACTGACACACCCCCGGGGACACTCTGTAAATACTGACACACTCCCGGGGACACTCTGTAAATACTGACACACTCCCGGAGACACTCTGTAAATACTGACACTACCCCGGGGACACTCTGTAAATACTGACACACTCCCGGAGACACTCTGTAAATACTGACACTACCCCGGGGACACTCTGTAAATACTGACACACCCCGGGGGACACTCTGTAAATACTGACACACCCCCGGGGATGCTCTTTAAATACTGACACACCCCCGGGGACTCTCTGTAAATACTGACACAACCCTGGGGACCATCTGTAAATACTGACACACCCCCGGGGGCTCTCTGTAAATACTGACACACCCCCGGGGACACTCTGTAAATACTGACACACCCCCGGGGACTCTCTGTAAATATTGACACACCCCCGGGGATACTCTGTAAATACTGACACACCCCCGGGGACACTCTGTAAATACTGACACACCCCCGGGGATACTCTGTAAATGCTGACACACCCCCGCGGATACCCTGTAAATACTGACACACCCCCGGGGACAATCTGTAAGTACTGACACATCCCCGGGGATGCTCTGTAAATACTGACACACCCCCGGGGATACTCTGTAATTACTGACACACCCCCGGGGACACTCTGTAAATACTGACACATCCCCGGGGATACTCTGTAAATACTGACACACCCGTGGGGACACTCTGTAATACTGACACACCCCGGGGTATACTCTGTAAATACTGACACACGCCCCGGGACACTTTGTAAATACTGACACACAGCCGGGGATACTCTGTAAATACTGACACACTCCCGGGGATACTCTGTAAATACTGACACACGCCCCGGGACACTCTGTAAATATTGACACACAGCCGGGGATACTCTGTAAATACTGACACACTCCCGGGGATACTCTGTAAATACTGACACACCCCCGGGGACACTCTGTAAATACTGACACACTCCCGGGGACACTCTGTAAATACTGACACACGCCCGGAGACACTCTGTAAATACTGACACAACCCCGGGGACACTCTGTAAATACTGACACACTCCCGGGGACACTCTGTAAATACTGACACACCCCCGGGTGTACTCTGTAAATACTGACACACCCCCGGGGATGCTCTGTAAATACTGACACACCCCCGGGTGTACTCTGTAAATACTGACACACACCCGGGGATGCTCTGTAAATACTGACACACCCCCGGGTGTACTCTGTAAATACTGACACACCCCCGGGGACTCTCTGTAAATACTGACACACCACCGGGGACTCTCTGTAAATACTGACACGCCCCCGGGGACACTCTGTAAATACTGACACTCCCCCGGGGACTCTCTGTAAATACTGACACGCCCCCGGGGACACTCTGTAAATACTGACACTCCCCCGGGGACTCTCTGTAAATACTGACACACCCCCGGGGATACTCTGTAAATACTGACACACCCCCGGGGACACTCTGTAAATACTGACACACCCCCGGGGATACTCTGTAAATACTGACACACCCCCGGGGATACTCTGTAAATACTGACACACCCCCGGGGACACTCTGTAAATACTGACACACCCCCGGGGATACTCTGTAAATACTGACACACACCCGGGGACACTCTGTAAATACTGACACACCCCCGGGGATACTCTGTAAATACTGACACACCCCCGGGGTTACCCTGTAAATACTGACACACCCCCGGGGACAATCTGTAAGTACTGACACACCCCCGGGGATGCTCTGTAAATACTGACACAGCCCCGGGATTACTCTGTAATTACTGACACACCCCCGGGGACACTCTGTAAATACTGACACATCCCCGGGGATACTCTGTAAATACAGACACACCCGCGGGGACACTCTGTAAATACTGACACACCCCGGGGTATACTCTGTAAATGCTGACACACCCCCGGGGATACTCAGTAAATACAGACACACCCCCGGGGATACTCTGTAAATACTAACACACTCCCGGGGATACTCTGTGAATATTGACACACCCCCGGGGATACTCTGTAAATGCTGATACACCCCCGGGGATACTCTGTAAATACTGACACACCCCCGGGGATATTCTGTAAATACTGACACACCCCCGGGGATACTCTGTAATTACTGACACACCCCCGGGGATAATCTGTAAATACTGACACACTCCCGGGGATACACTGTATATACTGACACACCCCCGGGGATACTCTGTAAATACTGACACACTCCCGGCGATACTCTGTAAATACTGACACACCCCCGGGGACCCTCTGCAAATACTGACACACTCCCGGGGTTACTCTGTATATACTGACACACCCCCAGGGACACTGCGTAAATACTGCCACACCCCCGGGGAAACTCTGTAAATACTGACACACCCTCGGGATACTCTGTAAATACTGACACACCCTCGGGATACTCTGTAAATACTGCCACACCCCCGGGGACACTCGGTAAATACTGACACACCCCCGGGGAAACTCTGTAAATACTGACACACCCTCGGGATACTCTGTAAATACTGACACACCCCCGGGGACACTCTGTAAATGCTGACACACCCCCGGGGAAACTCTGTGAATAATGACACACCCATGGGGACCCTCTGTAAAAACCGACACACCCCCGGGATACTCTGTAAATACTGACACATCCCCGGGGATGCTCTGTATATGCTGACACACCCCCGGGGAAACTCTGTGAATACTGACACACCCATGGGGACCCTCTGTAAAAACCGACACACCCCCGGGACACTCTGTAAATACTGACGCACCCCCGGGGATGCTCTGTAAATACTGACACACTCCCAGGGATACCCTGTAAATACAGACACACCCCCGGGGTCACTCTGTAAATACTGACACACAACCGGGGATACTCTGTAAATACTGACACACCCCCGGGGATACACTGTAAATACTGACACACCCCCGGGGACACTCTGTAAATATTGAAACACCCCCGGGGACACTCTGAAAATACAGACACACCCCCGGGGACCAGCTGTAAATACTGACACACCCCCGGGGATACTCTATAAATACTGACACACCCCCGGGGATACTCTGTAAATACTGACACACCCGCGGTGATACTCTGTAAATACTGACACACTCCAGGGGATAAGCTGTAAATACTGACACACTCCCGGGGATACTCTGTAAATACTGACACACTCCCGGGGATGCTCTGTAAATACTGACACACCCCCGGGGACACACTGTAAATACTGACACACCCCCGGGGATACTCTGTAAATACTGACACACCCCCGGGGATACTCTGTAATTACTGACACACCCCCGGGGACACTCTGTAAATACTGACACACTCCCGGGGATACTCTGTAAATACTGAAACACTCCCGGGGATACTCTGTAAATACTGACACACCCCCGGGGACACTATGTAAACACTGAAACACCCCCGGGGACTCACTGTAAATACTGACACACCCCCGGAGACACTCTGTAAATACTGACACACACCCGGAGACACTCTGTAAATACTGACACACCCCCGGGGATACTCTGTAAATACTGACACTCCTCCGGGGATACTCCGTAAACACTGACACACCCCCGCGGACACTCTGTCAATACTGACACACCCCCAGGGACACTCTGTACATACTGACACACCCCCGGGGACTCTCTGTAATTACTGACACACCCCCGGGGATACTCTGTAAATACTGACACACCCCCGGGGATACTCTGCAAATACTGACGCACCCCCGGGGAAACTCTAAATACTGACACACCCCCGGGGATACTCTGCAAATACTGACACACCCCCGGGGACCCTCTGTAAATACTGCCACACCCCAGGGGATACTCTGTAAATACTGACACACCCCCGGGGATACTCTGTGAATACTGACACACCCCCGGGGACACCCTTTAAATAGTGACACACCCCCGGGGATACTCTGTAAATACTGACACACTACCAGGGATACTCTGTAAATACTGACACACCCCCGGGGACACTCTGTAAATACAGACACACACCCGGGGACACTCTGTAAATACAGACACACCCCCGGGGACACTTTGTAAATACTGACACACCCCCGGGGATACTCTGTAAATACTGACACTCCCCCGGGGACACTCTGTACATACTGACACACCCCCGGGGATACTCTGTAAATACTGTCACACCCCCGGGGATACTCTGTAAATACTGACACACCCCCGTGGATACTCTGTAAATACTGACACACTCCCGGGTATACTCTGTAAATACTGACACACTCCCGGGGATACTCTGTAAATACTGACACACTCCCGGGGATACTCTGTAAATACTGACACACCCCCGGGGACACCCTGTAATACTGACACACCCCCGGGGATACTCTGTACATACTGACACACCCCCGGGGACACTCTTTAAATACTGACACGCCCGGGGATACTCTGTAAATACTGACACACCCCCGGGGACACTCTGTAAATACTGACACACCCCCGGGGATACTCTGTAAATACTGACACACTCCCGGAGACACTCTGTAAATATTGACACGCCCCCGGGGATACTCTGTAAATACTGACACACCCCCGGGGACACTCTGTAAATACTGACACACTCCCCGGGACACGCTGTAAATACTGACAAACTCCCACAGACACTCTGTAAATACTGACACACTCCCCGGGGACACGCTGTAAATGCTGACGCACTCCCCGGGGACATGTTGTAAATTCTGGCACACGCCCGGAGACACTCTTTAAATACTGACACACTCCCGGAGGCACTCTGTAAATACTGACACACGCCTGGAGACACTCTGTAAATACTGACACAACCCCGGGGACACTCTGTAAATACTGACACACTCCCGGGGACACTCTGTAAATACTGACACACCCCCGGGTGTACTCTGTAAATACTGACACACCCCCGGGGATGCTCTGTAAATACTGACACACCCCCGGGGATACGCTGTAAATACTGACACACCCCCGGGGATTCTCTGTAAATACTGACACACCCCCGGGGACTCTCTGTAAATACTGACGCAACCCTGGGGACCCTCTGTAAATACTGACACACCCCCAGGGACTCTCTGTAAATACTGACACACCCCCGGGGACACTCTGTAAATACTGACACCCCCCGTGGACTCTCTGTAAATACTGACCCACCCCCGGGGATACTCTGTAAATACTGACACACCCCCGGGGACACTCTGTAAATACTGACACACCCCCGGGGATACTCTGTAAATACTGACACACCCCCGGGGATACCCTGTAAATACTGACACACCCCCGGGGACAATCTGTAAGTACTGACACACCCCCGGGGATGCTCTGTAAATACTGACACAGCCCCGGGGTTACTCTGTAATTACTGACACACCCCCGGGGACACTCTGTAAATACTGACACATCCCCGGGGATACTCTGTAAATACTGACACACCCGCGGGGACACTCTGTAAATACTGACACACCCCGTGGTATACTCTGTAAATACTGACACACCCCCGGGGATACTCAGTAAATACAGACACACCCCCCGGGATACTCTGTAAATACTAACACACTCCCGGGGATACTCTGTGAATATTGACACACCCCCGGGGATACTCTGTAAATGCTGACACACCCCCGGGGATACTCTGTAAATACTGACACACCCCCGGGGATATTCTGTAAATACTGACACACCCCCGGGGATACTCTGTAATTACTGACACACCCCCGGGGACACTCTGTAAATACTGACACACTCCCGGGGATACACTGTATATACTGACACACCCCCGGGGATGCTCTGTAATTACTGACACACTCCCGGCGATACTCTGTAAATACTGACACACCCCCGGGGACCCTCTGCAAATACTGACACACTCCCGGGAATACTCTGTATATACTGACACACCCCCAGGGACACTGCGTAAATACTGCCACACCCCCGGGGACACTCGGTAAATTCTGACACACCCCCGGGGAAACTCTGTAAATACTGACACACCCCCGGGGATACTCTGTAAATGCTGACACACCCCCGGGGACACTCTGTAAATACTGACACACCCCCGGGGACACTCTGTAAATACTGACACAACCCCGGGGACATTCTGTAATTACTGACACACCCCCGGGGATACTCTGTATATGCTGACACACCCCCGGGGAACTCTGTGAATACTGACACACCCACGGGGACCCTCTGTAAAAACCGACACACCCCCGGGATACTCTGTAAATACTGACACACTCCCGGGGACATTCTGTAATTACTGACACACCCCCGGGGACACTCTGTAAATACTGACGCACCCCCGGGGATGCTCTGTAAATACTGACACACTCCCAGGGATACCCTGTAAATACTGACACACCCCCGGGGTCACTCTGTAAATACTGACACACACCCGGGGATACTCTGTAAATACTGACACACACCCGGGGATACACTTTAAATACTGACACACCCCCGGGGACACTCTGTAAATACTGAAACACCCCCGGGGACACTCTGAAAATACCGACACACCCCCGGGGACCCGCTGTAAATACTGACACACCCCCGGGGATACTCTGTAAATACTGACACACCCCCGGGGATACTCTGTAAATACTGACACACCCGCGGGGATACTCTGTAAATACTGACACACTCCAGGGGATACGCCGTAAATACTGACACACTCCCGGGGATACTCTGTAAATACTGACAAACTCCCGGGGATGCTCTGTAAATACTGACACACCCCTGGGGATACTCTGTAATTACTGACACACCCCCGGGGATA
The DNA here is from genome assembly GCF_052327205.1 of Somniosus microcephalus. Lineage (NCBI taxonomy): Eukaryota > Metazoa > Chordata > Chondrichthyes > Squaliformes > Somniosidae > Somniosus > Somniosus microcephalus. The sequence continues at coordinate 48,981,654 of NW_028225181.1, read as the reverse complement.
CTCTGTAAATACTGACACACTCCCGGGGAAACTCTGTAAATACTGACACACCCCTGGGGATACTCTGTAATTACTGACACACCCCCGGGGATACTCTGTAAATACTGACACACTCCCGGGGATACTCTGTAAATACTGACACACCCCCGGGGATACACTGTAAATACTGACACACCCCCGGGGACACTCTGTAAATACTGAAACACCCCCGGGGACACTCTGTAAATACCGACACAGCCCCGGGGACCCGCTGTAAATACTGACACACCCCCGGGGATACTCTATAAATACTTACACACCCCCGGGGATACTCTGTAAATACTGACACACTCCCGGGGATGCTCTGTAAATACTGACACACCCCCGGGGACACACTGTAAATACTGACACCCCCCTGGGGATACTCTGTAAATACTGACACACCCCCGGAGATACTCTGTAATTACTGACACACCCCCGGGGACACCCTGTAAATACTGACACACTCCCGGGGATACTCTGTAAATACTGAAACACTCCCGGGGATACTCTGTAAATACTGACACAACCCCGGGGACACTATGTAAACACTGAAACACCCCCGGGGACTCACTGTAAATACTGACACACCCCCGGAGACACTCTGTAAATACTGACACACCCCCGGGGATACTCTGTAAATACTGACACACCCCCGGGGATACTCTGTAAATACTGACACACCCCCGGGGACACTCTGTAAATACTGATACATCCCCGGGGACACTCTGTAAATACTGACACACCTCCGGGGATACTCCGTAAATACTGACACACCCCCGGGGACACTCTGTAAATACTGACACACCCCCAGGGACACTCTGTAAATACTGACACACCCCCGGGGACACTCTGTAATTACTGACACACCCCCGGGGATACTCTGTAAATACTGACACACCCCCGGGGATACTCTGCAAATACTGACACACCCCCGGGGAAACTCTAAATACTGACACACCCCCGGGGATACTCTGTAAATACTGACACACCCCCGGGGACCCTCTGTAAATACTGACACACCCCAGGGGATACTCTGTAAATACTGACACACCCCCGGGGATACTCTGTGAATACTGACACACCCCCGGGCACACCCTTTAAATAGTGACACACCCCCGGGGATACTCTGTAAATACTGACACACTACCAGGGATACTCTGTAAATACTGACACACCCCCGGGGACACTCTGTAAATACTGACACACACCCGGGGACACTCTGTAAATACAGACAGACCCCCGGGGACACTTTGTAAATACTGCCACACACCCGGGGATACTCTGTAAATACTGACACACCCCCGGGGACACTCTGTATATACTGACACACCCCCGGGGATACTCTGTAAATACTGTCACACCCCCGGGGATACTCTGTAAATACTGACACACCCCCGTGGATACTCTGTAAATACTGACACCCTCCCGGGTATACTCTGTAAATACTGACACACTCCCGGGGATACTCTGTAAATACTGACACACTCCCGGGGATACTCTGTAAATACTGACACACCCCCGGGGACACCCTGTAATACTGACACACCCCCGGGGATACTCTGTAAATACTGACACACCCCCGGGGACACACTTTAAATACTGACACACCCCCGGGGATACTCTGTAAATACTGACACACCCCCGGGGACACTCTGTAAATACTGATACACCCCCGGGGAAACTCTGTAAATACTGACACACTCCCGGAGACACTCTGTAAATATTGACACGCCCCCGGGGTTATTCTGTAAATACTGACACACCCCCGGGGACACTCTGTAAATACTGACACACTCCCCGGGACACGTTGTAAATACTGACACACTCCCACAGACACTCTGTAAATACTGACACACTCCCCGGGGACACGCTGTAAATGCTGACACACTCCTGGAGGCACTCTGTAAATACTGACACACTCCCGCAGACTCTCTGTAAACACTGACACACACCCCGGGACATTCTGTCAATACTGACACACTCCCGGAGACACTCTGTAAACACTGAAACTCTCCTGTGGCCCCTCTGTAAATACTGACACACTCCCGGGTCCCCCTGTAAATACTGAAACTCTCCCGGGGACTCTCTGTAAATACAGACACACTCCCGGAGACACTCTGTAAATACTGAAACACTCCCGGAGAGACTCTGTAATTACTGACATCCTCCCGGAAACTCTCTGTAAATACTAACACACTCCCCGGGACACTCTGTAAATACTGACACACTCCCGGAGACACTCTGTAAACACTGACACACTCCCGGAGAAACTCTGTAATTACTGACACAACCCCGGAGGCACTATGTAAATACTGACACACTCCCGGAGACACTCTGTAAATACTGACACCCTCCCGGGGACACTCTGTAAATACTGACAAACTCCCGGAGACACTGTGTAAATACTGACACACTCCCAGAGACTCTCTGTAAATACTGACACACTCCCCGGGGATACGCTGTAAATGCTGACACACTCCCGGAGACACTCTTTAAATACTGACTCACTCCCGGGGACACGCTGTAAATACTGACACACTCCCCGGGGACACATTGTAAATTCTGGCACACGCCCGGAGACACTCTTTAAATACTGACACACTCCCGGAGGATCTCTGTAAACACTGACACACTCCCGGAGACACTCTGTAAACACTGACACACTCCCCGGGACATTCTGTCAATACTGACACACTCCCGGAGACACTCTGTAAATACTGAAACTCTCCTGTTGACCCTCTGTAAATACTGACACACTCCCGGGCACCCCCTGTAAATACTGAAACTCTCCCGAGGACCCTCTGTAAATACAGACACACTCCCGGAGACACTCTGTAAATACTGAAACACTCCCGGAGAGACTCTGTAATTACTGACATCCTCCCGGAAACTCTCTGTAAATACTAACACACTCCGGGAGACACTCTGTAAACACTGACACACTCCCGGAGACACTCTGTAATTACTGACACAACCCCGGAGGCACTATGTAAATACTGACACACTCCCGGACACACTCTGTAAATACTGACACACTCCCGGGGACACTCTGTAAATACTGACACACTCCCGGAGACACTCTGTAAAAACTGACACACTCCCGGGGACACACTGTAACACTGACACACTCCCCGGGACACTCTGTAAATACTGACACGCTCCCGGAGGCACTCTGCAAATACTGACACACTCCTGGGGACACACTGTAAATACTGACACACCCCCGGCGATACTCTGTAAATACTGACACACCCCCGGGGTTACTCTGTAAATACAGACACACCCTCGGGGACACTCTGTAAATACTGATACATCCCCGGGGACACTCTGTAAATACTGAAACACTTCCGGGGATACTCCGTAAATACTGACACACCCCCGGGGACACGCTGTAACTACTGACACACCCCCAGGGACACTCTGTAAATCCTGACACAATCCCGGGGACACTATGTAATTACTGACACACCCCCGGGGATACTCTGTAAATACTAACACACCCCCGGGGATACTGTGTAAATACTGACACACCCCCGGGGATACTCTAAATACTGACACACCCCCGGGGATACTCTGTAAATACTGACACACCCCCGGGGACCCTCTGTAAATACTGACACACCCCCGGGGATACTCTGTAAATACTGACACACCCCCGGGGATACTCTGTAAATACTGACACACCCCCGGGGACACCCTTTAAATAGTGACACACCCCCGGGGATGCTCTGTAAATACTGACACACCCCCGGGGACACTCTGTAAATACTGACACACTCCCGGGGACACTCTGTAAATACTGACACACGCCCGGAGACACTCTGTAAATACTGACACCACCACGGGGACACTCTGTAAATACTGACACACTCCCGGGGACACTCTGTAAATACTGAAACACCCCCGGGTGTACTCTGTAAATACTGACACACCCCCGGGGATGCTCTGTAAATACTGACACACCCCCGGGGATACTCTGTAAATACTGACACACCCCGGGGTATACTCTGTAAATACTGACACACTCCCGGGGACACTCTGTAAATACTGACACACCCCCGGGTGTACTCTGTAAATACTGACACACCCCCGGGGATGCTCTGTAATTACTGACACACCCCCGTGGACACTCTGTAAATACTGACACATCCCCGGGGATACTCTGTAAATACTGACACACCCGCGGGGACATTCTGTAAATACTGACACACCCCGGGGTATACTCTGTAAATACTGACACACTCCCCGGGACACTTTGTAAATACTGACACACACCCCGGGACACTTTGTAAATACAGACACACCCCCGGGGACACTCTGTAAATATTGACACACAGCCGGGGATACTCTGTAAATACTGACAACCCCCCGGGGAAACTCTGTAAATACTGATACACTCCCGGGGATACTCTGTAAATACGGACACACCCCCGGGGATACTCTGTAAATACTGACACACCCCCGGGGACACTCTGTAAATACTGACACACTCCCGCGGACACTCTGTAAATACTGACACACGCCCGGAGACACTCTGTAAATACTGACACAACCCCGGGGACACTCTGTAAATACTGACACACTCCCGGGGACACTCTGCAAATACTGACACATCCCCGGGTGTACTCTGTAAATACTGACACACCCCCGGGGATGCTCTGTAAATACTGACACACCCCCGGGGATACACTGTAAATACTGACACACCCCCGGGGATTCTCTGTAAATATTGACACACCCCCGGGGACTCTCTGTAAATACTGACGCAACCCTGGGGACACTCTGTAAATACTGACACACCCCCGGGGACTCTCTGTAAATACTGACACACCCCCGGGGACACTCTGTAAATACTGACACACCCCCGGGGACTCTCTGTAAATACTGACACACCCCCGGGGATACTCTGTAAATACTGACACACCCCCGGGGACACTCTGTAAATACTGACACACCCCCGGGGATACTCTGTAAATACTGACACACCCCCGGGGATACCCTGTAATTACTGACACACCCCCGGGGATGCTCTGTAAATGCTGACACATCCCCGGGGACACTCTGTAAATACTGACACACCCCCGGGGACACTCTGTAAATACTGACACAACCCCGGGGACACTCTGTAAATACTGACACACCCCCGGGGACACTCTGTAAATACTGACACACCCCCGGGGACACTCTGTAAATACTGACACACCCCCGGGGACACTCTGTAAATACTGACACACCCCCGGGGACACTCTGTAAATACTGACACACCCCCGGGGACACTCTGTAAATACTGACACAACCCCGGGGACATTCTGTAATTACTGACACACCCCCGGGGATACACTGTATATGCTGACACACCCCCGGGGATACTCTGTGAATACTGACACACCCACGGGGACCCTCTGTAAATACCGACACACCCCCGGGATACTCTGTAAATACTGACACACTCCCGGGGACATTCTGTAATTACTGACACACCCCCGGGGACACTCTGTAAATACTGACGCACCCCCGGGGATACACTGTAAATACTGACACACTCCCAGGGATACCCTGTAAATACTGACACACCCCCGGGGTCACTCTGTAAATACTGACACACACCCGGGGATACTCTGTAAATACTGACACACCCCCGGGGATACACTGTAAAGACTGACACTCCCCCGGGGACACTCTGTAAATACTGAAACACCCCCGGGGACACTCTGAAAATACCGACACACCCCCGGGGACCCGCTGTAAATACTGACACACCCCCGGGGATACTCTGTAAATACTGACACACCCCCGGGGATATTCTGTAAATACTGACACACCCGCGGGGATACTCTGTAAATACTGACACACTCCAGGGGATACGCCGTAAATACTGACACACTCCCGGGGATACTCTGTAAATACTGACACACTCCCGGGGATGCTCTGTAAATACTGACACACCCCCGGGGACATTCTGTAAATACTGACACACCCCCGGGGATATTCTGTAAATACTGACACACCCCCGGGGACACTCTGTAAAGATTGAAACACCCCCGGGGACACTCTGTAAATACCGACACACCCCCGGGGTCCCGCTGTAAATACTTACACACCCCCGGGGATACTCTGTAAATACTGACACACCCCCGGGGATATTCTGTAAATACTGACACACCCGCGGTGATACTCTGTAAATACTGACACACTCCAGGGGATACGCTGTAAATACTGACACACTCCCGGGGATACTCTGTAAATACTGACACACTCCCGGGGATGCTCTGTAAATACTGACACACCCCCGGGAAAACACTGTAAATACAGACACACCCCCGGGGATACTCTGTAAATACTGACACACCCCCGGGGACACTCTGTAAATACTGACACACTCCCGGGGATACTCTGTAAATACTGAAACACTCCCGGGGATACTCTGTAAATACTGACACACCCCCGGGGACACTATGTAAACACTGAAACACCCCCGGGGACTCACTGTAAATACTGACACACCCCCGGAGACACTCTGTAAATACTAACACACCCCCGGGGATACTCTGTAAATACTGACACACCCCCGGGGATATTCTGTAAATACTGACACTCCCCCGGGGACACTCTGTAAATACTGATACATCCCCGGGGACACTCTGTAAATACTGACACACCTCCGGGGATACTCCGTAAATACTGACACACCCCCGGGGACACTCTGTAAATACTGACACACCCCCAGGGACACTCTGTAAATACTGACACACCACCGGGGACACTCTGTAATTACTGACACACCCCCGGGGATACTCTGTAAATACTGACACACCCCCGGGGATACTCTGCAAATACTGTCACACCCCCGGGGAAACTCTAAATACTGACACACCCCCGGGGATACTCTGTAAATACTGACACACCCCCGGGGACCCTCTGTAAATACTGACACACCCCAGGGGATACTCTGTAAATACTGACACACCCCCGGGGATACTCTGTGAATCCTGACACAACTCCGGGGACACCCTTTAAATAGTGACACACCCCCGGGGATACTCTGTAAATACTGACACACTACCAGGGATACTCTGTAAATACTGACACACCCCCGGGGACACTCTGTAAATACTGACACACACCCGGGGACACTCTGTAAATACAGACACACCCCCGGGGACACTTTGTAAATACTGACACACCCCCGGGGATACTCTGTAAATACTGACACAACCCCGGGGACACTCTGTAAATACTGACACACCCCCGGGGATACTCTGTAAATACTGTCACACCCCCGGTGATACTCTGTAAATACTGACACACCCCCGTGGATACTCTGTAATTCCTGACACACTCCCGGGTATACTCTGTAAATACTGACACACTCCCGGGGATACTCTGTAAATACTGACACACTCCCGGGGATACTCTGTAAATACTGACACACCCCCGGGGACACCCTGTAATACTGACACACCCCCGGGGATACTCTGTAAATACTGACACACCCCCGGGGACACTCTTTAAATACTGACACACCCCCGGGATACTCTGTAAATACTGACACACCCCCGGGGACACTCTGTAAATACTGACACACTCCCGGAGAAACTCTGTAATTACTGACACAACCCCGGAGGCACTATGTAAATACTGACAAACTCCCGGAGACACTCTGTAAATACTGACACACTCCCAGAGACACTCTGTAAATACTGACACACTCCCCGGGGACACGCTGTAAATGCTGACACACTCCCGGAGGCACTCTTTAAATACTGACTCACTCCCGGGGACACGCTGTAAATACTGACACACTCCCCGGGGACACATTGTAAATTCTGGCACACGCCCGGAGACACTCTTTAAATACTGACACACTCCCGGAGGCACTCTGTAAATATTGACACACTCCCGGAGACACTCTGTAAACACTGACACACTCCCCGGGACATTCTGTCAATACTGACACACTCCCGGAGACACTCTGTAAATACTGAAACTCTCCTGTTGACCCTCTGTAAATACTGACACACTCCCGGGCACCCCCTGTAAATACTGAAACTCTCCCGGGGACCCTCTGTAAATACAGACACACTCCCGGAGACACTCTGTAAATACTGAAACACTCCCGGAGAGACTCTGTAATTACTGACATCCTCCCGGAAACTCTCTGTAAATACTAACACACTCCCCGGGACACTCTGTAAATACTGACACACTCCCGGAGACACTCTGTAAACACTGACACACTCCCGGAGACACTCTGTAATTACTGACACAACCCCGGAGGCACTATGTAAATACTGACACACTCCCGGAGACACTCTGTAAATACTGACACACTCCCGGGGATACTCTGTAAATACAGACACACTCCCGGAGACACTCTGTAAAAACTGACACACTCCTGGGGACACACTGTAACACTGACACACTGCCCGGGACACTCTGTAAATACTGACACGCTCCCGGAAGCACTCTGTAAATACTGACACACTCCTGGGGACACACTGTAAATACTGACACACCCCCGGGGATACTCTGTAAATACTGACACACTTCCGGGGATACTCCGTAAATACTGACACACCCCCGGGGACACGCTGTAAATACTGACACACCCCCAGGGACACTCTGTAAATCCTGACACAATCCCGGGGACACTCTGTAATTACTGACACACCCCCGGGGATACTCTGTAATTACTGACACACCCCCGGGGATACTCTGTAAATACTGACACACCCCCGGGGATACTCTAAATACTGACACACCCCCGGGGATACTCTGTAAATACTGAAACACCTCCGGGGACCCTCTGTAAATACTGACACACCCTCGGGGATACTCTGTAAATACTGACACCCCCCCGGGGATACTCTGTAAATACTGACACACCCCCGGGGACACCCTTTAATTAGTGACACACCCCCGGGGATGCTCTGTAAATACTGACACACTACCAGGGATACTCTGTAAATACTGACACACCCCCAGGGACACTCTGTAAACACTGACACACCCCCGGGGATACTCTGTAAATACAGACACATCCCCGGAGACACTTTGTAAATGCTGACACACCCCCGCGGATACTCTGTTAAAACTGACACACCCCCGGGGACACTCTGAAAATACTGACACACCCCCGGGGACACTCTGTAAATACTGACACACCCCCGGGGATACTCTCTAAATACTGACAGACCCCCGGGGATACTCTGAAAATACTGACACACTCCCGGGGACAAGCTGTAAATACTGACACACTCCCCGGGGACACATTGTAAATTCTGGCACACGCCCGGAGACACTCTTTAAATACTGACACACTCCCGGAGGCACTCTGTAAATATTGACACACTCCCGGAGACACTCTGTAAACACTGACACACGCCCCGGGACATTCTGTCAATACTGACACACTCCCGGAGACACTCTGTAAATACTGAAACTCTCCTGTTGACCCTCTGTAAATACTGACACACTCCCGGGCACCCCCTGTAAATACTGAAACTCTCCCGGGGACCCTCTGTAAATACAGACACACTCCCGGAGACACTCTGTAAATACTGAAACACGCCCGGAGAGACTCTGTAATTACTGACATCCTCCCGGAAACTCTCTGTAAATACTAACACACTCCCCGGGACACTCTGTAAATACTGACACACTCCCGGAGACACACTGTAAACACTGACACACTCCCGGAGACACTCTGTAATTCCTGACACAACCCCGGAGGCACTATGTAAATACTGACACACTCCCGGAGACACTCTGTAAATACTGACACACTCCCGGGGACACTCTGTAAATACTGACACACCCCCGTGGATACTCTGTAATTCCTGACACACTCCCGGGTATACTCTGTAAATACTGACACACTCCCGGGGATACTCTGTAAATACTGACACACTCCCGGGGATACTCTGTAAATACTGACACACCCCCGGGGACACCCTGTAATACTGACACACCCCCGGGGATACTCTGTAAATACTGACACACCCCCGGGGACACTCTTTAAATACTGACACACCCCCGGGATACTCTGTAAATACTGACACACCCCCGGGGACACTCTGTAAATACTGACACACTCCCGGAGAAACTCTGTAATTACTGACACAACCCCGGAGGCACTATGTAAATACTGACAAACTCCCGGAGACACTCTGTAAATACTGACACACTCCCAGAGACACTCTGTAAATACTGACACACTCCCCGGGGACACGCTGTAAATGCTGACACACTCCCGGAGGCACTCTTTAAATACTGACTCACTCCCGGGGACACGCTGTAAATACTGACACACTCCCCGGGGACACATTGTAAATTCTGGCACACGCCCGGAGACACTCTTTAAATACTGACACACTCCCGGAGGCACTCTGTAAATATTGACACACTCCCGGAGACACTCTGTAAACACTGACACACTCCCCGGGACATTCTGTCAATACTGACACACTCCCGGAGACACTCTGTAAATACTGAAACTCTCCTGTTGACCCTCTGTAAATACTGACACACTCCCGGGCACCCCCTGTAAATACTGAAACTCTCCCGGGGACCCTCTGTAAATACAGACACACTCCCGGAGAAACTCTGTAAATACTGAAACACTCCCGGAGAGACTCTGTAATTACTGACATCCTCCCGGAAACTCTCTGTAAATACTAACACACTCCCCGGGACACTCTGTAAATACTGACACACTCCCGGAGACACACTGTAAACACTGACACACTCCCGGAGACACTCTGTAATTACTGACACAACCCCGGAGGCACTATGTAAATACTGACACACTCCCGGAGACACTCTGTAAATACTGACACACTCCCGGGGATACTCTGTAAATACTGACACACTCCCGGAGACACTCTGTAAAAACTGACACACTCCTGGGGACACACTGTAACACTGACACACTGCCCGGGACACTCTGTAAATACTGACACGCTCCCGGAAGCACTCTGTAAATACTGACACACTCCTGGGGACACACTGTAAATACTGACACACCCCCGGGGATACTCTGTAAATACTGACACACTTCCGGGGATACTCCGTAAATACTGACACACCCCCGGGGACACGCTGTAAATACTGACACACCCCCAGGGACACTCTGTAAATCCTGACACAATCCCGGGGACACTCTGTAATTACTGACACACCCCCGGGGATACTCTGTAAATACTGACACACCCCCGGGGATACTCTGTAAATACTGACACACCCCCGGGGATACTCTAAATACTGACACACCCCCGGGGATACTCTGTAAATACTGAAACACCTCCGGGGACCCTCTGTAAATACTGACACACCCTCGGGGATACTCTGTAAATATTGACACCCCCCCGGGGATACTCTGTAAATACTGACACACCCCCGGGGACACCCTTTAATTAGTGACACACCCCCGGGGATGCTCTGTAAATACTGACACACTACCAGGGATACTCTGTAAATACTGACACACCCCCAGGGACACTCTGTAAACACTGACACACCCCCGGGGATACTCTGTAAATACAGACACACCCCCGGAGACACTTTGTAAATGCTGACACACCCCCGCGGATACTCTGTTAAAACTGACACACCCCCGGGGACACTCTGAAAATACTGACACACCCCCGGGGACACTCTGTAAATACTGACACACCCCCGGGGATACTCTGTAAATACTGACAGACCCCCGGGGATACTCTGAAAATACTGACACACTCCCGGGGACAAGCTGTAAATACTGACACACTCCCCGGGGACACATTGTAAATTCTGGCACACGCCCGGAGACACTCTTTAAATACTGACACACTCCCGGAGGCACTCTGTAAATATTGACACACTCCCGGAGACACTCTGTAAACACTGACACACGCCCCGGGACATTCTGTCAATACTGACACACTCCCGGAGACACTCTGTAAATACTGAAACTCTCCTGTTGACCCTCTGTAAATACTGACACACTCCCGGGCACCCCCTGTAAATACTGAAACTCTCCCGGGGACCCTCTGTAAATACAGACACACTCCCGGAGACACTCTGTAAATACTGAAACACGCCCGGAGAGACTCTGTAATTACTGACATCCTCCCGGAAACTCTCTGTAAATACTAACACACTCCCCGGGACACTCTGTAAATACTGACACACTCCCGGAGACACACTGTAAACACTGACACACTCCCGGAGACACTCTGTAATTACTGACACAACCCCGGAGGCACTATGTAAATACTGACACACTCCCGGAGACACTCTGTAAATACTGACACACTCCCGGGGACACTCTGTAAATACTGACACACTCCCGGAGACACTCTGTAAAAACTGACACACTCCCGGGGACACACTGTAACACTGACACACTCCCCGGGACACTCTGTAAATACTGACACACTCCTGGGGACACACTGTAAATACTGACACACCCCCGGGGATACTCTGTAAATACTGACACACCCCCGGGGTTACTCTGTAAATACTGACACACCCCCGGGGACACTCTGTAAATATTGATACATCCCCGGGGACACTCTGTAAATACTGACACACTTCCGGGGATACTCCGTAAATACTGACACACCCCCGGGGACACGCTGTAAATACTGACACACCCCCAGGGACACTCTGTAAATCCTGACACAATCCCGGGGACACTCTGTAATTACTGACACACCCCCGGGGATACTCTGTAAATACTGACACACCCCCGGGGATACTCTGTAAATACTGACACACCCCCGGGGATACTCTAAATACTGACACACCCCCGGGGATACTCTGTAAATGCTGAAACACCTCCGGGGACCCTCTGTAAATACTGACACACCCCCGGGGATACTCTGTAAATACTGACACCCCCCCGGGGATACTCTGTAAATACTGACACACCCCCGGGGACACCCTTTAAATAGTGACACACCCCCGGGGATGCTCTGTAAATACTGACACACTACCAGGGATACTCTGTAAATACTGACACACCCCCAGGGACACTCTGTAAACACTGACACACCCCCGGGGATACCCTGTAAATACAGACACACCCCCAGGGACACTTTGTAAATGCTGACACACCCCCGCGGATACTCTGTTAAAACTGACACACCCCCGGGGACACTCTGAAAATACTGACACACCCCCGGGGACATTCTGTAAATACTGACACACCCCCGGGGATACTCTGTAAATACTGACACACCCCCGGGGATACTCTGTAAATACTGACACACCCCCGGGGACACTCTGTAAATACTGACACACCCCCGGGGTTACTCTGTAAATACTGACACACCCCCGGGGACCCTCTGTAAATACACACACTCTCCCGGAGGCAATCTGTAAATACTGAAACACTCCCGGAGACACTCTGTAATTACGGACATCCTCCCGGAAACTCTCTGCAAATACTAACACACTCCCCGGGGCACTCTGTAAATACTGACACACTCCCGGAGACACTCTGTAAACACTGACACACTCCCGGAGAAACTCTGCAATTACTGACACAACCCCGGAGGCACTATGTAAATACTGACACACTCCCAGAGACACTCTGTAAATACTAACACACTCCCGGGGAACCCCTATAAATCCTGAAACTCTCCCGGGGACCCTCTGTAAATACAGACACACTCCCGGAGACACTCTGTAAATACTGAAACACTCCCGGAGACACTCTGTAATTACGGACATCCTCCCGGAAACTCTCTGTAAATACTAACACACTCCCCGGGACACTCTGTAAATACTGACACACTCCCGGAGACACTCTGCAAACACTGACACACTCCCGGAGAAACTCTGTAATTACTGACACAACCCCGGAGGCACTATGTAAATACTGACACACTCCCGGAGACACTCTGTAAATACTGACACACTCCCGGGGACACTCTGTAAATACTCACACACTCCCGGAGACACTCTGTAAAAACTGACACACTCCCGGGGACACACTGTAACACTGACACACTCCTCGGGACACTCTGTAAATATTGACACCCTCCCGGAGACACTCTGTAAATACTGACACACTCCTGGGGACACACTGTAAATACTGACACACTCCCGGATACACTCTGTAAATACTGATACACTCCCTGGGACACTCTTTAAATACTGACACACTCCCCAGGACACTCTGTAAATATTGACACACTCCCAGGGACACTCTGTAAATACTGACACACTCCCGGGGACACTCTGTAAATACTGACACACTCCCTGGGACACTCTTTAAATACTGACACACTCCCCAGGACACTCTGTAAATATTGACACACTCCCAGGGACACTCTGTAAATACTGACACACTCCCGGAGGCACTATGTAAATACTGACACACTCCCAGGGACACGCTTTAAATACTGACACACTCCCGGCGACACTCTGTAAATATCGACACACTCCCGGAGACACTCTGTCAACACTGACACACTCCCGGGGCACTCTGTAAATACTGACACACTCCCTGAGACTGACACACTCCCCGGGACACTCTGTAAATACTGACACACTCCCAGAGACAATCTGTAATTACTGACACACTCCCGGAGACACTCTGTAAATATTGACACACTCCCGGAGACACTCTGTATATACTGACACAGTCCCGGGGACACTCGGTAAATACCGACACACTCCCGGAGACACTCTGTAAATACTGACACACTCCCCGGGACACTCTGTAAATACTGACACACACCCCGGGACACTCTGTACATACTGACACACTCCCGGGGACATTCTGTAAATATTGACACACTCCCCGGACACTCTGTAAATAATGACACACTCCCAGAGACACGCTGTAAACTCTGACACACTCCCGGGGACACTCTGTAAATACTGACACGCTCCCGGAGACACTCTGTAAACACTGACACACTCCCGGTGACCCTCTGTAAATACTGACACACTCCCGGAGACACTCTGTAACCACTGACAAACTCCCGGGGACACTCACTGAACAATGACACACTCCCGGAGACTCTCTGTAATACTGACACACTCCCTGGGACATTCTTTAAATGCTGACACACTCCCGGAAACACACTGTAGTACTGACACTCTCCCCGGAACACTCTGTAAATAATGACACTCGCTCGGGGACCCTCTGTAAATACTGACACACTCCCGGAGACCCCCTGTAAATACAGACACACACCCGGGGACCATCTGTAAATGCTGAGACACTCCCGGGGACAGTCTGTAAATACTGACTCACTCCTGGGGACCCACTGTAAATACTGACACACTCCCGGGTTCCCTCTGTAAATATTGACACACTCCTGGGGATCATCTGCAAAAAATGGCACACTCCCGAGATCAGTCTGCAAATACTGACATTTTCCCAGGACACCTTCTGCAATTATTGTCACACTCCCAGGGAACGACTTTAAATATTGACAATCTCCCGAGGACCCTTTGTAAAAACAGACAGACTCCCGGGGAACCTTTGTAAATACTGAAACACTCACGGGGACCCTCTGTAAATACTGACACACACCCGGGGACCCTCTGTAAATACTGACACAATCCCGAGGACACACTGTAAATACTGACACTCTCCCGGGGACACGTTGTAAATTCTGGCACATGCCCGGAGACACTCTTTAAATACTGACACACTCCCGGAGGCACACTGTAAATACTGACACACTCCCGGAGACACTCTGTAAACACTGACACACTCCCCGGGACATTCTGTCAATACTGACACACTCCCGGAGACACTCTGTAAATACTGAAACTCTCCTGTGGACCCTCTGTATATACTGACACACTCCCGGGGACCCCCTATAAATACTGAAACTCTCCCGGGGACCCTCTGCAAATACAGACACACTCCCGGAGACCCCCTATAAATACGGACACACACCCGGGGACCATCTGTAAATACTGAGACACTCCCGGGGACAGTCTGTAAATACTGACTCACTCCTGGGGACCCTCTGTAAATACTGACACACTCCCGGAGACCCCCTGTAAATACAAACACACACCCGGGGACCATCTGTAAATACTGAGACACTCCCGGGGACAGTCTGTAAATACTGACTCACTCCTGGGGACCCTCTGTAAATACTGACACACTCCCGGGTTCCCTCTGTAAATATTGACACACTCCTGGGGATCATCTGCAAAAAATGGCACACTCCCGAGGTCAGCCTGCAAATACTGACATTTTCCCAGGACACCCTCTGCAATTATTGTCACACCCCCATGGAACGACTTTAAATATTGACAATCTCCCGAGGACCCTGTGTAAAAACAGACAGACTCCCGGGGAACCTTTGTAAATACTGACACACTCACGGGGACCCTCTGTAAATACTGACACACACCCGGGGACCCTCTGTAAATACTGACACAATCCCGAGGACACACTGTAAATACTGACACACTCCCGCGGACCCACTTTAAATACAGGCACACTCTTGTGGACACTCTGTAATTACTGACACACACCCGGGTACTCTCTGTAAATAGTGACACACACCTGGGGACCCTTTGTAAATGCTGACACACTTCCAAGGAACATCTGTAAATACTGACACACTCCCGGGGACCCTCTGTACTTGCTGACACACACCCGGGGACCCTCTGTAAATACAGACACACTCCCTGGCGGCCACTGGAAATACTGGCACAGTCCCGGGAACCCTCTGTAAATACTGACACACACCTGGCGACCCTCAGTAAATACTGACACACCCCCGGGGACCTTCTGTAAATACTGACACACTCCCGGACACACTCTGTAAATATTGACACTTTCCCGGGGACCCTCTGTAAATACTGACACACCCCCGGGGATACTTTGTAAATACTGACACACCCCCGGGGATACTCTGTAAATACTGACACACCCCCGGGGACACTCTGTAAATACTGACACACCCCCGGGGACACTCTGTAAATACTGACACACTCCCGGGGACACTCTGTAAATGGTGACACACTCCCGGGGACCCCCTGCAAAGACTGACAGACTCTTGGGGACAATCTGGAAATATTGATACCCTCCCGGGGACCGTCTGTAAATACTGACTCACTCCTGGGGACCCTCTGTAATTACTGGCACACTCCCGGGTTCCCTTTGTAACTACTGATACTCTCCTGGGCAGCATCTACAAATAATGACACACTCCCGAGGTAAGTCTCCAAATACCGACACTCTTCCAAAACACACTCTGCAAATATTGACACACTCCCGTGGACCCTCTGTAAATAGTGACACACACCTGGGGACACTCTGTAAATACTGACACCCCCCCAGGGTCCCATTGTAAATACTGACACACTCACGTGGACACTCTGGAAATACTGACAAACTCCCGGGGACCCTCTGTAAATACTGCCACACACTCCCTGAGTCCCACTGTAAATACTGACACATTCCCAGGGACCCTCTGTAAATGCTGCCACACTCCCAGGGACCCTCTGTAAATACTGGCACAGTCCCGGGGACCCTCTGTAATTATTGACATACTCCCGGTGACCCTCTGTAAATACTGACACACTAACGGGGACCCTGTGTAAATTCTGACACACTCACGGGGACTCAATGTAAACACTGACACACGCCGAGGGGCTCTTTGTAAATACTGACACACACCCAGGGACCCACTGTTAATGCAGACACACTCCCAGGGACCCCCTGTATACACTGACATTGTCCCGGGGACACTCTGTAAATACAGATACACTCCCGGGGACCGTCTGTAAATACTGGCTCACTCCTGTGGACCCTCTTTAAAAACTGACACACTCCCGGGTTCAGTCTGTAATTACTGACACACTCAAGGGGACTATCTGCAAATAATGACATACTCCGGAGGTAAACCTGCAAATACTGACACTCTCGTGAGTCATCCTCTGCAATTTATGACACACTCCCGGGGACCGTCTGGAAATACGGACAACCTCCCGGGGACACTCTGTAAATACTGATACACTCCCGGGGACCGTCTGTAAATACTGACTCACTCCTGTGGACCCTTTGTAAATCCTGACACACTCACGGGTTCAGTCTGTAAATACTGACACACTCAAGGGTACCATCTGCAAATAATGACATACTCCCGAGGTAAGTCTGCAAATACTGACACTCTCGCGAGACATCCTCTGCAAATTATGACACACTCCCGGGGACCCTCTGTAAATACTGACAAACTCCCTAGGACCCAGTGTAAAAACTGACACACTCCCCGGGACCCTCTGTAAATACTGACACACTCCCAGGTTCCCTCTGTAAATACTGATACTCTCCTGGGCAGCATCTGCAAATAATGACACAATCCCGAGGTAAGTCTCCAAACACTGACACTTTCCCAAAACACACACTACAAATATTGACACACTCCCGTGGACCCTCTGTAAATAGTGACACACACCTGGGGACTCTCTGTACATAAAGACACACTCCCAGGGACCCTCTGTAAATACTGACACACTCCCGGGGACCTCTGCAAATACAGACACACTCCCTGAGTCCCACTGTAAATACTGACACACTCCCAGGGACCCACTGTTAAAACAGACACACTCCCGGGGACCCCCTGTAATTACTGACAGCCTCCCGGGGACGTTCTGTAAATACTGATACAGTCCCGGGTCCGTCTGTAAATACTGACTCACTCCTGTGGACACTCTGTAAATACTGACACACTCCCGGGTTCAGTCTGTAAATGCTGACACACTCAAGGGGACCATCTGCAACTAATGACATACTCCCGAGGTCAGTCTGCAAATACTGACATTCTCGCGAGACATCCTCTGCAATTTATGACACACTCCCGGGGACCCTCTGTAAATACTGACACACTCCCGGGGTCCCTCTGCAAATACTGACAAACCCCCGGCGACCCTATGCAAATATTGACACACTCCCGGGTCCCTCCTTAAATACTGACACATGCCTGTGGACCCTCTGTAAATAATGACACACTCCCGGGGACACTCTAATTACTGACACACTCCCAAGGTACCCCAGTAAATACTGACACACTCCCTGGGACCCTCTGTAAATACTGACACAATCCTGTGGACACTCTAATTACTGACACATTCCCAAGGTCCCCCTGTAAATACTGACACACTCCCCGGGACCCTCTGTAAATACTGACACAATCCCGTGGACACTCTAATTACTGACACACTCCCAAGGTCCCCCTGTAAATACTGACACACTCCCTGGGACACTCTGTAAATAATGACACACTCCACGGGACACCCTATAAATACTGACACACTCCCCTGGACACTCTGTAAATACTGACAGACTCCCGGGGACACTCTAATTACTGACAAACTCCCAAGGCCCCCCCTGTAAATACTGACACACTCCCCTGGACACTGTAAATAATGACACACTCCCCTGGACCCTCTGTAAATACTGACACACTCCCGTGGACACCCTGTAAATACTGACACACTTCCGGTTTGCAATGCTTTCTTCTCAGTCTGTCAGCATCATCTGACAAACATTACATCATAGAATGCTAGAATGATACAGCACAGAAGGATGCGAATCGATCCATCGGGCCTGTGCTGGATCTTTGAAAGCGCTGTCCCGTTAATTCCACTCACCTGCTCTTCCTGCATAGACCTTGAAATCATATCCAATCAAACATTTATCCAATTGCCTTTTGAAAGTTACTATTGAATCTGCTTCCACCGCTCTTCCAGGCAGCACATTCCAGATCACAACAACTCGCTGTGCAGAAAAATGTTTCGTCATGTCGCCTCTGGTTCTGTTTTTTCCAATCAACTTAAACCTGGGTCCTCTGGTTACTGACCCTTCAGCCACTGGAATCAGTTTCTCCTCATTCACTCTATCGAAACCAGTCATGATTTTGAACTACTCTATCAAATCTCCCATAATTCTCTGTGCTCTAAGCAGACACATCCCAGCATCTCCAGTCCCTCCACATAACTGAATTCCCTCATCCATGGCACAATTCTGCTTCTGCCCGATTCCATTACCAAAAAATTCCCTCTCAGCATCACTTCAACACAGACAGCTTACTGACACGGGAGGGATTCAACCTGTAAATATTATACCGCTTGTAGTGTATGTACCCGTCTACCTTTAAGGGAACTATTGAATGTAACCGTTCACCTTTAAGGGAACTACTTTAGGTGTGGCACTATTTGTTTGGCTTCTGTATACTGTAATACCGATAGTGACCACACCAGTATATAAGTGTTGTGGCAGGATTGCTGGGGCAGATTCGCCCTGACCTTCGAATAGTAAAGACCTGTTTGTTACTCCTGAAGTCTGTGTCGTTATTAACCGTACAACCTACAGACTTTACAGTGGCGACGAGTCCGATCGTACCCTGTGGCAAGACTACCAAAGCAACGAAGAGCGTCGAAGAGAGGCAACCGCCCTCGTCGTGCTGCTGAAAGCAAACACGAGGCTGCAGCAGGAGGAAGGAGGAAGACTTTAGCAATAAAAGCTTCCATCTGCAACAGGCACTGACTACCCTTCTACCACGGTGCGGAGTGAGTCGATCAGCTGGAAACAAGGTGGCCGCGGAGACTGTGAGTAGGGGAAGGTGTAGAGCACATCCGGAGGATAAGGGCTATGCACTCGACCACGGTCGAGGGGGAACGGAGCCAGTCAGAAAGTCGGGTCCAACGGCATCGTGAGACAGTCGGACCTCGATCGGCGGGAAAAGCCGGGCAGCGACCGCAGCCATGAAGCGCTGAGACTGGGAGTAGGCGCGGGAAGAGGAACCGTGCGGGTGGGAGAGAGAGACAGAGCCGAGCAAGGGGAGAGAGACTGTGCGAGAGCCAGTCCAGCAGCTGAGCTGTTCTCCACCAACGGGGTACCCAGAGCCAGTAGAACTGAACGTGCGGGAGAGGGAGAGACAGAGCCGAGCAAGGGGAGAGAGACTGTGCGAGAGCCAGTCCAGCGGCTGAACTGTTCTCCACCAACGGGGTACCCAGGGCCGGTAGAACTGAACGTGTGGGAGAGAGAGCGACAGAGCCGGGTACGGAGAGAGAGACTGCGCGAGAGCCAGTCCAGCGGCTGAACTGTCCTCCGTTAACGGGGTGTACCCAGCGCCGGTAGAGCCGTGCGGGCGGGAGGAAAGGACAGAGCCGAGTAAAGGGAGCTGTGCGAGAGCCAGCCAGCGGCTGAACCTGTCCGCTGTGGGGAAAGCGTACCCCTTCCACCAGGAAGAAATGCGGGAAGCCGCCATTAGGCGGAGGATACGACAGAAGCGGGAAACCGCCATTGAAGTGGGCGGGGAGAGAAAGGAAGAGCGGGAAACCGCCATTTTCGAGGGAAAACCGCCATCTTAACTGACATACCGCCATTGAAGTGGGCGGGGAGAGAAGGAAAGAGCGGGAAACCGCCGATTTCGCGGGAAAACCGCCATCTTAGAAATAAACAAATAAATAAGAATACTTAAAGAAATACTGGTGCTGCTCCCAAGGGAAGAAAGATGCCTAAGCGAGGGAATATTAACGACTTTAATTCTGAAATAGAAGACTGGGCCACGTACGTGGAAAGCATAGAGATCTATTGTGAAGCCAAAAAAATAGAGGAAGATGACAAGGCGATAACATTGCTAAACTCGATGGGGGCAAAAACATACGGGCTCTTGAAGCATCTAATAGCACCAGATAAACCAGCGGATCAGACCTTCAAAGAGATTGTGGCTGTGCTGAAGGACCAATTGAACCCCACACCGTTGATGCTGGCTGAACGATTCAAATTCTACGCAAGAACGCAGAGGAAAGACGAAAGCAATGCGGTGTACTTGGTCGAACTGCGTAGGCTAGCGAAATACTGCCAGTTCGGAGGGAATCTGACAGGAGCACTGCGGGACAAGTTCGTATGCGGATTGTCCAAAGAAGGGATGCAGAAGCGACTACTGGAAGAGAACGGCCTCACACTGGACAGGGCTGTCTTTATAGCTGCATTGCACGAAGCCGCAGTGAAAGGAACGGCGGAAATGCAACTAAAGGCGGCAGCACTAGGGGTGGACCAAATTACTTTAAGCACAACAAAATGCTACCGTTGTGGGAAGACAATGCATGACCAGAATCAATGCTGGTTTAAGAACCAAGAGTGTAGGAAATGTGGCAAACTGGGTCACATCGCGAAGGTATGCCGGTCAGGGAAGAAGACCAACAATCAAAGGAAGCCACCACAAGAAAAGTACGACAAGGTACACAAGGCGGCTGAGAAGAGTTCAGACGAACAGAATTCAGACTCAGACCCAAACAACCAAGAGCTGGGTTGTCTGAGAATCCACAATGTGGGCAAAGAAACGGATCTACAAACCATCTGGGTCATACTAAAAATAGCTGGAGTCCAAGTAAGGATGGAGCTGGACACTGGATCAGCTCTATCAGTCATCAACCGAAGGGACTACCACCGGCTATTCTCTCACATACCTTTAAGAAATATCAAGTTCGTATTACAGACATACACGGGGCATAACGTATACCCCATGGGGAAAATAAGAGTCAAGGTGAGAGATGGGGTAAAGAACACCCAAGAATGAACTTGTACGTATTACCTGAAGGAGGACCACCACTTCTAGGACGGGAGTGGATTAAGAAAATAGATATGGAATGGCACTACCTAAAAGCCATAATGAGGGAGGACTCGGTGCAAGCTATCAGCTCAGATTCTGAAATGGATGACGATAAGACCAATTCAAATATGGAAGACAAGGCTAAAAGGGACTTGCCGACGATGGGGAAGGAAACGAAGACATGCAGAAGGACTTATGTTACCAAGAAGAATAAAGCTGCAGAGCAGAACTCCAGGTTGACAGAGAATTCTGAGCCTGTTCAAGCAAAGGATTCATCCACGACGGAAGAACACCGAGTTCGGACTCAAACTTATGTCAAAGTACGACAACAATTAGAACAGTTGAGTGACCGTCTCGTGCAAGAGATGAAAAATATGGAAAAGTTCTGGGACACCGAATGGGATAACCTGGAAAGACAACAGAGACAGCTAGAATATTTACAGAACGAACCAAAGGAAGAGGAATCTTCAGGAAGCCAGGATTCTATCCCAGTTCATCTCTACGACTCGTTGCAAGCAGAGTGTAAAAAGTTGAAAGAACAGTATGAACAGGCCCAGACTACAATCCTGGAAGGGGTTAACTCGGCAACCTCCGAAAAGCTAGTTTTAGTGAAAGCATCTGAACAGCTAAAGGTTGAACATGAGCGAGAATTACAAAGGCTGCAGGAAATGTTTGATGAGCTCCAGGCCAAGACAGACTCATCGGTAGAGATTCCATCCATCGATGAAAAATTAGAGGTGGAAGACATAGCAGAACATGAAATTCAAGATGTCCAAGAACTCATTAAATTATTGAAGGCAACCCAGGACAAATATGAGGCGGCAATGGCCGAGGTTCAACAACTTGAAGAACATATTCAGCTAGGAATCCGGGCAGTGGAAGGAAAGGCAACTGGAAGGATCACAGAGACTGTAGGAATGGCCCCTGAACAGGAGTTAGAGAACATCAAGGCGCATCTTCTTCGAGCGCTTAAAACCAAAGTACCGGAGGAAAGGAAGGTGAAAACATTGGAGGGAAAGGTGGATGAAGTGGAGAAGACTCTAATCCACAGTGTCCCCATAGAAGAGTTAACGGCCAGCCAACTCTTACACACGCTGAGGGACAAGACTCCAAAATGGGAACACGAGTTTCAGGGTTCAAAGGGAAAGAATTCGGAGCTTCCAAAAGTCACGAAGATAGCTGAGGGGGCAACACAGCTTTTACAAGGATGCCAAAAGTACGCTGAATTGCGTCAAGGGGAACAGAAGGGGGTGGAAACAGATACTCCAGTAAAAGGATTAAATAGCCTGACAACGAAATCCCCGATGGAAGGGAAGGTATTGAACTCACAAATGAGGCCAGTAGTGAAGGAATGGCAGACATCCCCGGAAGAGCGGAATGAATATGAATGTTTGAAGAAGTCTTTTCAAGAAAGATGGTTAGGGAAGGAACCACCGTCGGCTAACGTCCAGATGGATAAGAAGGAAGTAGAAGGGCCTCTCACTGGCCTAACTCAGACGACCCCGAATATTACCATGACCTGTTGAGTGACACTGAATATTACGAGGGTCTGGTCTGCTCAGTTTGTGATGAAAACTCCCAAAGTGCTGAAATCCGGATGAAGCACTTAAGGTCTAAGGAACATAGAGAGTTGGTGGCGCTACAGCTGGCAGCCGAGAAAGGAGCTCCGAGAGTGTCAAAAAGGCAGAAAAGGAAAAGAAGAAGCAGAAGATAATAACTGTCTAAAATATTAGCACTTCTACCATCTCAGGCGGGACACTCCGAAAGGAACTAAATTAGTTGAAAAACTGGAAAATATCAAGACAGCCAGTTGGTTGTAAAAGTCCGCACTGCTGGTTCAACAGGACGAAAGTTCAAGCTGTTACGTCAAGAAAAAGGCTATGGAGGAGTCACGCTAGCCATGTGAACTGGCTACACCAAAGAGATGTTGGTTGGAACGAGTCAAGATCAGAGACTGAATCTATGAACTGTTTCCGCAGAGACTGAACCTGTGAACTGTTCCCACCAAGATTATATCTGTAAATTGTTTTATATGACATTGACTCCACCGAGATTATATCTGTAATTTGTTTTATAGGAAGTTGAAGATATGTATGTTTAACGGGGACTCTGTAAGTAATAAGCTAAAAAGGGAGGATTGTAGTGTATGTACCCGTCTACCTTTAACTTTAGGTGTGGCACTATTTGTTTGGCTTCTGTATAATGTAATACCGATAGTGACCACACCAGTATATAAGTGTTGTGGCAGGATTGCTGGGGCAGATTCGCCCTGACCTTCGAATAGTAAAGACCTCTTTGTTTGTTACTCCTGAAGTCTGTGTCGTTATTAACCGTACAACCCACAAACTTTACACCGCTAACACTCAGTGCCCATTAAAGTTCCAGCCTTGTTGATGCTTGATATATATTTTCAATACAGAGACCATAGCAGTCACTTTACTGCCCCAGTGTTAATGGGTGAGCAGCAATCAGTGTCTGGGACATTGATATTCGGTCAGCGGCCTCACAGTGCCCGGTGTCCTGTTTCCACAAACACTCTCCCAGTAAGGCCCCATCTGGAGTAACTGTGTTCAGTTCTGGGCCCCGCTCCTCAGGAAGGAGATATTGGCCTTGGAGGGAGTGCAGCGCAGATTCACCAGAATGATACCGGGTCTAAAAGGGTTAAATTATGAGGACAGGTTGTATGGACTATGTTGGAACTCCCTTGTGTATAGAAGGTTAAGGAGTGAACGAATTGCAGTGTTTCAGATGATTAATGAATAGATATGGTAGATAGAGGGAAACTGTTTTCTCTGGTGGGGTGAGTCCAGAACAAGGGGCAAAATCCTTACCATTAGAGCTCGGCTGTTCAGTGGTGCTGTCAGGAAGCACTTCTTCACACAAAGGGTAGTGGAAATCGGGAATACTATCTCCCCCAAAACGCTGTTGAGGCTGGGGGTCAATTAAAAGTTTGAATACTGAGATTGATATATTTTGTTATTGTGTAAGTGTATTAAGCTTACTGAACCAAGGCAGCTAAAAGGAATTAAGGTGCAGACCAGCCATGATCTGATTGAATGCTGGAGCAGGCCTGAGGGCTGAATTCCCTCTTACTGTTCCTATATTTCCATGTTTTTATGACCCAGAAATCCTCTCCATCTCTCCTCACTCGAGTTTGCATTTGTTGTAAAATGAGCAGCGCTGAGCTTCAGCAGATCTTATCGGTGATTTTGATCTGGACATTTCATTGTTCTCAGTCTCTGAGCAGCCTCTGAAAAACAACAAGCTCTCACCTTTTGAAGGCTGAGATTATCTTGCCTACGACACACAGCGTACAACATTCAAATCCGTTAGACACAGGGGATGGAAAGATCAGGCAGACTCAGAGTGACAGTTGGTCCAGATTGGCAGCGAGTAACTTCCTGGTATGCTGGAATTAACCCATGGGGATTCACAGATTCGTCAACGGGGGGAGAATGGAGATTGATGAAACTATCGGGGAACAGGGCTTAACATGAGCTGGTTGGAAGTGAGATGGGAAGTCAGTCAGCTCTTTTAATGCAGACTGTAACACTGAGCAATCAGGTGCGATAAAAAGATTGAGATCACTGAGGGTACGGTGGTATAGTGGTTAAATCGCTGGAATAATGATCCCGAGAACGATAGTTCAATTCCGCCCCCGGAAGTTTGAGAATTTGAATTCAAGTTTAAAAATCTGCGTATGAAAAGCCCGGTATCAGTGAATGTGGCTGACACATGGAGTGGATTTATCCTGTGAATATTGTCTCGCTAACACTCAGTGTTCATTAATGTTCAAATAGACATGGGGGGCATGTGTTACTGATTTAGGTGGGATTTGTCTCTGATATGGGAACGATTTGTGTACATGGATCCCTGAATCACTTGGCTCCACCACAGTTCCTAGATTCTCACCATTTAGAAGATATTCTGATCTTTCTTTCTCAGGTCTGGAGTGGATGAACTCACACGTTCATGCGCAGTGAGTGTTAGAAAGAGCAGCAGTCAGGGTCTGGGACATTGATATCTGGCCAGGGGCCTCACAGTGTCGCGTTTCCTGGTTACACAAACACTCTCCCAGCTCTCGCTCTCTCTCTTCACTCTAGTTTGCATATGTTGCGAAATTATCTCCTGTGCTCTTTAAAAGACCTTTTCCGTGCTTCTGATGTGAACAAGCTATTGTTCTCAGTCTGTCAACGTCATCTGACAAACATTACATCACAGGATCATCGAATCATACAGCACAGAATGAGGCCATTTGGCCCACCGTGGCTGTTCCGGCTCTTTGAAAGGGCTGTCCAATTAATCCCACTCCCCTGCTCTTTCCACATAGACCTGTAAATCATATCCCGTCTAAAATGTATCCAATTCCCTTTTTAAATTTCCTATTGCATTTGCTTCCAGTGCCCTTTCAGGCAGTGCATTCCAGATCACAACAATTCGCTGTGTAACAAATAGTTTTTCTTCATATCACCTCTGATTCTTTTGCCAATCACCTTAAATCTGTGTCCTCTGTCCACTGACCGTTCTGCCACTGGAAACAGCTTATCCTTATTTACTCTATCAAAGCGATTTATGGTTTTGAACACCTCAATCAAATTTCCTCGTAATCTTCTCTGCTCTAAGTAGAACAACCCCAGCTTCTCCAGTCTCTCAACAGAACTGAAGTCCCTCATTCCCGGTGCCAGTCTAATAAATCTCCTCTGCACCCTCTCCAAGGCCTTGACAACCTGCCTACAATGTGGTGCCCAGAATTGGACGCAATGCTCCAGCTGAGGCCTAACCTGTGTTTATAAAGTTTTAGCGATAACTTCCTCTGTGCCGCTATTAATAAAGCTCAGGATCCGGAATGCTTTTTTCACAGCCTTCTCAACTTGTCCTTCCAAGATTTGTGTACATATACCACAGGACTCTTTGTTCCTGCATCACCTTTAACATTGCACCATGTTGTTCACATTGCCTCTCCTCATGCCTCCTACCAAAATGCATCACCTCACAACAAACGCCCACTTTTTACAGGCTGACATTGCCTTACTCTCTGATGTGTAAAGAAAACAAAGATGGCTCCCCTTCCATTTGCCTTTCTGGATGATTCTGCCTCTGCCCGTTTCTATGAACCTTTAATGACCCTCAGCTTCACCTCAACACTGATAGATTACTGACACGGGAGGGATTCAAACTGAAAATATTCTCTCGCTAACACTCAGTGTCCATTAAAGTTACAGCACTGGCGATGCTTGACATTCAATGTAAATACAGAGACCATCGCAGTCCCGTTTCTGCCCCAGTGTAAGCAGAATAGAGGCAGCAGCGGGATAACCTTGGTGGCCCTGGTAATAAAATACCTGGACTGAGGCAGGAGCTGGTTAATCTATGCAGCCCTGGGAATAAAATTCCTGGACTGAGGTGGGAGCCATGAAACCAGGCGGCCCTGCGAAGGAAATTCCTGGACTGAGGCGGGAGCTGTGAAACCAGGCGGCCCTGGGAATGAATTTCCTGGACTGAGGCAGGAAAAGTGTATTTAACCTGTGCTGTACCTGCCCTGGGAGTGTTTGATGGGGATAGTGTAGAGGGAACTTTACTCTGTATCTAACCCGTGCTGTACCAGCCCTGGGAGTGTTTGGTGGGACAGTGCAGAGGGAACTTCTCTATGTATTAAACTGTGCTGTACCAGCCCTGGGAGTGTTTGGTGGGACAGTGTAGACGGAACTTTACTCTGTATTAACTCGTGCTGTACCTGCCCTGGGAGTGTTTGTTGGGACAGTGTAGAGCGAGCTTTACTCTGTATCTAACCCGTGCTGTACCTGCCCTGGGAGTGTTTGATGTGACATTGTAGAGGGAGCTTTGCTCTGTATCTAACCCCGTGCTGTACCTGACCTGGGAGTGTTTGATGGCACAGTGTAGAGGGAGCTTTACTCTGTATCTAACCCGTGCTGTACCTGCCCATGAGTGTTTGATGGGGCAGTGCAGAGGGAACTTTACTCTGTATTAACCAGTGCTGTACCTGCCCTGGGAGTGTTTGATGGGACAGTGCAGAGGGAGCTTTACTCTGCATCTAACCCGTGCTGTACCTGCTCTAGGAGTGTTTGGTTGGACAGTGTAGATGGAACTTTACTCCATATTAACCAGTGCTGGACCTGCCCTGGGGGTGTTTGATGGGAAAGTGTAGAGGGAGCTTTACTCTGTAACCAACACATGATGGACCTGACCTGGGAGTGTTGGATGGGAAAGTGTAGAGGGAGCTTTACTCTGTATCGAACCTGTGCTATACCAGCCCTGGGAGTGTTTGATGGGACAGTGTCGAGAGAGCTTTACTCTGTATCTTACCCGTGCTGTATGTGATCTGGGAATGTTTAATGGGACAGTATAGAGGGAGCTTTACTCTGTAAATTATCCCTGCTGTATCTGTCCTGGGAATGTATAATGGGATTGTGTAGAGGGAGCTTTTCTCTGTATCGTACCCCTTCTCTATCTGTCCTGGGAGTGCTTGATGGGACAATGTAGAGGGACCTTTACTTTGTATCTAACCCGTGCTGTCGCTGGCCTGCGAGTATTTGATGGGACTGTGTAGAGGGACTTTTACTCTGTGCCTAACCCGCGTACCTGCCCTGGTGTGTTTGAAGAGGCAGAGAAAAGAGAGCTTTACTCTGTATCTAACCCATGCTGTCCCTGCCCTGGGAGCACTTGATGGGACTGTGGAGAAGGACTTTTACTCTGTACCTAACCCGCGTACCTGCCCTGGTGTGTTTGAAGAGGCAGTGTAAAGAGAGCTTTACTCTGTATCTAACCCATGCTGTACCAGCCCTGGGAGTGTTTGATGGGACAGTGTAGAGCGAGCTTTACTCTGTATCTAACCCCGTGCTGTACCTGCCCTGGAAATGTTTGATGGGACAGTGCAGAGGGAGCTTTACTCTATTTCTAACCCAGACTGTACCTGCCCTGGGAGTGTTTGATGGGACAGTGTAGAGGGAGCTTTACTCTGTATCTAACCCGTGCTGTACTTGCCCTGGGCGTGTTTGATGGGACAGTGTAGAGGGAGCTTTACTCTGTATCTAACCCATGCTGTACCTGCCCTGGGAGTGTTTGATGGGACAGTGTAGAGGGAGCTTTACTCTCTATCTAACCCGTTCTTTACCTGCCCTGGGAGTGTATGATGGGAAAGTTTTGAGGGTGCTTTACTCTGTATTAAGCAGGGCTGTACCTACTCTGGGAGTGTTTGATGGGGCTGTGTAGGCGGAGTTTTACCCTGTATCTAAACCGTGCTTTACCTGCCCTGGGAGTGTTTAATTGTACAGTGTAAATGGTGGTTTACTCTATAACTTCCTTCTAATCATTTCTCCCTCATATACTTATTTAGCTTCCCGTAAAATGCACCTATGCTATTTGCCACAACTAATCCATTTGGGAGCCAGTTCCACATTCTAACCAGTCTCTGGATGAAGATGTTTCTCCTTATTGGATTTATTAGTGACTATCTTATATTGATGAATATTAAATAATCTAACCACTGTACCTGCCCTGGGAGTGTTTGTGGAGACAGAGAAGAGAGAGATTTACCCTATAACTAACTCGTAGTGTCCCTGCCTTGGGAGTCTTTGATGCGACAGTGTAGAGGGAGATTTACTCTGCAGCTAACACATTCAGCACCTGCCCTGGGAGTGTTTGATGCAACTGTGTAGAGGGAGATTTACTCTGTAGCTATCTCGTTCAGTACCTGCCCTGGCAGTGTTTGATGGGACAGTGTAGAGGGAGATTTACTTTGTATCTAACCCGTGCAGTCCCTGCCCTGGGAGTGTTTGGAGGGCCAGTGTAGAGGCAGCTTTACTTTGTATCTAACCCATATTGTAATGCCCTGGGAGTGTTTGATGGGACAGTGTAGAGGAAGCTTTATTCCGTATCCAACCCGTGCTCTACCTGCTTTGGTGTGCTTCACCGGACAGTGTAGAGGAAGCTATATTCTCCATCTAACCAGTGACGTATCTGCCCGGGGAGTGTTTCATGGGACCGTGCAGAGGGACCTTTACTCTGTATCCAACCCGTGCTGTCCCTGGCCTGCAAGTATTTGATGGGATATTGTAGAGGGAGTTTTACTCTGTATCTAACCTGTGCTGTACCTGCCCTGGGAGTGTTTGAATGGACATTGTAGAGGGAGTTTTACTCTGTACCTAACCCATGTACCTGCCCTGGGAGTGTTTGAAGAGGCTGTGTAAAGAGAGCTTTACTCTGTATCTAACCCTTGCTGTACCTGCCCTGGGAGTGTTTGAATGGACAGTGTAGAGGGAGCTTTACTCTGTATCTAACCCATGCTCTACCTGCCCTGGGAGTGTTTGAATGGACAGTGTAGAGGGAGCTTTGCTCTGTACTAACCCATTCTGTACCTGCCCTGGGAGTGCATGACGGGACAATTTAGAGGGTGCTTTACTCTGTATTAAGCAGGGCTGTACCTACTCTGAGAGTGTTTGATGGGGCTGTGTAGGCGGAGTTTTACTTTGTATCTAAACCGGGCTTTACCTGCCCTGGGAGTGCATGACGGGACAGTTTAGAGGGTGCTTTACTCTGTATTAAGCAGGGCTGTACCGACTCTGGGAGTGTTCGATGGGGCTGTGTAGACGGAGTTTTACCCTGTATCTAAACCGGTCTTTACCTGCCCTGGGAGTGTTTAATTGTACAGTGTAAAGGGAGGTTCACTCTATAACTTCCTTCTAATCATTTCTCCCTCGTATACTTATCTAGCTTCCCGTAAAATGCATCTATGCTACATGCCACATCTAATCCATGTGGGAGCCAGTTCCACATTCTAACCAGTCTCTGGATGAAGATGTTTCTCCTGAATACCTTATTGGATTTATTAGTGACTATCTTATATTGATGAATCTTGAACAATTTAACCACTGTACCTGCCCTGGGAATGTTTGTGGAGACAGAGAAGAGAGAGATTTACCCTATAGCTAACTCGTAGTATCCCTGCCTTGGGAGTCTTGGATGCGACAGTGTAGAGGGAGATTTACTCTGTAGCTAACACATTCAGCACCTGCCCTGGGAGTGTTTGATGGGACAGTGTAGAGGGAGCTTTACGCTGTATCTAACCCGTACTGTACCTGCTCTGGGAATGTTTGATGGGACAGTGTAGATGGGGCTTTACACTGTATCTAACCCGTGCTGTACCTGCACTGGGAGTGTTTGATGGGATAGTGTAGAGGGAGCTTTACGCTGTATCTAGCCCGTGCTGTACCTGCCCTGGGAGTGTTTGATGGGACAGTGTACAGGGAGCTTTACGCTGTATCTAACCCGTGCTGTACATGCACTGGGAGTGTTTGATGGGACAGTGTAGAGGGAGCTTTACTCTGTATCTAACCTGTGCTGTACTTGCCCTGGGAGTGTTTGATGGGACAGTGTAGAGGGGGCTTTACGCTGTATCTAACCCGTGCTGTACCTGCCCTGGGCGTGTTTGATGGGACAGTGTAGAGGGGGCTTTACTCTGTATCTAACCCGTGCTGTACCTGCCCTGGGAGTGTTTGATGGGACAGTGTAGAGGGAGCTTTACGCTGTATCTAGCCTGTGCTGTACCTGCACTGGGCGTGTTTGATGCGACAGTGTATAGGGAGCTTAACGCTATATCTAGCCCGTAATGTACCTGCCCTGGGAATGTTTGATGGGACAGTGTAGAGGGGGCTTTACGCTGTATCTAACCCGTGCTGTACCTGCACTGGGAATGTTTGATGGGACAATGTAGAGGGAGCTTTACGCTGTATCTAACCCGTGCTGTACCTGCCCTGGGAGTGTTTGATGGGACAGTGTAGAGGGAGCTTTACGCTGTATCTAACCCGTGCTGTACCTGCCCTGGGAGTGTTTGATGGGACAGTGTAGAGAGAGCTTTACGCTGTATCTAGCCCGTGCTGTACCTGCACTGGGAATGTTTGATGGGACAGTGTACAGGGAGCTTTACGCTGTATCTAACCCATGCTGTACCTGCCCTGGGAATGTTTGATGGGACACTGTAGAGGGAGCTTTACGCTGTATCTAACCCGTGCTGTACCTGCCCTGGGAGTGTTTGATTGGACAGTGTAGAGGGGGCTTTACACTGTATCTAACCCGGACTGTACCTGCCCTGGGAGTGTTTGATGGGACAGTGTAGAGGGGGCTTTACTCTCTATCTAACCCGTGCTCTACCTGCCCTGGGAGTGTTTGATGGGACAGTGTAGAGGGAGCTTTACGCTGTATCTAGCCCGTGCTGTACCTGCCCTGGGAGTGTTTGATGCAACAGTGTATAGGGGGCTTTACTCTGTATCTAACCCTTGCTGTACCTGCCCTTGGAGTGTTTGATGGGACAGTGTACATAAGAACATAAGGAATAGGAGCAGGAGTAGGCCAATCGGCCCCTCGAGCCTGCTCCACCATTCAATAAGATCATGGCTGATCTGATCCTAACCTCAAATCTTCTATCACTCTGCATCCACCCAAACCCATGTGATCTCCTGGGAGAGGCGAACAACCAGATAAAGACCCAATTGCCAATTTGGGAGAAAAAAATCTGGGAAATTCCTCTCCGACCCATCTAGGCGATCGAAATTCTTCCAGGAGATCACTCTGTCCCTATATTTTCTACAGTACTTACCTTCTGTAAAGGCGATCTCCACCCCAGCCAGGAACAGGAATAAAACCATCTCCTGAAATCTAACAGAATTAGAACACAGTAGGAGCAGAACAAGGCTACACGGCCCCTGGGCCCGCTCCACTACACACAGGGCCATGACCATTCCGAAACCAGACTCATGTCCAATTTCCTGCCCGCTCCCCGTAACCCTTAATTCCCTTTACTTCTAGGAAACTATCTATTTCTGTTTTAAATTTATTTAATGATGTAGCTTCCACAGCTTTCTGGGGCAGCAAATTCCACAAACCTACCACCCTCTGAGTGAAGAAGTTTCTCCTCATCTCAGTTTTGAATGAGCAGCCCCTTATTTTAAGATTATGCCCCCTAGTTCTAGTTTCACCCATCATTGGGAACATGCTCACCGCATCCACCCGATCAAGCCCCTTCACAATCTTATATGTTTCAATAAGATCGCCTCTCATTCTTCTGAACTCCAATGAGTAGAGTCCCAATCTACTCAACCTCTCCTCATATGACCACCCCCTCATCCCCGGGATTAACCGAGTGAACCTTCTTTGTACTGACTCGAGAGCAAGTATGTCTTTTCTTAAGTATGGAAACCAAAACTGTATGCAGTATTCCAGGTGCGGCCTCACCAATACCTTGTACAACTGCAGCAATACCTCCCTGTTTTTATATTCCAACCCCCTAGCAATAAAAGCCAACATTCCATTGGCTTTCTTAATCACTTGCTTCACCTGCACACTAACTTTTTGAGTTTCGTGCAACAGGACTCCCAGATCCCTTTGTACTACAGTACTTTCCAGTTTCTTGCCATTAAGATAATAACTTGCTCTATGATTTTTCCTGCCAAAGTGCATAACCTCACACTTTCCAGTATTGTATTCCATCTGCCAAATCTCTGCCCACTTACTTAGCCTGTCTATGTCCCTTTGCAGGTTTTTTATGTCCTCCTCACTCACTACTTTCCGTCCCATCTTTGTATCATCTGCAAACTTTGATATGTTACACTCGGTCCCCTCCTCCAAATCGTTAATATAGATTGTAAAGAGTTGGGGACCCAGCACTGACCCCTGCGGAACACCACTAGTTACTGGTTGCCAATCTGAGAACGAACCATTTATCCCAACTCTCTGCTTTCTGTTAGAGAGCCAATCCTCCACCCACGCCAGAATATTACCCCCAATCCCGTGATTTTTTATCTTGAGCAATAATCTTTTGTGTGGCACCTTGTCAAATGCCTTTTGGAAGTCTAAATACACTACGTCCACTGGTTCCCCTTTATCCACCCTGTATGTTACTTCCTCAAAAAACTCAAGCAAATTTGTTAAACATGACTTCCCCTTCATGAAACCATGCTGAGTTTGCCCTATTAAATTATGTTTATTCAAATGTCCCGTTACTGTCTCCTTAATAATGGACTCTAACATTTTACCAACCACAGATGTTAGGCTAACAGGTCTATAGTTTCCAGCCTTCTGCCTACTACCCTTTTTAAATAAGGGTGTTACATTAGCAGTTTTCCAATCTGCCGGGGCCTTTGCTGAGTCCAGTGAGTTTTGGAAAATTATTACCAATGCATCCACAATCCCTACCGCTACTTCCCTCAAGACCCTGGGATGCAAGCCATCAGGTCCAGGGGATTTATCCGCCTTGAGTCCCATTATTTTACCAAGTACCACTTCCTTAGTGATTTTAATTGTATTTAGTTCCTCCCCCCCTAGAGCCCCCTGTTTGTCCAGTGTTGGGATATTCTTAGTGTCCTCTACTGTAAAGACTGATACAAAATAATTGTTCAGTGTTTTTGCCATCTCCATGTTTCCCACCATTAATTTCCCGGTCTCATCCTCTAAGGGACCAACATTTACTTTAGCCACCCTTTTGCTTTTTATATAACTATAGAAACTTTTACTGTCTGTTTTTATATTTTTTGCTAATTTACTTTCATAATCTATCTTCCCTTTCTTAATCAATCTTTTTGTTATTTTTTGCTGTCTTTTAAAGACTTCCCAATCTTCCATCCTCCCACTAGATTTGGCTACCTTATATGCCCTTGTTTTTAGTCGGATACTATCCTTAATTACTTTACTTAGCCACGGATGGCTATCTTTTCTTTTACACCCTTTTTTCCTCAGTGGAATATATATTTTTTGGAATAACTCCTTAAATGTACACCACTGGTCATGTACCGTCTTACCCTTTAATCTATTTTCCCAGTCCACTCTAATTAATTCCGCTCTCATACCTTCATAGTCTCCTTTATTCAAGCTCAGCACGCTTGTTTGAGATCCAACCTTCTCACCCTCTAATTGAATATGGAACTCAACCATGTTATGGTCACTCATTCCAAGGGGATCCTTGTAGAGGGGGCTTTACGCTGTATCTAACCCGTGCTGTACCTGCACTGGAAATGTTTGATGGGACAGTGTAGAGGGAGCTTTACGCTGTATCTAACCCTTGCTGTACCTGCACTTGGAGTGTTTGTTGGGACAGTGTAGAGGGGGCTTTACGCTGTATCTAACCCCGTGCTGTACCTGCACTGGGAATGTTTGATGGGACAGTGTAGAGTGAGCTTTACTCTGTATCTAACCCATGCTGTACCTACACTGGGAGTGTTTGATGGGACAGTGTAGAGGGAGCTTTACGCTGTATCTAACCCGTGCTGTACCTGCACTGGGAATGTTTGATGGGACAGTGTATTGGGAGATTTACTCTGTGTTGTATCCTGAAAGTGGGCCTGGTGTTGTGCCAGGTCGACACTTAACCTTTTGCCCCTCAGAGCAGACTAAATGATATCCAAAGTCGATGCTTAGCTTTGGTACAGATGACAGACTTCGAGTGAAGGCAGATTCAAAACGGTCTTTATTCACAGGTCTGGGGAGAACCTTCTGAGACCTCTCTCAGAACCGACTCCACCGGTTCCCTAGCAACAATCACAGTTATACAAAAATCAAACCCCTGCCCTAGGGGCGGGGGCAAATCTTATCAGCATATACAGAGCTTTAGCGAAATGGCAATTATAAACCATTACATTTCATCTTCTTGCCGCCCACAAATCCCACATTTCTGTTATCCTCCTGTCACCTCCTGTGACTGTGAGCCTCATCTTAATTGCTTTACAACCATCCATTTGCCCGTAGCCAGGTAGTTTGCTTGTTACATGTTTTCTTAAGATAACAGTCCTCGCTAAGTCTGTTCAAAGCACAGGCTTTTGGCCGCGTCTCAGGTTACTTCTGCAAAGCAAGCACATTCTGATTAGTCACACCATACTTTGAAGAATGGAACCCTGTTGTGATTTACATCAAACTAATTCTTAGGTGCGTTATCTCGCATATGTGTTGCCTCACCTGGCCGAACAGGCATCCTCCCCAATCTTCCCATGAGTTGTTCTGCAGTTTAATTTCTCAGCATTTGAAGTCAATTAATCATGTTTTAAAGCTTAGCTGGGTAAATGCAATATACAGACCTCTATATCGTTTAACTCAGGGTATGGTATATCCCATTATCTCCACCTTGTACATTGGTGCTACATTATACATATTCTAACATAAAAACTAAGGTATAATAGTAATTTGTTTACTTCAGTCCCCCCTTATGGCCCATTGGTCACTTTGACCCAATATGGCCAATATGCTACAGTTTAAGATTGTATGCTATGAGTACCGTCGCCCTAGTGGTACCAAGCCAGGGTGTCTAGTACTCATACTTCCACAATCCTAAACACAGTTTTCATTATAATTCTCCTCACGCCCTACCCCTTGTTTGTTGGTGGTTAGCAACAGTGTTTCCTTCTCTCCTTCCTTCGTTATTCATTTGGTTATGGCCTGTGCTAGGTTGTGGTTCTTTCGCCATCGGCAATATCCACAAAGTAAGAACAAAAGGATCATTAATACGGCGCCTTGCACCACTACGAACACGTGTGACATGCTCCTTATCCAGGGGTGTATATCGACATTTAGCCCCCAATTCCAGATGTTATTGTACCAGGGATTTTCCACGTGCCATATTTTCTTCCAAGCTTCCTCTTCTTCTAATTTAGGAATTGCCTTGGGCTCTGGTACGACATAAGCTTTAACCTCTTTATTAAGTACCA
The DNA here is from genome assembly GCF_052327205.1 of Somniosus microcephalus. NCBI lineage: Eukaryota > Metazoa > Chordata > Chondrichthyes > Squaliformes > Somniosidae > Somniosus > Somniosus microcephalus. Next base: position 48,944,345 of record NW_028225181.1, on the reverse strand, counting down.
TACTATCAATTGACCATGTTTTCGTTTCCTGCGGTCTTGGTGGGTGTATATATTGATGTCCTATCTGTGTGATAATTTTGGATCAAAACAAAGTTTGGTTGGGGAATGGGACAAATGAGATCTTGATATTCATATTTCTGTTCAGTCGTGGTGACACAACATGTCCCGTTGTTCCTTGGTGCTCCCCTTGTCTGGTGTATCCCCCTTGGGTGTATCTCAAGGGTGCAATTGGTGGTTTTTGTGAATCTGCACTCGGCTGTGTCTCCCTCGGTGGGGGGGCGGGTGTGGTGTGCACGTCCATGTCCTTCCCTTGTGGTGGTACCCATCTATTACCACCCTCCTTATGGTTCCATTCTTCTGGTTATTGTCTTCATCCCTTTCCCAAAGTGCCTTGATAAGGACATCATGATATTTAACCCGACTCTCCCTTTGTATCGCTCCTATATTAATCACGTCGTATAGGGGCTGTCCCTCTTCTGGGAATTGTGGGATGGCCAGTACAAAGCCAATCATCTTAGTCCATGGGGTCAGACAATTGCCTGCCCGGTATACTTGTTCCATTTTACGCCTCTTACATAGGCTTTTATTTGTGTCAATCCAAGGTTCCAGGTCCTCATTAGTAATCCAATCAGGGATCTGTCCATTATTTATTTGCCTCATGTTATGCTGAGCATTCGACAATAGCCATGAGCCATACATGGCACATACTAGTTCCTTATGGGTTTGGCGAGAAGCATTGTTAAGTCGATCAATAGCTGTATTGATTGTTTCTGCATGGGGGGCTACTACCTCTTCCACCCCCAACAATTGCATTATTGTTTGTTTTCCTGCCGGTGCCAATTGCTGGCTATTTCTAGTGGCTTGTTTTAGTAACTTCTTTATTTTTGCTTGTAGTTCTTCTACTCCTTCGTTTACTCCTTCTATGTCCAAGCTATTAACTGTTGCTAACCCGGCCGCATACCCTGCTCCGGACATTTCCAATACTCCCCGTTTCTTACGTCTTTGTGAGAGAGATTTTCCCTGTGGACCCTCTAATTATTTTACCCACAGGGAGTTCCATATTTGTTTTGTATGATTGTTACACATCGCGGGCATCTCTAGAGTACTCATATTAATGGCGACCTTAATAATTCTATGTGTTACCCTAAAGTGCACCTCATCTTGTGTTTTCCTTGTTATTACACCCCCGGGTGCCCCTTTTCCCATTGGTGGGCAAGTTAGTGCAGTGAGGGTGTTTTTATGCTTGCTGCTTTTCCTTTGTAACCCTATCCCCTCCTTCCTTTCCCTGATTTCCATCTGTAATATTTGTCCTCAACTAGATCCCTTTTTGCGTTCTGCATTATAAAATCCAATCATTCCCCTTCGTTTTTTTACCTATTTTGGGCCAGCTTAGTGTATTCGAACTCTGCCCCAGATATGGGATCCCGATATAATTTGGTGTAACCTCAACTGCCTTATTGAATCCGAATCCTGTGGCCTAGAAATTCAGTATAGCCACTTTTGGGGCGGTAAAGTCGGGCGGGCGCTAAAGTTTGCGCCCGCCGGAAAGTGGAGGCCACTTTGCCGATATTCAGTAGCTTTGGCCAAGGAGTTTGCTCAAGCACTAAAACTGGCGTTGCACCCCTATCTTTAGGCGCTAAGCCGGCAGTGCAGACTGATACCGCCGAGGCCGGGCGCAGCGCAGGTGTGGTCATGTTTTGATTGACAGCAGACACCCTGGCGCCGGCCAGCTCTTAAAGGGGGAAGGTTCGACTTGGTCTGCTGCCACGCCCTGGATACTGCAGCCATCCAGCTAGGCCTAAACACTGCTGCTGGAGAGAAATAGCACCAGCAACGATGCAGAGGCCCCGTGAGCGAGCGCAGCGCTTCTCTGCCCATGATTTGAAGGTGCTGCTTAGTGGTTTGGAGAAGAGAAGAGATATCTTGTGCCCGGACAGTGGCAAGAAGGCTCCCAAGAGGCTGTACAGGCGAGCCTGGAGGGAAATCGCCCAGAGGGTCACAGCCACCTGCGATGTCCCCAGGACTGGTGACCAATGCCGGAAAAAGTTTAACGACCTCACTCGGTTGGTCAGGGTGAGTACCCTTTCCATTGTCCTCCTCATCCTTGCATGTGCACCTCACATTATGGGCAAAGGGACCTCAAAGGCCTAATGGCCATCCCTCCTCCAGCAGCTATGGCACTGGCATGAACATCAATAGCAATTTCTGCACTTTACACACTGGCCAAGCTATTCGACCATGGGAGGCAGTGCACACAATAACAGGGCACCACACTGGCCAAGCTATTCCACCATGGGAGGCAGTGCACACAGCAACAGGGCACCACACTGGCCAAGCTATTCGACCATGGGAGGCAGTGCACACAACAACAGGGCACCACACTGGCCAAGCTATTCGACCATGGGAGGCAGTGCACACAACAACAGGGCACCACACTGTACTTAGAGGCCGTCCTTTCTCTTGCAGGCCAAGCTGGCCCAGAACCTGAAGAGCCGGACTGTCACCGGGGGAGGCCGTGCCCAGTTCCAGGAGCTCAGTGACCTGGAGGAGCGCGTGGGTCGACTCATGGGTGCCCGGGTGATTGGCCCCGTTGCAATTGGAGATGCCGACCCTGTGCTGGGCCCCAATGGTAAGGACATGAGCATTTGGACCTCTCTCGTTCCCCTTGCGCTTCAGATCTACATCCTTTGCCACTGTCCGACCAATGCGCATAATGCCACCACTCATGCCTCCCTCGCTGACGCCCTGTCCTCACTCTAAAGCTACTCTTGTGCCTTCCTGCTTTCAGCTGGTGAGGAGGAGGTCCCTGAGGCTGTGAGTGTCAGTCCCTCGGAAGAGGAGGATGACGAGGAGCAAGAGGAAGGCGGCACATCAAGGGAACCCTCATCCGCACCAGGGGATGGCAATGGAGGGGACACGTCTTGCCTGGAGGAGAGCCAGGGGGAAGTGTTGCAGGGGTGTGTAGCTCCTGTGCCCAGTGGCATCCAGCCACGCGGGAAGGGTCGGGCAGCACGGCTGCCTTCTCCCCAGAGGGGGCAAGTGTTGCAGGGGAGTGTAGCTCCTGTGCCCAGTGGCATCCTGCCACACGGGAAGGGTCGGCCAGCTCGGCGGCCTTCTCCCCAGAGGGAGAGTCCGGCCTGCAGTCCGGAGACGGTCCTCGCCCAGGAGGTGCGCCTCCTTGATCAAATGTCCGTGGACTCGGATCGTCGGCACACCGAGTTCATGGGGGTTGTGGGACGGTTGCCTGAGGCCATTGAGTCCCTGGCTCATAGTGTGGCCGATTTCGGGGCCTCACAGGCCAGGGGTTTAGAAGAACTCGCGGCAGCACAGGCCAGGGGTCACGAACAATTCGGGACAGCACAGGTCAGGGGTCACGAAGAATTCAGGGCATCACAGGACGCGAGTCGGGCCGATTTCAGGGCAGCACAGGCAGCGAGTGCAGAGTTGATGAGTGGTGCCGTGCAGTAACTGGCTGGTCTGATGCGGGCACAGACCAGGGCAGTACGGGCACTCACTGCTGCCACACTCACTGTGTCACGCACGCATCGCCAGGGCACCCGCCGCGCTGCTGCAGCACAGCGGTCTGGGCTTCACCAGATTGCTGCGCTTGCTGCAGTGCCAGCCCAGCCGACTGCCAGTGTCTCTGGCGACCAGCGAGCGCCTGGCATCAGCCAGCTTGCCCCCATTGCTGCAGCCGCCACTGCCACTCCCACAGCAAAGCTGCGACGAGCTGCTGGAGAGACTGATGCTGCACAGCCACAGCTGCAGCAGTCAGCAGCCGGCCCCTCCAGGGCCGGAGCTCGTCTAGGCCGACCCCCAAGGGCATCTGCCATCACGCATTGTGCCCCTCAGGAGCCTTCCCCCAGCCTTGCAACACCCACAGGTCCCAGGTTGAGGCGGAGCAGCAGGTCGGCCAGGGGCCGGAAAAGCCTGGACAAGGACTCGCCCTCTCGGCACACAAAGTGGAGTGTGTTGCCAAATGTTTTATTATATGGGGGTGTTTGTGTTCTATATGGGGGGGGGTTATATTGGTAAGGCCGAAGATGAAGGCAAATGTTTTTTTATATGGGGGTGTTTGTGTTCTATATGGGGGGGGGTTTATTTTGGTAAGGCCGAAGTTGAAGACAAATGTTTTTTTATATGGGGGTGTATGTGTTCTGTATGGGGGGGTTTGTCTTGGTAAGGCCGAGGATGAAGGTCATTTGGATGGACAAGTTTTGTTATTCCTCCCCAGGTTGTGGGAGTGAGATATGTTTTTGACTGTTTTTTGGGGGTCTTGTCTGTTTTTGGGTTTCATGTGGGAAAGGCCCTGAGTTTGTTAAATAAAGCTTTTTATTTATTCAGCTTGTCCATGTGTGATGTTTCAAGTGGTTGTTGCGTTAACCGGCTGAGGGCTTGCGGAGCGGCTGCATTCAGGTGCGTTCATTGCCACAAGCCATTCCCTGACAGGGGGCCTAGAAGTGTCGTTCAATAAGCCGCCGATGGACGGCCCTTGGACCTTGTGGCTCCCTCCTGGGCTGGTACTCCTCCTCCTCCTCCTCCTCCTCCTCATGGTCCTCCTGCTCGTCCTCCTGAGGTGGTGGTCCAACGTGAGGTGGCAGTGCCTGAGTCCTGCGGATAGCCAGGTTGGGCAGCATGCAGCAAACGACGACGAACTGGGAGACTCTATCCGGCGAATACTGTAGAGGTCCACCGGAACGATCCAGGCAGCGGAACCGTTGCTTGAGGACGCCAATCATTTGCTCTATGATGTTCCTTGTGGCTTGATGGCTTTCATTGTATGCCTCCTCAGCAGGGTTCCTGGGCGCGCGGAGCGGGGTCATGAGCCATGTACACAAAGGTTAGCCTTTGTCCCCAATAGGCCATCCTCTTGGGGGAGGCTGTGCCTGGAACATGTCAGCCACAGTAGTCTGGCGCAGGATAAATGCATCGTGGCTGCTTCCTGGAAAGCGGGCATTGACAGCTAGGATGCGCTGCCTGTGGTCACACACCAGCTGTACATTGAGGGAATGGTAGCCCTTCCGGTTGCAGTAATCCTCGGCTTTGTCGATAGGTGCCCGCATAGCCACATGCATGCAGTCAATGGCGCCCTGCACCATGGGGAAGTCGGCGACCCTCGCAAATCCGACTGCACGCTGCTCCTGCCTCTCTAGGGCCATGGGGAAGGAGATTAATTGGTGTCTCCTTGTGAAAAGGGCATCGGTGACCTGCCAGATGCAGCGATGCACGGCAAACTGGGAGATGTTCGCTATGTCCCCAGCAGCGGCTTGGAAGGAGCCGCTTGCATAAAAGTTCAGAGCCACCGTGACCTTCACTTCCACCGACAGAGACGTCCTGCACATCAGCTGTGGACGCAGATCTCTGTGAAGCAGCTGGCAGGCCTCTGCAACCACCTCCCTTCTGAAGCACAGCCTCTTAACACAATGCGCAGCAGTCATGGTGAGATAGGACACCTGCTGGCGGTATTCCCTGAGTGGGTAAGGCCTACGTTGCCGACGCCTGATGGCCCCTCTGCGTCTAGGCATGGCTGCCCCTCTCACACAGCGTCTGCGAGCCCTTAGCACATAATGCTGGAACTGAGGGTTGAAACCCCATGCGGCCCCCATAATATACTTGCAAACAGTGAAATCACAATGAGACAAATTTGCAAGCTCTGGCCAGAAGCCAAAAATACCTCTCCTATGTTGGCCCAATTCAGTAAGGTCTCTTCCTTGGTCTCTGTCCAGAAATCCGTAGCACTAAAGTCATTGCAGCAAAATGGCTGCCATTTATAGTTCAGCCTAAGTGCACTTTAATTAGAGCTCCCCGAGGCCCGCAGGGCCTCTGCTGCGTTCCACTTCACAGTTCTTAACAGCGCCACGCCCACATTGGGTGGGCGCCACTGAAGTTCCGGTTTGGGGCGCACAAACGGCGTTGCACGACGAAATGACGTCATAAGCTGCGCGCGCAGCTGAGCGCGCGCAAACACTTTGCGCCAGCACTAAATGTCAACTGAAGTTGGGCGTAGGCGCAGATCAGTCTGCCCCCGGGCGCTAAGTGCCTAGCGCTCGAAATCTACCCATCTTATGGCGCTAACGGCTGGCGAACGCAACTGAATTTCTAGGCCTGTATCTACAAAATATCCCTTTCCTACTTGAAACTTCGGGGTTATTTGAACATTGTCCTCAGTACATAGGCATTCTATTTTAACCCTTCGCCCTCCGTGACCCGGAAAATCAAAGTCCCGTTAGCTGTACTTTCGTATTCGCAATAATCACAGTACACAGTCATATCACATCCGTTTCCCGAAGCCGCCCCCCATTCCAATGGCGGCGTATTTTTGGTGAGCATCTTGATTCCATTCTGGATGATGATTATGTTTGAAGTCGGGTCGATACCAAAGAGCATAAGAAGTCTCATTTCAGACTCAGGGCATATATTTAACCATAAACTCCCGAGTTGCTCGTGCCTCCCACTAGACCCAGCGCTTGTACTTAGCCATAGAATCGCGATAAGAGCGCGAATGATGCTCCACTTAATTTTTCTATGTTGTTATCATTCCTGTAAAGATAAATAAAGGGGGCCAGTCGTCACCAGCCAATTAGAATTATGCCATTCTTATCCGTTCTTTCCGTTCAAACTGCTGTACGTCTTCTTCATTTCTTGGTCTGTGGCTCTGTCTCCAGACATACCTGAGGATGCAAACTATGGCATATAACATTATCATCATACACAGCCCTATCATTGATACATGTAGAAACTCCCCTTCCCATTCTTTATATCTTCTAGCATACTCCTCACTCTCCTCAAAAGGCACCATCTCTGGCTTACTCATTGTCTTTGTTATATATTTTTAACTGAGTCCAGTGCTTCCATCTTCCTTTACCCGTCCGGACTCATCTATACAAGCGCATGTGTCACTGTTCATCAATACCTCATAGGCTCCTGACCAGCTGGGTGCTAGCCCTGGTTTGGCTAGTATTATTTTTGCCATCACCTTGCTACCGATTGCTGGGACCTCCTTCTGGTCGTCCCGTGTATCCTGTTCTAGATCCCGTATAATCTGTTGCTCTTTGGCCTCATGTCTGAGAGCGTGTAATTGCAGACTCAATAGTTTAATAAGTCTCCTAATTCTATCCTTCAGGGGCCCTACATCCTCAACCCGGTAGTGACTCCTTCCGGCAGTGTCATTGCTTGTCCGGTCATTAGTTCGAAAGGTGTCAGCCCCGTGGTTCTATTCGGAGTTGCTCTAAGTCTCATCAGTATACTTGGGAGTAACTCTGCCCATCCCTTCCCCCTGTCTTCTATTGCTTTAGCTAAGGATAATTTCAGAGTCTGGTTCATCCTTTCCACCATCCCTGAACTCGGAGGGTGGTATGGTATGTGGAACCTTTGTCTGATACCTAATAATGCACATGTTTCCTTTATAACCTTCCCTGTAAAGTGTGTTCCCTGGTCTGAATTAATCTGCAGCGTGACCCCCCATCGTGGTACTACCTCCTCTGCCATTATTCGTGCTACGGTTGTTCCCGTGCAATCTCTTGTGGCGAATGCTTCAACCCATCCTGTGAATTGACCTATTATTACCAAACAGTGCATTTTCCCCTTTGATTTCGGTAGAGGTCCAGTAAAGTCTATCTGCACCTTCTCCCATGGGCCTCTTGGTCTCGGCTGATGTCCCCACTTTACATTGACAGGTTTCCCTATGTTATACTGTTCACATATGGGGCAGTGTCTACAGAATCTGTCCACAGCTTGTTTCATTCCGGGCCACCACCAGCATCGCTGGAGCTTGTTGAACATATTGGATATGCCGGTGTGTTGCCTACCATGGTACATTATACTTAATTCCTGTTGTATACAGCCTGGTGCACATATCTGCTGCTCTTTCCTCCATATTCCCCCGCTCTTTCTCCTGCTCCCCCTCGTTCCCATAGCTGCTTCTGCTCCTGGGGTACTTCCTTATGTAATTTGGATATATCTATATCTTCTGGCAATGCAGCTATAGCAGCTATGTCTATCTGTGTTTCTGGTTCGGTGCTGCTCTTGTTTGCTGCTGCAATCTGTTACTCTACCACTTTTCTGGCTGCACGATCGGCGGCGCTGTTTCCCCTTTCTGTGCGGGAGTTCCCCCTCTGGTGGGCTTTTACCTTCACTACAGCTGTTTCAGTGGGTAGCCACGAGGCGGCGACCAATTCCTTTACTAATTCCTCATGCTGTATGGGTTTGCCACCTGAGGCAATATACCCCCCTCTACTCCAAGCTGCCATATAATCATGTACTATGCCAAAGGCACAGCGACTATCGGTATAGATATTCACCCGTTTCCCTGCTGCCAATTTTAATGCTTCTGTCAATGCTGTCAACTCGGCGACCTGTGCTGAACCTGGTAATCTTCCTTCCCTCTGGATGGTGCCATCTCCGGTCACCACGGCCCAACCTGTTCCTGGTGTTCCATTAACATATTTACGGGACCCGTCCACATATAGCTCTAGGTCTGCCTGTGTCAATGGTAATTCCCTGATTCTGTCTACATATTCTGATTCTTCCTCACTGGTGCAACAGTGTTCCTCTCCCTCCATTCCCATCATAGCTGCGGGGTTCTGGCTCATGTCTCTAACTATCTGTATGGATTTATCTTTAGGCAACAGGACAGCCTCCCAAGCAGCCTTCCAGCCGTTTGAGATGTTTTTTAATCGTCCGGTGTTTAACAATTCCACTAGGGTGTGTTGTGTATGTAACACAATATCCCCTGCCATTGCTACAGGTTCACTCACTTTGACTGCCAACTGTGCGCAATCAATCGCGGCAACGCATCTTGGCATACCGGCTACTATTGGGGATCTCCGTGTCGAATAGTAGGCGACGGGTCTCATGTAATCCCCATGCTTTTGTGCTACCACTGCACTGTAATGTCCCCCGTGATTGTGGCAGAAGATATGATATGGCCTCCCAAGGCTGGTGCGGCAGTCAGTGCCTGTTTTAATTTAGTGAGGGCTTCCGCCTGTAACTCTGTCCATTCAATGGGTTCTTCTGCAGCTTTTCCCCCTTTGGTCTGTTCATACAGAGGTGCAGCTAGTTGTGAGAATCCTTCAATAAAGCTTCTGCTATAATTAAATAGTCCCATTACTTGTCGCACTCCCCTTATATTCACAGGTTCGGGCATATCATTTATAGCCCACTTTCGATCCTCTGGCATGGCTCTCTTGCCCATGCTGATGTTATATCCCAGATAGGTTACCTCTGATTTTGCTACTTGAGCTTTGGTGGGGTTTACTTTAAAGCCTGCATCCCGACGAGCTTTCAGAATTTTAGACAAGGCTTTAACATGCCCCTGAGTGTTTGTGGAAGCTATGAGTAGACCAGTCGGGCGCAGTGAGTCGGAGCCCGGTATAAAAACTGGAGAGAGGCGAGGCTTACCAACTCAGCAGCGGGGAGAGAGGTAAAAAGTAATCAGTGTGCGTGACGTCACCAGGGAGCAGGTAGGTGATTGGTTGGTGAGTATTTCTCTTTTTTCAATACAAGCTTGAATTCTGTGGTGTTAAATTTCTGTGGTGTAGTGGGGATAGTTGGTAAATAAAGCGCCCTAGAGCATACCTGTAACTGGGGTATTGAATAAATTTTTAAAGAAATTAAAGGGGTAAGTCATGGCAGGAGAGTTCAGACCCGTGCTCTGCTCCTCCTGCTCTATGTGGGTAGTCAGGGATGCTGCCAGTGTCCCTGATGACCATGTGTGCGGGAAATGCATCCAGCTGCAGCTACTTGTAGACCGCATTGCGGCGCTCGAGCTGCGGGTGGATGAATTTTGGAGTATGCGTGATGCTGAAAGGCTCGTGGATAACACGTTTAGCGAGTTGTGCACGCCTCAGGGTAGGGCAGCACAGGGGGTGACCATCAGGCGGAGCAACAAAGGCAGCCAGGTAGTGCAGGGAACCCCTGCGGACATCCCCCTTTCAAACAAGTATACCGCTTTGGATACTGTTGAGGGGGATGACTCACCAGGGGAAGGCAGCAGCGGCCAACTTCCTGGCACTGGGGGTGCTCCTGCTGCCCAGGAAGGGGGGAAAAAGAGTGGGAGAGCAATAGTGGTAGGGGATTCTATAGTAAGGGGAACAGATAGGCGTTTCTGTGGCCGTAGACGTGAATCCAGGATGGTTTGTTGCCTCCCTGGTGCCAGGGTCAAGGATGTCACTGAGCGGCTGCAGGGCATTCTGGAGGGGGAGGGAGAACAGCCAGTGGTCGAGGTCCACATTGGTACCAACGACATAGGTAAAAAGAGGGATGAGGTCCTGCAGCAAGAATTTAGGGAGCTAGGTGAAGGATTAAGGAGCAGGACCTCAAAGGTTGTAATCTCTGGATTACTCCCGGTGCCACGTGCTAGTAAGTATAGGAATAGGAAGATAGAACAGATGAATGCGTGGCTAAAGGGATGGTGCAAGGGGGAGGGCTTTAGTTTCCTGGATCACTGGGTCTGCTTCTGGGAAAGGTGGGACTTGTACAAGTCGGACGGTTTACACCTGAACCAGGGGGGAACCAATATCCTTGCGGGGAGGTTTGCTAGCACTGCTGGGGAGGGTTTAAACTAACTTGGCAGGGGGTTGGGGTACAGAGTGGAGCTATAGTAGGGGGTGATTTACGGCCAAATACAGAGGGAAAAACAAGTCAGCTGGGAAGGCAGAGCAAATATGTGAAGGCAAAAGAGAATATGGCAGGGCTGGAAGGCATTTATTTTAATGCAAGGAGTCTTGCAAATAAGGTGGATGAACTGAAGTTGTTGTTGAACACATGGGAGTACGATATTGTTGCTATCACGGAGACATGGTTGAGGGAGGGTCAGGACTGGCAGCTCAATATTCCGGGGTATAGAATCTTCAGGCGAGACAGAGGGGGGTGTAAAAGGGGAGGGGGTGTTGCAATATTAATTAAGGAGTCAATTACTGCTGTAAGGAGGGATGATATATTAGCGGGTTCCTCTAATGAGGCCATATGGGTAGAACTTAAAAACAAAAAGGGGGCAAGCACTTTGCTGGGAGTGTACTATAGGCCCCCAAACAGTCAGGGGGAGATAGAGGAACAGATATGTAGGCAAATCTCCGAGAAGTGCGAAAATAATAGGGTAATAATAGTGGGGGATTTCAACTTCCCCAATATAAATTGGGACAGTCAGAGTGTAAAAGGCTTAGAGGGTGCAGAATTCTTAAAGTGCATCCAGGAGAGCTTTTTGAGCCAACATGTAGAAAGTCCTACAAGAGAGGGGGCGGTACTGGACCTAATTCTGGGGAATGTAGCCGGGCAAGTGGTGGAAGTGTCAGTAGGAGAGCATTTTGGCGACAGTGACCATAATTCGGTGAGATTTAAGGTGGTCATGGATAAAGACAAAGACGGCCCGGAAATAAGGGTTCTAAATTGGGGGAAGGCCGACTTTAATATGATAAGGCAGGATCTGGCCAAAGTGGACTGGGAGCAGCTGCTTATAGGAAAATCCACATCAAAACAGTGGGAGACTTTCAGAAGGGAAATAGAGAGAGTACAACGCCAACATGTTCCTGTAAAGGTCAAGGGTGGGACCAACAAGCAAAGGGAACCTTGGATGACAAGGGATATACAAAAATGCATTAGAAATAAGAGGGGGGCTTTTGGCAGTTACAAAAGACTAAAGACAGAAGAAGCCCTAGAGGAGTATAAAAAGTGCAGGGGCATATTAAAAAAGAAATTAGGAGGGCGAGGAGGGGCCATGAAATAACACTGGCGAGCAAAATAAAGGAAAATCCTAAGATGTTTTATAAGTATATTAAGGGCAAGAGGATAACCAGGGAAAGGGTAGGGCCCATTAGGGACCAAAGTGGCAATCTGTGTGTAGAGCCAGAGGATGTAGGCGGGGTTTTAAATGAATTTTTTGCATCTGTGTTCACTATGGAGAAAGACGATGCAGACATAGAAATCGGGCAAGGGGACTGTGACATACTTGAACATATTAGCATCGAGAGGGAGGAGGTGCTAGCGGTTTTAGCGGGCCAAAAAGTGGATAAATCCCCAGGCCCGGACGAGATGTATCCCAGGCTGCTGTGGGGGGCAAGGGAGGAGATTGCAGGGGCTCTGACACTAATTTTCAGAACCTCTCTGGCCACAGGGGATGTACCAGAGGACTGGAGAACAGCTAATGAAGTACCATTATTCAAGAAGGGTAGCAGGGATAAACCAGGGAATTACAGGCCAGTGAGTCTAACATCTGTGGTGGGGAAATTATTGGAAAAAATTCTGAGGGATAAAATTAATCTCCACTTGGAGAGGCAAGGATTAATCGGGGATAGTCAGCATGGCTTTGTCAAGGGTAAATCATGTCTAACAAATCTGATCGAATTTTTCGAGGGGGTGACTAGTGGGGTGGATGAGGGAAATGCTGTGGATGTGGTGTACATGGACTTCAGTAAAGCTTTTGACAAAGTCCCGCATAGGAGACTGGTCAAGAAGGTAAGAGCCCATGGGATCCAGGGTGCCTTGGCGCGTTGGATCCTAAACTGGCTGAGTGGCAGGAGGCAGAGGGTGATGGTCGAAGGTTGCTTTTGTGACTGGAAGCCTGTGTCCAGTGGGGTACCTCAGGGATCGGTGCTGGGTCCCTTATTGTTTGTGATCTACATAAATGATTTGGATGAAAATGTAAAAGGTATGATCAGTAAGTTCGCAGATGACACGAAAATTGGTGGGGTGGTAAATTGCGAGGAGGAAAGCCTCCGGCTACAGGACAATATAAACGGGTTGGTCAGATGGGCGGAAAAGTGGCAAATGGAATTTAACCCAGAAAAGTGCGAGGTGATGCATTTTGGACGGACAAATAAGGCAAGGGAATACACAATGAGTGGTAGGACCCTAGGAAGTACAGAGGGTCAGAGGGACCTTGGTGTACATGTACATAGATCCCTGGAGGCAGCGGAGCAGGTAGATAAGGTGGTTAAAAAGGCATATGGGATACTTGCCTTCATTAGCCGAGGCATAGAATATAAGAGCAGGGAGGTTATGATGGAGCTGTACAAAACGCTGGTGTGGCCACAGCAGGAGTACTGTGTGCAGTTCTGGTCGCCTCACTATAGGAAGGATGTGATTGCTTTGGAGAGGGTGCAGAGAAGATTCACCAGGATGTTACCTGGGATGGAGCGCCTCAGCTATGAAGAGAGGCTGGACAGGCTGGAGTTGTTTTCCTTGGAACAGAGAAGGCTGAGGGGGGACCTGATTGAGGTGTACAAAATAATGAGGGGCAAAGATAGGGTAGATAAAGAGGAACTTTTCCCCTTAGTGGGGGGGTCAATAACAAGGGGGCATAGATTCAGGGTAAGGGGCAGGAGATTTAGAGGGGATTTGAGGAGGAACTTTTTCACCCAGAGGGTGGTTGGAATGTGGAACTCAATGCCTGAAAGGGTGGTGGAGGCAGGAACCCTCACAACATTCAAGAAGCATTTGGATGAGCACTTGAAATGCCATTGCATACAAGGCTATGGACCAAATGCTGGAAAATAGGATTAGACTGGACAGGGATGGATGGGCGGTGCAGACACGATGGGCCGAAGGGCCTCTTTCTGTGCTGTAAAACTCTATGACTCTATGACTCTATGACTCTATTGTCGACATATTGCAACACAGTGCTGCCGCCCTCCTCTAATTCTCCTTCCTCCAGGGCCTTGGCCATGTGTCGCTGGAATATAGCTGGGCTATTATGGAACCCTTGAGCGACCCTCGTCCAAGTATATTGTTTCCCATCTAGTGTGAAAGCAAATTTCTCTTGCGAGTCTTTGTCCAATGGTATGGACCAGAATCCATTCACAATGTCTAATACAGTAAAAATGTTGTGTTCAGGCTTTAGTCCATTAAAAATTTGTAGCAGGGCTTGCTACTATCGTGTATTCCTTTGGGGTCATCTTATTTAGTTCTGTATAATCTATTGTCAGTCGAAATGATGCATCTGGTTTCCTTACTGGCCATACCGGGGAATTAGTTTCAGATATAGTTTCTGGTAAGATTCCCTGTTTGGTTAATTCCAACACTATGTCCCGTATTGCTGCTTTGACTTCCTCCTTTAAAGGATATTGTTTATGTGGGCGATGCATTGGTCCTGGTATTTTCACCAGGGGGGTTTGGACTAATCCACAATCGTGTTTATGTTTTGTCCACACCCCAACATACTCTTTGCATGGGATTGCCCATGATCCCTCCTTATCCCATTCTGGGTCTCTAACTTTAGTTGCCCCTACTCGATCTGCTTTGTTTCCCGGGGCTGCCTGTTTGTTTGACTTATAATCTGGTGGCCAGTACACTTCATTCGCTTTAGGGTCGACTAAAGCTCCTACTTCTCGCAGTATGTCTATCCCTAGGATTGTTCCTTCGGTATTCTCGCATACCCACAACTGTGTAGGGATTATTATACATCCAATTTCTAGTAAAACTGTTTCGCTCTTATAAGCCCTGATTTTTCGTCCACCGATTCCTGCTACATTAATTGAAAGTTTCGTTTGGGACAAGGGTAAGTCTGTCAATGAGATTGTGGCTCCTGTGTCTATTAACATTTTGCACTGCCGGCCCCCTACCAATGCGTTAACAAACATCCTTGGATCCCCCTCCCATTTTCCCCGAGGGCCGCTACCTTTCATTTAATATTCAACTTCTTCATCATGTCTCTCATTTGCCTCACAGTGCAAGCGTCGCCTTCTTCCCCGTCCTCTGAATCAGACCCATGCCGCCTCTCACTTCGGGTATTTTTCCAGTTACTATATTCCCTAAGCTCCCTTTCTTCCCTATCACTTTGTCGCTGTCTTTCCCTATCTCTGTCTCTATCCCTTTCCTCCTGTTCCTCTCTTTCTTCCCTCATCCATCTTTTAAAATCCTCTCTTCGCCCGTCTCCTCCTGGCTGTCCTCTTTGGGGTCCCCGCTTTGGTTTGGCCCCTGGTTTTCCCTTCCTTCCCCTTTCTTCCAGCAGTCTATTCTCTTATGTCCTGGCTTGTTACAATTATAGCAAATTAGTTTTGTATCCGATGCTGATCTGGCAGCCCTTCTCTGCTTCTGTTTGCATTCTTTAACGAAATGTCCCTCCTCTCTGCAAGTATAACAGCTCGTTATTCCCACTGTTTCCTCCTGTTCCCCCAATTCCTCTGCAGCAGCTATCTTAGCCTTTTGCATGTTATCCACTTCTGTCGCCCACCAATTAAATCCTCATAGTTGTTCATTGTAACAACTCCTAATCGTATGGCTGCCTGATGTGCGGGACCCAGTCCGGCTTCAAATGACTGCAGGAAACATTGGTTCTCTGTGGTGGGGTTTCGGATGCCGGAACATCCCACAAACCTTTCCCATTTCTGTTTACTATAGTCTACGGCAGATTCCCCCTTCTCCTGAGTTATATTGGTTATGGCTGCCTAATTTACCGGGGCCTGTCCCATAACCTCTTCCACTGCTCGCTTGAATAACTGGTCGTTTTGGTCTGACTGTTGCGGGGTGAGATTACAATCCAGGCACCAAGTTCCCTCCCTGAAATTCACGGGCAATTGGTCCCAACGGTCATCCGAAATTTTTGCTCGCACCAACTGGTTTACATTTTTATTGTGTAAACTATGACTGATCCTCAATTCCCTCATCTTTTGCCAAAATGGGTAGTTGTTCCCCCGATGTTGCAGCTGGGGCAATTGACCCACCAGCATTTGTCTCTCTAATGGTTTGAAGGGCTGGGAGGTGGTTCGAATTATCTGGGGTCTTGCCGGAACTGCGGGGACCGCTGGAATTTCCGGTTTTCCTCCTACCGCGGGGATCATGGCGGTACCGGGAATCTCTGGGTGTCCTGGGATTACTTCAGTTTTTACCGGGGCCACTTTTACCGTGCGGTCCACCGGATTATAGGGTGGTGGGAAATTATTTTCTTCTGGCCAAGGCAGTGGCTCCGGCCAGTCCCTTTCCTTACTGTCTCCTGCTGTTTCCTCTCCTAACCCACCCCCATCTATATTACCTTTTCCCAGTAGGTTTGGGGAGAGGGACCTACTGCTGGAACTGGCTGCTGCCACCAGGTGTCCCTTTCCTCCTGGTTTGGGAGTTGTAACATCTTTCTCTTCCCTTTCTCCCTTTTCCTTCTGTTTCAACTCATTACATAGTTTCTGGTAACAAGCGAAAACTACCATTCCCCCTTTCCCCTCTTTGTCTTTGGTTTGCCCTCTCCACCAAGCCCGTTGGCTCTCTGCACTGTTTTCGGGATCCCATCCTTTCTTTTTCATATTTTTGATAAGTGTTCGATTCTTGTCCGCTAAATAGCGGGTGACGGAGCCGGGATCTCCCCAAGGGGACGGTCCCTTCTCCTGTATCTCTGCATTCGCTTTAGGCATTCTATATAGCTTCCGACTTACTGCTCAATGGTTCTTATATTACCCTGTCATTCACTCACACACACTTATTTTGTGCACACTCGTTCGTCACGGGGTCACGATCCTGTGGTGTTTCGTTACCTACACCTACTTGGTCCTGGCCGTAAAGTGGGACTACGTCCTCTTAATTCGGGCACAGGCTAGGCGTTTAGGATAGACAACCACCCTTGTCCATGTTGGTCACCCCATGACTCCCAAGGATCCACTATTCATAGGAGTTACCGCCCACTTAACCACCTCTTTACCCTAGGGGCCTTGCCGTCGTAACGGCTCTGAGGATTTGGTTTGCCGCCTCCCGGCTTCCTCGTAGGTCTTTATAGCCCAGTTATCTGCCTCTCTGTCCTAGAGGCTTTGCCACCTTCCGGCTCACCAGACCGCACCCCCTTTCTCGAGTCTGTCTCTGCCAACTTTAGTTCTTTTAATCACAGCCTTACCGGATCACACAGTACATTCTGAGCTTTCTAATTTATGGGTGGTAATATAAAACGTACTCACCCTTCTTAGCTGGTCGTTCCTGTGGACCGGTCAGAGTCTGTGATCCTGTTCGTGACGCCAATTGTTCTATCCTGAAAAGTGGACCTGGTGTTGTGCCAGGTCAATACTTAACCCTTTCCCCCTCCGAGCGAACTAAGTGATATACAAAGTCGACGCTTAGCTTTGGTACAGATGACAGACTTCGAGTGAAGGATGGTTCAAAAGGGTCTTTATTCACAGGCCTGGGGAGAACCTTCTGAGACCCCTCTCAGATCTGACTCCACCGATTCCCTAGCAACAATCACAGTTATACAAAAATCAAAACCCTGCCCTAGGGGCGGGGATAAAGCTTATCAGCATATACAGAGTTATAGCTAAATGCCAATTATAAACCATGACATTTCATCTTCTTGGCCCACTAATCCCACATTTCTGTTGTCAGTTGGTCCCGTCACCTCCTGTGACTGTGGGCCTCATCTTAATTGCTCTACAACCATCCATTTGCCCATAGCCAGGTGGTTTTGCTTGTTAGATGTTCTCTTAAGGTAACAGTCCTCGTTAAGGCGTGCAAAGCACAGACTTTTGGCCTCATCATGGGTTACCTCTGCAAAGCAAGCACATTCTGATTAGTCCCACCATACTTTGAAGAATGGAAACAGGTTGTGATTTACAACAAACAAATTCTTAGGTGCGTTATCTCGCATATGCGTTGCCTCGGCTGGCCAAACAGACAACCTCCTGAACCTTCCCATGAGTTGTTCTGCAGGTTAATCTCTCAGCATTTGATGTCAATTAATCATGTTTTAAAACTTAGCTGGGTGAATGCAATATACAGACCTCTATATCGTTTAACTCAGGGTAGGGATTAGCCCATTATCTCCACCTTGTACATTGGTGCTGCATTATACATATTCTAACATAAAAACTAAATTATACATATTCTAACATAAAAACTAATGTATAATAGTAATTTGGCTACTTCAATTTACGAGGGAGAATGAATAGGTGGACATTGGAAAATGAGACTGGTAATGAGACAAGTGCATTTAAAACAAAAGGAGATGTATTAAGTAAATGAATCAAACTGAAAGACGTGAACAACTCTGGTCTGTTTGGATTGCATCCACGCATTTTAAAATAATCTAGGGAAGAGATAGTACAGGCATTAATACACATATTTTATAATTCGTTAGAAAATGGTTTAGTGCCAGACGACTGGCGGACAGCTAACATAATACCGAAATTTAAGAAGGGGGATGGGACCGTACATGTTCATTGATTTATAGACCAGTCAGCTTAACATCAGTGGTAGGAAAAATCATTGAATCCCTTTTAAAGGAGAAAAGAGAAGGACATCTAGAAACCATAAATATAGTAATTAATAGTCAGCATGGATTTCAAAAGGGAAAGTCTTGCTTGATCAACCTCGTTGAATTTTTTGAAGAGGTAACAGTGGGTAGAAAAGGGTAATGTGGTAGATGTAATTTACCTACATTTTCTAAAAGGGTTTTGATAAGTTCATAGAGAAATAGTATCATAGAGTCATAACGGCACAGAAGCAGGCCATTCGGCCCATCGAGTCAGCGCCAGCTCTCTGCAGAGAAATCCAGCCAACCCCATTCCCCCGCTCTATCCCCGCAGCCCTGCAAGTTTATTTCCCTCAAGTGCCTATCCAGTCTCCCCTTGAAAACATTGAGTGTCTCCGCTTCCACCACTTCCGTCTGCAGCGAGTTCCAGGTCCTCACCACTCGCAGTATAAATATGTTCTTCCTCAAATTACCCCGTAACTCTTCCCCAAAACCTTAAATCTATGTCCCCGACTCCTTGTACCATTAACAAGTGGGGACAGCCTTTCCACATCCAGCCTACCCAAACCCGTCATAATCTGGTGCACCTGTATGAAAACAGCCCTCAACCTCCTTTGCTCTAATGAAAACAAATCCAGCTTCTCCAACTTGTCCTTGTAGCTAAGATCCCCCAATCCCGGAACCATTCTGGTAAATCTCCTCTGCACCCTCTCAAGGGCCTTCACTTCATTCCTAAAGTGTGGTGATTAAAACTGGATGCAATATTCCAGTTGTGGCCTAACCAGCACTTTATAAATGTTCAGCATAACTTCTCTACTTTTGTAGTCAATACCTCTAATTATGAAGCCCAAGATCCCATATGCTTTGCTAACCACTCCCTCAATAGCTCTGGCCATTTCCAGGGACCTATGCACATTAATCGCAGGTCCCTCTGTCACTATAATATAGTTCTGCCTATGTAGAGGACTGAATGTCAGAAGTGGATTTCGAACCCCAGGGAGCCTGCGATCTGAATGTACAACCTTTGCCCGCATGGCCATCCTGTAGACTAATAAATAAGGTCAGAGGCGGCGGAGTCAGGCGACAATTAGCAGAAAGGATAGCTAGTATTATGTCCGTGTATAATTGAGACACGGATTGCAGGAGTTGATTATAACAAGTCTTTACTAAATGGAGACAACCTGGAAACTGAAACTACAGAAGCCTGCTAGGGCCTTTTATACAGGGGTGGTCACTGCCGGTACTGCAGTCTGAGACCAGTTATTCCCTTAAAGGTACTTACACAACAATTCCTCCCCTTTTAGATAAACATTCATTTAACAACTAAATAATAACTAATTACAATTACAATTACGGTTGCTAGATACATTGGTTGAAGTTAAGCAATTATAAGTTCAGTCTTTGAGGAGGCTTCCTGATTCTGTCTGGATAATGCCTCTTTGGGATATCAGGTTCTTCTGGCAAGGTTGAGTCGGGATCAATGTCGTTGTTTGGTTAGTCTGCTTCCAATATCACCGATTCTGTGGTAGATGCAATTGGTACTCTGGTTTCATCGCCAGGTGTCTCAGATCGTGGTGTGGAGTTGACGTATTCCAGTGACTCTAGAATCTGGTCAGCATGGCGTTTTACAATGCTCTCCCCAACGTCCACGGTATACATTAGAGGTCCTTGCCGTGTACAGATCGTTCCTGGCTGCCATTTCTCTGTGCGGTAGTCCCAGGCCAAAACTGGTTGACCTATCTTAAAACTCCTGGTCGGCCTATCATTCATATTCTGAAACTGCCTGTTCTCCACATCTCTTCTGATGTTTGGCTTAACCAAATCCAAGCGGCATCGTAGTCTTCGATTGAAGAACATCATGGCTGGAGTTTGGTTGGTAACCGCATGTGTCGCATTCCGGTAGGCAAACAAGAAGTTATCCACCTTGTGTTGTAGGATTATGTCTTCATTACACATTGCCTTGATAGCCTTCTTGAATGTTTGAACAAACCTCTCGGCCAATCCATTAGTGGCTGGATGACATGGGGCAGATGTGTAATGCTTAACACCATTGTTCTTTAAGAACCTCCGGAACTCTTCAGTCACAAACTGTTGTCCATTGTCAGAGCAAATCTATTCAGGCAGTCCATTCCTGGCGAATATGGTTCGTAAGACTGTGTTAGTTTTTTCTGTGGTGGTTGAGGATATTTGTATTACCACTGGCCACTTTGAATGTGCATCCACCGCAATTAAAAACATCGAGTTCATAAAGGGACCAGCAAAGTCAATGTGCACCCTTTGCCATTGAGATGAGGGCCACTCCCATGGATGTAGAGGGGCTTGTGGTGGGGCGTTTTGGACCTTCTGGCATCCTGTACAGCTCTTGGCCATCTCTTCGATTTCTCTATCGATTCCTGGCCACCACACAAACGCTCTGGCTAAGTTCTTCATTTTAACCCCTCCCAGATGACCCTCATGAAGCTCATTGAGCACTTTATCCTTCAATTTAGGTGGAATTACTACTCTGGATCCACACATCAAGGTTCCTCTGCACACTGACAGCTGTGCTCTTCTCGGCGAGAATGCTGGCAGCAGTGGTTCGCCATGTGCTGGCCATCCCTTCACCGTTAAATCGTAGACCCAGGAGAGTGTCGGGTCATTTCGTGTTTCCTTTTCTATGTTTGCATTCGTCACAGGGTGACATTCGACTATAGTCGAGTGGAATAACTCCACTGGATCCACTGCCAGTTCTTCTTCCACCGTCGGCAACGGTAGGTGCGACAATCCATCAGCATTCCCATGCTGTTTAGTTCCTTTGTACTCGATGCCATATTGGTGTGCCCCTAGGAAAAAGGCACACCTCTGTAGCCGTCATTATCGGTACGCCCTTCTGAGTGTTGAAAATGGAGTTGAGAGGTTGATGATCAGTTAGTAGAGCAAATTTCTGACCGTGCAGGTAATGATTGAACTTCTTCACCCCCCACACAAGGCTGAGGGCCTCTCTGTCAATCTGGGCGTAGTTACGCTCGGCTGAAGTTAACGAGCGTGACGCAAAAGCTATCGGCCTCTCTGAACCATCAAGGAATTTATGTGACAGTACCGCCCCAATGCCGTAGGGAGACGCATCACATGCCAGTCTTATCGGTAGTGATGGGTTGAAGTGAGCCAATACTTCTCTTGAATTGATTAGGTCCTTACTCTTCTGAAAGGCCCGCTTACATTCATCGCTCCATTTCCATGCTACTCCCGTTTGTAGTAGGGCATTCAGTGGATGCAGAATTGTGGACAAATTCGGCAAAAACTTATGGTAGTAATTCACCAATCTGAGGAATGACCTCAGTTGCGACACATTTTCAGGCGCTGGAGCCTTAACTACCGCTTCAATTTTGTCAGGGGACTTATGCAACCCCTCTTCATCAATCACGTGGCCACAATACGATATCCGTTTCTTAATAAAACTCGCACTTGGGGCGATTGGCTCATAGCCCATGTTCACGTAGTCTAGTCAGCACCTGCTCTAGGTTGGCCAGGTGTTCACTGTCACCTTCACCTGTCACTAGGATGTCGTCCAAGTAACACTGAGTCCCCGGAATCCCTTGCAGGACTGGTTCCATCACTCTTTGCCATATTGCCGGAGCTGATGCTACTCCGAATACCAGTAGATTATACTGGTAAAGACCTTTGTGAGTGTTTATCGTGAGATACTTCCTAGAGGATCCTTCAACCTCCATCTGCAAATATGCCTGTGCTAGGTTAATTTTTGTAAAACGCTTCCCTGCAGATAGTGAGGCGAAGATATCTTCTATCCTTGGAAGAGGATATTGTACTGTGTGAAGGACTGGGTTCACTGTCACCTTGAAGTCCCCACAGATGCGAACCTTACTTGGCTCCTCAGACTTATTATTTAACGTTTTCTTCATGACAGGAACGATGGCTGTCACCCACTCGCTCCAGTCTACCTTAGATAACACGCCTGCATTCTCCAGATTCTCCAGCTCTGCCTCGACGGCTGGGCGAATTCCATATGGTACCGGTCTTGCTTTGAAAAACTTGGGAATTGCAATCTCTTCTATTTTTATCGAGGCGGCTACGCCTTTAAGAGTGCCCAGTTCTTGTTGAAATACCTCTTTAGCGTCAGCTAAGATTGTTGACAATCGTCCAGGAGTGACGTCGTCATCCTTTTTACCAGCCACCGTCAGTGCCTGAATGGAGTGCCAGTCTAAACTTATCTTTCTGATCCATTCACGTGCCAATAATGGTGGTACACCATCTTGCAGAATGTAGAGATACAACTTCCGTATTTTCTTGCCGTTGTATTCGACAGGCACCCTTATTTTTCCTCTGAGTTATACTTTTTGCCCCGTATATATCCTCAAGACAATGGATGTCTCTCTCAAGGGTATGTATGAGAATAGCCGCTCATAGTCTCGTCGATTCATGATGGTTAGAGCTGATAATGTATCCAATTCCATTTTGACTTGGGACCCTGCTATCGTGAGGGTGACCCAAATGGTTCGGTGATCCTCTTTTGCGATTACGTTGTGAAGTTTGAGACAGCTTAGTCTCTTGTTCCCGGATTCACTATCGTTCATCTGGTCTTCGGAACTACTGTCCGTCATCTTTTGTACTTTCCTGTACGGTTCCTTAGTAGCCTTTTTGTTGTCATTGGTCTTCTTCCCAGACCTGCAAACTCGTGCAATGTGTCCCATCTTTCCGCATTGCCTGCATATTTTGTCCTTGGACCAGCAGTCCTTCTGGTCATGGTTTGTTCTGCCGCAGCGATAACATTTTGCAAATCCCCGTGTCATTTCGTGGGTGCCGTATTCCTGTGGCTTTTGTTGTATTTCCGCAGCTCCCCTTGCTGCTGCTTCGTACGATACTGCCACACTGAAAGCCTTATCTAGCGTCAGCTCTTTCTCTGAGAGTAACCTCTTCTGGGTTCCTTCACTCAGGAGTCCACAGACAAATTTGTCCCGTAAGGTATCTGCCAGTCCTGCTCCGAACTGGCAGTGCTTTGATGGCTTGCGTAGTTCCGTAAGGTAATCAGCATTGCTCTCATTTTTATGCTGATTTCTCCTGTGGAATTTAAATCTTTCTGCTATCAGCAGCGGTGTAGGATTTAGGTGTTTCTGTAGGATAGCAGCAATTTCGTTAAAACTCGTCGCCTTCGGTTTGGCTGGAGTAATCAGGTCCCGCAATAGGCCGTACGTACTTTTGCCCATTAAATTTAGCAATACCGATGTCTTTTTCTCATCGACTATTTTGTTTGCCTCGCAATATACCTCGAATCTTTCCACATACGTGGTCCAGTCTTCTATTGCATTATTGAAGGCAGTGATATCGCCAGTCTTTGGCATCTTGAAAATCTAAGATGGCGCCTCCCGCACTTTTCCTTCATCCCCGATGGATCAAAATGGTGCCTCCCGCGCTTTTCCTTCTTCCCTGCCGAGTTAAGATGGCGCCTCCCGCGCTTTCCCGCCGCTGCTGCTGCTGCCAACGCTGTTGCTGGTGATTATATTTATTTTACTATCCTGTAATGGCGACGCCCTATGGTCTTCGTGCCTCCCTGATCGCTGCTGCCAACGCCGCTCTCCGCGGTATTTTTATTTTTCTATCGCGCTTCAATATTTGCTCCGTTAATTGAAGAACCATTCCCGTCATGGAGCGGACCCTCTGGGACACTTCCCTCCCTCTTCTTAGGTCCGAATGCTGCCCGGCTTCGAAGCACCAGCCGCGCCCTGTGTGCTCCACCCTCTCTCTCTCTCTTTGCTTCCCGACTCGCTGCCCAGCCCCGTTGCAGAGCCACCCGATCGAGCTCTAGCCCGCCACAGCCCAGGAAGGATCAGTGCACTTCCTGCCACCAGCTCGATTAGCTGGGAAACCACAGACTGGAGAACCAAGCCTGGCTCTCGAGAGTCTCTCCTGCAACTTTTCAATCCGATGATTTGGAAGGCGGTTGCCCACGGTCGACGCCCGTTTCTCGAGTTTCTTTGGATTATTTTTTTTTTTTCTTCTGGCTTTGACCTTCAATAACGTCGTCTGAGGTGCTGCGGAGTTGCAGGTAAGTTTGTTTCTTACTCGTCACCAGTATTATGTCCGTGTATAATTGAGACACGGACTGCAGGAGTTGATTATAGCAAGTCTTCACTGAATGGAGACAACCTGGAAACTGAAACTACAGAAGCCTGCTAGGGCCTTTTATACAGTGGTGGTCACTGCCGGTACTGCAGTCTGAGACCAGTTATTCCCTTAAAGGTACATACAAAACAGCTAGCTGGGTTGAAGACAGAAAGCAGAGAGTAGATGTAAAAGTAACTATTCACAGTGCCAGAAGGTGGGGTGTAGTGTTGCACAATGATCAGTGCTGGGATCACTGCTGTTCACAACTTACATTAACAATTTAGACTTTGGAACCAGAAACACAATTTCTAAATTTGTGGATGACACCAAATTGGGGTGGAGAAGAATTACTGAGGAGGACTGCAACAAATTACAGGAGTCCATTAATCAACTTGCAGAATGGGCATATAATTGGCAAATGAAGTTCAACACAGATAAATGTGAGGTATTACATTTTGGTAGGAAGAATAGGGTGGTCACCTATTACTTGGAGGGTGCGAGTTTAGGTGTGGTAGAGGACCAAATGAATCTCGGAGTCCAAGTAAACAAATCACTAAAAGTTCCGTCACAGGTTAGCAAGGCCATAATAAAAGCAAACCAAGCACTAGAGCATAACATAAGAAGAAAAGGAATAGGAGCAGGAGTAGGCCATTTGGCCCTTCGAGCCTGCTCCGACATTCAATAAGATCGTGGCTAATCTTCTACCTTATCTCCATTTCCTGCATTCTCCCCATATCCCTTGATTCCCTTAACATTCAAAAATATATCGATCTCTGCCTTGAATAAACTCAACGACTGAGCCACTCTCTCTCTCTTTGTCTACTGCGTGCTTCCCCGCGACTGTCTCCCTGCATCTATGCCCCATCATCTGTCTTCACGTCTGCCACTCTCCCATCTGACGGCAGAGCTTGTCTCTCTCTCTCTCTCTCTCTCTGTCTTCCCTGACAGGCTTCCCCGTTCTGTTTCCAGGTCTGTCTCTCTCATCCATCTCTCTCTCATTCTAACTCACCCCATCTCTGTCACCATCATCTGCCTCACTTTCTGTCTCCACCAGGTCTGTCTCTCTCTGTCTCTCCCCACGTCTGTCTACCATCTGTCTCCATCCTTCTGCCTTCCCTGTCCAGCTCTCTTTCACTGTGAATCCTGTCGTCTGTCTCCCCAGATTGTCTCCCCACCATCTCTGATTCTGTCTCCGTATCTGTCTCCCTGCCTGCTTACCTTCTTTCTCACACTCTCTTTATCTATCCCCTGGCCCAGTTGTCTCCCCATTTAACTCCCATGTCTGTCTCTTTCTCAGTCACCTGCATTATTCTCTCTCTCTCTCTGTCTTCCCCGTCTTTCTCCTCAACTTTCTGCCAGTCTGTCTCCCCCATCCGTCTCCCCGCTATCTGTCTCACAAGCTGTCTCTCTATCTTTTTCACCCCATCTCACTCTCACTCTATGTCCCTCCAGTCTGTCTCCCCGTCTGACTCACACTGCCTTTCTCTTTATCTGTCTCCATTTTTTGTTTCTCTCTCTCTCTCTGTCACACCCGACTGTCTCCCCATGTTTCCCCACGTCTCCCTCTCTCACTCTCTCCCCACCACGCTCCCTGCTTCCCGCCGCTTCAGTATATCCCCATTTATCACCACCAGTCTCCCTGCCCCGTCCATATCAATCCGCCCACTGGTCTGTCTCTCACTCTATCGGTCTCTTCCCCATCAGCAAACCACGTCTGTCTCTGTCTCTCTATCTGAGTCTCCCGCGACTGTCTGCACATTCTGTCTCTTTCTGTCTCTCCCTCTTTCTCACGTCTTCTGTCAGCCCAGCTTCAGTCTCCCCCGCCAGTCTGTCTCTCCTTCTGCCAATCCAGCATCTGTCACCCCATCTAAGTTCCTGTCTGTCTATCTCATTCTGTCTCAATCCAGTCTGGTCTATTTCTGTCTCCCTGTCAGTCTCTTCACTCTCTCTTTGTCTCACTTCCGTCATTCTCTCCCTTCTGCCTCCTCCCGTCTGCTTGCACAATCTTTCTCCCTGTGTCACCTACCATTTGTGGTCGCCCAGACTGTCTTCATCTGTCTCTCACCCCCATCGGTCTGTCTCTCCCACCGAGCCTGGGGCTTTTGTCTCTCTCTAACTCCCACCATCTTTCTCTCTATCTGTCTCCCACAGCTTACAACACTGGCAGCTACCCGACAATGTCGAAAACTGCCCAGGTGTGTCCTGTCCACAAAAAGCATGACAAATCCAAACCTGCCAATTACTGCCCCATCATTCTACTCTCAATCATTCAAAGTGATGGAAGGTCTCATCGATAGTGCTAGGAAGTAGCACTTACTCACCAATAACCTGCACACCGACGCTCAGTTTAGGTACCGACAGGTCCACTCGGTTCCAGGCCTCATTTCAGCCTAAGTACAAATGTGGACAAAGGAGTTGAATTCCAGCGGTGAGGTGAGAGTGACTACCCCTGAAATCAACGTCGCACTTGACTGAGTGTGGCATCAAGGAGCACCAGTAAACATGAAGTCAATGGGATTCGGGAAGAAAAATCTTCCCTTGCTGGAGTCATAACTAGCACAAAGGAAGATGGTTGTGGTGGTTGGAGGTCAATCATCACAGCCTCAGGACATCACTGCAGGAGTTCCTCATGGCAGTGTCCTAGGCCAAACCATCTTCAGCTGTGAAGGTGTAATAGGGTTCGTGCGAAATTGCTGTGCTTAAGAAAAACAGTTCTTGAAACCATATCAATCTAAAACAGTTTTTGAAACTACATCAATCTAAAACAACATTGTGTGCAAATTATGTATATGAACAGCCACCCCCGGACAATTGAATAATGTGTAACCTTTAAATTGATTGGATCTCCGAGGAGATGTGGCAGCTAAAGGGTGTGTATAAACATGTGGGCCTAGAAATTCAGTATAGCCACTTTTGGGGCGGTAAAGTCGGGCGGCCGCTAAAGTTTGCGACCGCCGGAAAGTGGAGGGCAGTTCGCCGAAATTCATTAGCTTTGGCCAAGGAGTTTGCTCGAGCGCTAAAACTGGCGATGCACGGCTATCCTTAGGCGCTAAGCCGGCGGTGCAGACTGATACCGCCTGATTGACAGCAGACACCCTGGCGCCGGCCAGCTCTTAAAGGGGGAAGGGTCGACTTGGTCTGCTGCCATGCCCTGGATACTGCAGCCCTCCAGCTAGGCCTAAACACTGCTGCTGGAGAGAAATAGCGCCAGGAAGGATGCAGAGGGCCTGTGAGCGAGCGCAGCACTTCTCTGGCCATGATTTAAAGGTGCTGGTTAGGGCTTTGGAGAAGAGAAGCCATATCTTGTTCCCGGACAGTGGCAAGAAGCCTCCCAACAGGGTGTACAGGAGAGCCTGGAGGGATATCGCCCAGAGGGTCACAGCCACCTGCGATGTCCCCCGGACTGTTGTCCAATGCCGGAAAAAGTTTAACGACCTCACTCGGATTGTCAGGGTGAGTACCCTTTCCAGTGTCCTCCTCATCCTTGCATGTGCACCTCACATTATGGGCAAAGGGACCTCAAAGCCCTAATAGCCAGCCCTCATCCAGCAGCTATGGCACTGGCATGAACAGCAATTGCACTTCCTGCACTTTACACACTGGCCAAGCTATTCGACCATGGGAGGCAGTGCACACAACAACAGGGCACCACACTGGCCAAGCTATTCGACCATGGGAGGCAGTGCACACAACAACAGGGCACCACACTGTACTTAGAGGCCGTCCTTTCTCTTGCAGGCCAAGCTGGCCCAGAGTCTGAAGAGCCGGACTGTCACCGGGGGAGGCCATCCCCAGTTCCAGCAGCTCAGTGACCTGGAGGAGCACGTGGGTCGACTCATGGGTGCCCGGGTGATTGGCCCCATTGCAATTGGGGATGCCGATCCTGTGCTGGGCCCCAATGGTAAGGACATGACCTTTTGGACCTCTCTCGTTCCCCTTGCGCTTCAGATCTACATCCTTTGCCACTGTCCGACAAATGCGCAGAATGCCAGCACTCATGCCTCCCTCACTGATGCCCTCTCCTCACTCTAAAGCTACTCTTGTGCCTTCCTGCTTTCAGCTGGTGAGGAAGAGGTCCCTGAAGCTGCCAGTGAGAGTCCCTTGGAAGAGGAGGACGAGGAGGAGCAAGAGGAAGGAGGCCCATCGGGGGAACCCTCATCCGCACCAGGGAATGGCACCGGAGGGGACACGCCTTCCCTGGAGGAGAGCCAGGGGGAAGTGTTGCAGGGGGTGTAGCTCTTGTGCCCAGTGGCGTCCAGCCATGCGGGAAGGGTCGGGCAGCACGGCTGCCTTCTCCCCAGAGGGGGGAAGTGTTGCAGGGGAGTGTAGCTCCTGTGCCCAGTGGCGTCCAGCCACGCGGGAAGGGTCGGGCAGCAAGGCTGCCTTCTCCCCAGAGGGGGGAAGTGTTGCAGCGGAGTGTAGCTCCTGTGCCCAGTGGCGTCCAGCCACGCGGGAATGGTCGGGCAGCACGGCTGCCTTCTCCCCAGAGGGGGGAAGTGTTGCAGGGGAGTGTAGCTCCTGTGCCCAGTGGCGTCCAGCCACGCGGGAAGGGTCGGGCAGCTCGGCTGCCTTCTCCCCAGAGGGGGGAAGTGTTGCAGGGTAGTGTAGTTGCTGGGCCCAATGGCGTGCAGCCACGCAGGAAGGGTTGGGCAGCTCGGCTGCCTTCTCCCCAGAGGGGGGAAGTGTTGCAGGGGAGTCTAGTTGCTGGGCCCAGTGGCGTGCAGCCACGCAGGAAGGGTCGGGCAGCTCGGCGGCCTTCTCCCCAGAGGGAGAGTCCGGCCTCCAGTCCGGAGACGGTCCTCGCCCAGGAGGTGCGCCTCCTTGACCAAATATCCGTGGACACGGATCGTCGGCACACCGAGTTCATGGGGGTTGTTGCACGGTTGCCTGAGG
This sequence comes from Somniosus microcephalus, assembly GCF_052327205.1. Lineage (NCBI taxonomy): Eukaryota > Metazoa > Chordata > Chondrichthyes > Squaliformes > Somniosidae > Somniosus > Somniosus microcephalus. Next base: position 48,915,199 of record NW_028225181.1, on the reverse strand, counting down.
CCATTGAGTCCCTGGCTCATAGTGTGTCCGATTTCGGGGCCTCACAGGCCAGGGGTTTCGAACAACTCGTGGCAGCACAGGCCAGGGGTCTCGAACAATTCGGGGCATCACAGGACGCGAGTCGGGCCAAATTGAGGGCAGCACAGGACGCGAGTCGGGCTGAATTCAGGGCAGCACAGGACGCGAGTCGGGATGAATTCAGGGCAGCACAGGCAGCGAGTGGACAGTTGATCAGTGGTGCCGTGCAGTCACTGGCTGGTCTGATGCGGGCACAGACCAGGGCAGTACGGGCACTCACTGCTGCCACACTCGCTGTGCCAGGCAGGCATCACCAGGGCACCCGCCGCGCTGCAGCAGCACAGCGGTCTGGCCTTCACCAGATTGCTGCGCTTGCTGCAGTGCCAGCCCGGCCGAGTGCCAGTGTCTCAGGTGAGCAGCAAGCACCTGGCATCAGCCAGCTTGCCCCCATTGCTGCAGCCGCCACTGCCACTCCCCCAGCGAAGCTGCGACGAGCTGCTGGAGGGACTGATGCTGCCCAGCCACAGCTGCAGCAGTCAGCAGCCGGCAGCCGGCCCCTCGAGGGCCAGAGTTCGTCTAGGCCGACCCCCAAGGGCATCTGCCGTCACGCAATGTGCCCCTCAGGAGCCTTCCCCCAGCCTTGCAGCACCCACAGGGCCCAGGTTGAGGCAGAGCAGCAGGTCGGCCAGGGGCCGGAAAAGCCTGGACAAGGACTCGCCCTCTCGGCACACAAAGTAGAGTGTGTTGGCAAATGTTTTTTTATATGGGGGTGGTTGTGTTGTCTATGGGGGGGTTCTTTTGGTAAGGCCGAGGATGAAGGCCATTTGGATGGACAAGTTTTGTTATTCCTCCCCAGGTTGTGGGAGTGAGATATGTTTTTGACTGTTTTTTGGGGGTGTTGTCTGTTTTTGGGTTTCATGTGGGAAGGGCCCTGAGTTTGTTCAATAAAGCTTTTTCTTTATTCAGCTTGTCCATGTGTGATGTTTCAAGTGGTTGTTGCATTAACCGGCTGAGGGCTTGCGGAGCGGCTGCATTCATGTGCCTTCATTGCCACAAGCCATCCCCAGACAGGGGGCCTCGAAGTGTCGTTCAATAAGCCGCCGACGGACGGCCCTTGGACCTTGTGGCTCCCTCCTGGGCTGGTACTCCTCCTCCTCCTCCTCCTCCTCCTCATGGTCCTCCTGCTCGTCCTCCTGAGGTGGTGGTCCAACGTTAGGTGGCAGTGCCTGAGTCCTGCGGATAGCCAGGTTGTGCAGCATGCAGCAAACGACGACGAACTGGGAGACTTATCCGGCGAATACTGCAGAGATCCACCGGAGCGATCTAGGCAGCGGAACCGTTGCTTGAGGATGCCAATCATTTGCTCTATGATGTTCCTTGTGGCTTGATGGCTTTCATTGTATGCCTCCTCAGCTGGGGTCCTGGGCGCGCGGAGCGGGGTCATGAGCCATGTACACAAAGGATAGCCTTTGTCCCCAATAAGCCATCCTCTTGGGGGAGGCTGTGCCTGGAACATGTCAGCCACAGTAGTCTGGCGCAGGATAAATGCATCGTGGCTGCTGCCTGGAAAGCGGGCATTGACAGCTAGGATACGCTGCCTGTGGTCACACACCAGCTGTACATTGAGGGAATGGTAGCCCTTCCGGTTGCGGTAATCTTCGGCATTGTCGATAGCTGCCCGCAAAGCCACATGCGTGCAGTCAATGGCGCCCTGCCCCATGGGGAAGTTGGCGATCCTCGCAAATCCGACCGCACGCTGCTCCTGCCTCTCTAGGGTCATGGGGAAGGAGATGAATTGGTGTCTCCTTGTGAAAAGGGCATCGGTGACCTGCCGGATGCAGCGATGCACGGCGAACTGGGAGATGTTAGCTATGTCCCCAGCAGCGGCTTGGAAGGTGCCGCTTGCATAAAAGTTCAGAGCCACCGTGACCTTCACTTCCACCGACAGAGACGTCCTGCACATCAGCTGTGGACGCAGATCGCTGTGAAGCAGCTGGCAGATCTCTGCAACCACCTCCCTTCTGAAGCACAGCCTCTTAACACACTGCGCGGCAGTCATGGTGAGATAGGACACCTGCTGGCGGTATTCCCTGAGTGGGTAAGGCCTACGTTGCCGATGCCTGATGCCCCCTCTGCGTCTAGGCATGGCTGCCCCTCTCACACAGCGTCTGCGAGCCCTTCGCACATAATGCTGGAACTGAGGGTTGGAACCCCATGCAGCCCCCATAATATACTTGGAAACAATGAAATCACAATGAGGCAAATTTCCAAGCTCTGGCCAGAAGCCAAAACTACCTCTCCTATGTTGGGCCAAATCAGTAAGGTCTCATCCTTGGTCTCTGTCCAGAAATCCGTTGCAGAAAAGTCATTGCAGCAAAATGGCTGGCCTTTATAGTTCAGTGTAAGTGCCCTTTAATTAGCGCTCCCCGAGGCCCGCAGGGCCTCTGCTGCGTTCCAGATCACAGTTCTTAACACCGCCACGCCCACATTGGGCGGGCATGACTGAAGTTCCGGTTTGGGGTGCACAAAGGGCGTTGCACAACGAAATGACGTCATAAGTTGCGCGCGCAGCTGTGCGCGCGCATACACTTTGCGCCGGCGCTAAATGTCTACTGAAGTTGGGCGTAGGCGCAGATCATCCTGCACCCGGGCGCTAAGTGCCTAGCGCTCGAGATCTACCCCTCCTAAGGCGCTAACGGCTGGCAAACGCAACTAAATTTCTAGGCCGTGATCTCTGCGGTCCCGCAGATGATTGAATTATGTGTAAGTGGTGACATGTGACGTCTGCGGCCCCGCAGATGATTGAATTATGTGGAAGTGGTGACATGTGACCTCTGTGGATGGAAGGAATAAACACTGAACATTCGAAGCATTCGGGTGAGCCAACCATGCACGAGCGGCCGGAGCTCTAAGTTGTCTCCCTGATCAGCCCAATTTGTTTGTCTGTAACTGTTGGTCAATCAAAACTGTTCATAAGTGTGTAGGAAACCGTTGGAATCTTAATAAACTGTTTGATTCTTTACCCTTGACAGGCTAGTGTGCGAAATTAACTGAAGTGATATTTTTCACCACAACAAGCTGTTACATCAATGACCTTCCCTCCAACATAAGGTCATAAGTGGGGACGTTCGCTGATGACTGCACAGTGTCGAGTATCATTTTACAACTCTTCAGATGTTGAAGCAGTCCATTCCCGCATGCAACAAGACCTGGACATCATTCAGGCTTGGGCTGATAAACTGCAGGTAACATTCGCGACACACAAATAACAGGCAATGACTACCTCCAACAAGGGCAGCACGGTGGCATAGTGGTTAGCACTGTTGCCTCACAGCGCCAGGGACCCAGGTTCGAATCCGGCCTCGGGCGACTGTCTGTGTGGAGTTTGCACATTCTCCCCGTGTTTGCGTGGGTTTACTCCGGGTGCTCCGGTTTCCTCCCACAGTCCAAAGATGTGCAGGTTAGGTTGATTGGCTATGATAAATTGACCCTTAGTTTTAGGGGGAGTAAATACGTGGGGTTACGGGGATAGGGTGGGATATGTGTTGGTGTAGGGATTACGGGGATTGGGTGGGATATGTGTCGGTGCAGGCTCGATGGGCCGAAATGGCCTCTATCTGCACTGTGGGGTTTCTGTGATTCTGTGATTCTGTGAAAAGTGAGTTTAACCACCATCCCTTCTAGAATGCTGAAGAGAAAAGATGAGGAAACAGTGCAGGAAACTGATTGGGGTAAGGATAACCAGATTCTGTCAGGAAGGGGCACTGCATACAAACAAAAGAATGCACTAATAATAGGGTACAGGTTAGAACAAATGATAATAAGACAAATAGGGCAATAATAAAAAAAAAGTAAAAATGTTAAAAAGACCAAGCTAAGGGAATTGTATCTCAATGCACGAAGCACACCTAATAAGGTAGATGAATTAAAAGCGCAAATAGATGTAAATGTATATGATACCATTGCGATTACCGAGACATGGCTGCAGGGTGACTGAGGCTGGGAGCTGAATACCCAAGGATATTCAATATTTAGGAAGAACAGGCAAAAAGGAAAAGGAGGTGGGGTGGCGTTGTTAGTAAAGGACCGGCGAGCAGTCGGCAGCAGCAGCGAGGAGGCAGATACAAATCCGGCGAATTCCACAAGAACAGCAAAATGAAGGAGTGATGTCACAGGACTGCAGGAAAGAATCCGAGAGCGGGTGCAGCCAAACAACAACAACTGCGAAACCGCTAAATTGATGTCACAACCAGGGAAGGAGCTGATTGGTAAGAAGGACCTGTTGAGTCTTTCTACAGTCCAGTCTTTAAAGTAAAAGTAAGGTCTCTAGTTCAGAGTAAGTAGTTTTTCAAGGGAAGTCAGGACCCTAATGTATATAATATTCTTTAATTTAAAGGAAGTAAAGGGATTAAATTAAGGGTATGATATGGCAGGGCAGCTCGGCAGCATGGAGTGGTCCTCCTGTGCTATGTGGGACGTCAGGGACACTTTCGGTGTCCAGGGTGAACACATACGCAGGAAGTGTCTCCAGCTGCAGCTACTCGAAATCCATGTTTCGGAGCTGGAGCTGCGGCTGGAGTCACTGTGGCACATCCGCGAAGCTGAGATCTTTGTTGATAGCACTTTTAACGAGGTGGTCACACCGCAGTTAAAGAGTGCAAAGGCAGACAGGGAATGGGTGACCGCCAGACAGAGTAAAAGAACTAGGAAGGTAGTTCAGGAGTCCCCTGGTTCCATCACCCTCTCCAACAGGTTTTTTGTTTTGTATACTGCTGGGCGAGATGGTTTCTCAGGGGAATGCAGCACGAGCCAAGTCCGTGGCACTATACATGGCTCAGCTGCACAGAAGGGGCAGAAAAAGAGTGGGAGAGCAATTGTGATAGGGGACTCTATCATACGGGGAACAGATAAACGTTTCTGTGGCCGCAGACGTGACTCCAAGATGATATGTTGCCTCCCTGGTGCCAGGGTCAAGGATGTCACTGAACAGCAGCAGGGCATTCTGAAGGGGGAGGGTGGTCAGTCAGAGGTCGTGGTTCATATTGGTACCAACGACATAGGTAGAAAGAGGGATGAGGTGCTGCAGCAAGAATTTAGGGAGCTAGGTAGCAGATTTAAAAGCAGGACCTCAAATGTTGTAAATTCTGGATTATTCCCGGTGCCACATGCTAGTGAGTATAGGAATAGCAGGATAGTGCAGATGAATGTGTGGTGAAAGATTTGGTGCAGGAGGGCTGGTTTTCGTTTCCTGGATCACTGGGTCTTCTTCTGTGGAAGGTGGAAACTGTACTAGTTGGCCGGCTTTAATCTGACCCGGAACGGGACCAACATCCTTGCAGGGAGGTTTGCTAATACTGTTGCGGTGGTGGTTTAAACTAACCTGGCAATGGGATGGGATAACCTGTGGAGCTATAGTAGAGGGTGATGCACAGTCAAACATATAGGAAACAACGTGTCAGCCTGGATGGCAGTGCAAATATCTAACGGCACAAGCAAGTATAGCAAGGTTGAATGGCATTTATTTTAATGCAAGGATTCTTGCGAGTAAGGCAGAGGAATTGAACGTGTTGATAAATTAATGGGTGTAAGATATTTTTGCTATCACAGAGACATGGTTGAGGGAGGGGCAGGACTGGTAGCTCAACATTCTGGAGTGTAGAATTTTCAGGTGAGACAGAGGGGTGTGTAAAAGAGGAGGGGGTGTCGCAAAATTAATCAAGGCGTCAATTACTGCTGTAAGGAGGGATGATATCTTAGCAGTTTCATCTAATGAGGCCATATGGGTAGAACTTAAAAAAAAAAGTCGGCAAGCACTTTGCTGGGAGTGTACTATAGGCCGCCAAACAGTCAAGGAATAGATATGTATGCAAATCTCAGAGAAGTGTAGAAATAATAGGGTAATAATAGTAGGGGATTTCAAATTCCCCAATATTAACTGGGGTAGTCAGCGTGTGAAAGGCTTAGAGGCTGTGGAATTCTTAAAGTGCATCCAGGAGAGCTTTTTGTGCCAGCATGTAGAAAGTCCTACAAGAGAGAGGGTGGTACTGGACTTAATTATAGTGAATGTAGCCGGGCAAGTGGTAGATGTGTCAGTAGGAGAGCATTTTGGTGACAGTGACCATAATGCGGTGAGATTTAATGTAGTCATGAAAAAGTACAATGATTCACCGGAAATAAAGGTTCTAAATTGGGGGAAGGCCAATTTTAATAGGATAAGGCAGGATCAGGCCAAAATGGACCGAGATCAGCTACTTGTAGGAATATCCACATCAGAGCAGCGGGAGTCTTTCAGAAAGGAAATAGAGAGAGAACAACGCCAATATGTTCCCGTAAAGGTCAAGGGTGGGACCAACAAACCCAGGGAAACCTGGATGACAATGGCTATACAAGAATGGATTAGGAAAAAGGGAGGCTTTTGGCAGATACAAAGGACTAAAAAGAGTGGATGCCCTAGCGGAGTATAGAAATTGAAGGGCGGTAATTAAAAAAGAAATTAGGAGAGCGAATATGGGGCATGAAAAAACACTGGTGGGCAAAATAATGGAAAATCCCAAGGTGTGTATAAGTATATTAAGGGCAAGAGGCTAACCAGGGAAAGAGTAGTGCCCATTAGGGACCAAAGTGGCAATCTGTGTGTAGACCTGGTAGATGCAGGTGAGTTTTTAAACGAATATTTTACATCTGTGATCACTATGGAGAAGGACAATGTAGGCATAGAAATCAGGCAGGGGGATTGTGATATACTTGAACAAATTAGTATAGAGAGGGAGGAGGTACTAGCGGTTTTATTGGGCTTAAAAGTGGATAAATCCCCAGGTCCAGACGAGATGTACCCCAGGCTGCTGTGTGAGGAAAGGGAGGAGATTGCAGGGGCTCTGACACAAATTTTCAGAACCTCTCTGGCCACACGGGACAGGCCAGAGGAATGGAGGACAGCCAACGTAGTACCATTATTCAACAAGGGTAGCGGGGAAAATGCAGGTTATTACAGGCCAGTGAGCCTAAAATCAGTGGTAGGGAAATTATTGGAAAAAATTCTGAGGGACAGAATTATTCTCCACTTGGAGAGGCAAGGATTAATCAAGGAAAGTCAGCATGGCTTTGATAGGAGGAGATCATGTCTAACCAATCTGAATGAATATTTCGAGGGGGTGACTAGATGTGTGGTTGAGGATAGTGCAGTTGATGTAGTCCACATGGACATCAGTAACACAATTGCAAAGCCCCGCATGGGAGACTGGTCAAGAAGTTAAGAGCCCATGGGATCCAGGGGAATTTGGCACATGGGATACAAAATTGACTTAGTGGCAGGTGGCAGAGAGTGATGGTCAAAGGTTGTTTTTGTGACTGGAAGCATGTGTCCAGTGGTGTGACACAGAGTTCTGTGTTGGGTCCTTTGCTATTTGTAGTGTGCATTAATGATTTAGAAATGAATGTAGGAGGTATGATCAGTAAGTTTGCAGATGACACGAAAATTGATGGAGTGATTAATAGTGAGGAGGGAAGCCTCAGTCTACAGGACGATATAGACAGGTTGTTCAAATGGGCAGAAAAGTGGCAAATGGAATTTAACCCTGAAAAGTGTAAGGTGATGCATTTTGGGAGGACTAACTAAGCAAGGGAATACACATTGCATGGTAGGACCCTAAGAAGGACAGAAAATCAGAGTGATCTTGGTGTGCATGTACATAGATCCCTGAAGGCAGAAACGTGGTTAAAAAGGCATATGGGATACTTGCCTTCATTAGCCGAGGCATAGTGTATAAGAGCAGGGAGGTTATGATGGAGTTGTACAAAATGCGCGTTAGGCCACAGCTGGAATACTGTGTGCAGTTCTGATCGCCACACTATAGGAAGGGTGTGATTGCTTTGGAGAGGGTGCAGAGGAGATTAACCAGGATGTTACCTGGGCTGGAGCTCTTCAGCTATGAAGAGAGACTGGACAGGCTGGGGTTGTTTTCCATAGAGCAGAGAAGGCTGAGGGGGGACAAATTTATGAGGGGCATAGATAGTGTAGATAGAAAGGAACTTTTCCCCTTAGTAGAGGGGTCAATAACCAGGGGACATAGATTCAAGGTAAGGGACAGGAGGTTTAGAGGGGATTTGAGGAAAAAGTTTTTCAACTAGAGGGTGTTTGGAATCTGGAAATCACTGCCTGAAAGGGTGGTAAAGGCAGGAACCATCACAACATGCAAGAAGCATTTAGATGAGCACTTGAAACGAAATAGAATACAAGGCTACGGAACAAATGCTGGAAAATGGAATTTGAATAGACAGGGCTTGATGGCCGGCGTGCTAACGATGGGCCGAAGGGCCTCTTTCTGTACTGTAAAACTCTATGATTCCAGCACTCTATGCCTATGAAATCAGAGCAATAGGGAGAAAGGATATTGGCTCAGACAATCAAGATGTAGAATCAGTCTGGGTGGAGCTAAGAAGCACCAAAGGGCAGAATATATGTGTGGGAGTTGTATATATGCCTTCAAACAGTAGTAGTAACGTAGATGATGGCATCATACAGGAAATTAGAGATGCATGTAACACGGGTACTACAGTAATCATGGGTGACTTTAATGTACATATAGACTGGCCAACACAAATTAGCAATAATACTGTGGAGGATGAATTCCTGGACTATGAACGAGATGGTTTTTTAGACCAGTACATTGAGGAGCCAACTAGGGAACAGGCTATCCTAGATTGGGTTCTGTGTAATGAGAAGGGGTTAATTCATAATCTTGCTGTGCGGGGGCCTTTAGGGAAGAGTGACCATAACATGAAGAATTCTTCAGTAAGATGGAAAGTGAAGACGTCCAATTAGAAACTAGGGTCCTAAATCTAAACAAAGGAAACTACGAAGATTTGAGGAGTGAGTTGGCTATGATAGATTGGGGAGCTTCATTAAAAGCCAAGAGGATGGATAGGCAATGGCTAACACTTAATGAACAGAATGCATGAAATGTAACAGTTATGCATTCCTTTCTGGTGCAAAAACACAAAAGGATAAACGGAGAAATCATGGCCAATAAAATATATTTAGTGTAGTATTAGAACCAAAGTTGAGTCATATAAAGTTGCCAGAAACAGTGGCAAGCCTGAGGATTGGGAGCAGTATAGAGTTCAGCAAAAAAGGACCAAGAGATTGGTTAAGCGGGGAAAAATAGAGCATGAGAGTAAACTTGCAAGGAACATAAAAGCAGACTGTAAAGGCTTCCAGACAAGAAAAAGATTAGTGAAGAAATATGTAGGTCACTTACAGTCAGAAAGGGGAGAATTTATAATGGAGAACCAGGAGATGGTGAGCAATTAATCAAGTACTTTGTTTCTGTCTTCATGGAAGCAGACACAAATACTTTCCTAGAAATGTTAGGGAACCAAGGGTCTAGTGAGAAGGAGGGTTTAAAGGAAATTATTATTAGTAATAAAAAGTGCTGGAGAAATTAATGGGCCTGAATGCTGATAAATCACCAGGGCCTGATAATCTGCATCCCAGAGTACTAGAAGAGGTAGACATGGAAATAATGGATGCATTGGTTGTCATCATCCCAAATTCTATAGATTATGGAACAGTTCCTGCAGATTGGAGGGTGATAAATGTAACCCCACTATTTATAAAAGGAGAGAGAAAACAGGGAACTACAGACCGGTTAGCATAAAATCAGTAGTAGGGCAAATGCAAGAGTCTATTATAAAGGATGTGCTGAAAGGACACTTAGAAAATCTCATCGGGATTAGACAAAGTCAACATGGATTTATGAAAGGGAAATCGTGTTTGACAAACCAACTGGAGTTTTTGAGGTTGTAACTGGTAAAATAGATAAGCGATAACCAGTGGATGTGGTGTGTTTGGATTTTGAGAAGGCCTTTGATAAAGTCCCACATAAGAGGATAGTGTGCAAAATTAAAGCACCAGTGATTGGGGGTAATATACTGGCATGGATTGAATACTGGTTAACAGACAGGTAACAGAGAGTAAGAATAAATGGGTGTTTGCGGGGAGGCAGGCGGTGACTGGTAGGATACCGCGGGGATTACTGCTTGCGCCTCAGCTATTCACAATATATATCAATGATTTGGATGAGGCAACCAAATGTATCATTTCCACGTTCGCTGACGACACGAAACTAGGTGGGATTGTGACTTGTGAGGAGGATGCAAAGAGGCTTCAAGTCGATATAGACAAGTTGAGTGAGTGGGCAAATACATGGCAGATGCAGTTTAACGTGGATAAATGTGAATTTATTTAAATGGTGATAGATTGGGAAATGTTGATGTACAAAGGGTCATGGGTATCCTTGTACACCAGTCACTGAAAGCAACCATGCAGGTGCAGCAAGCAGTAATGAACGCAAATTTTATGTTGGCCTTCAGTGGAAGATGATTTGAGTACAGGAGCAAGGATGTTTTCTGCAGTTATTCAGGGCCTTGGTGTGACCACACCTGGAGTGCTGTGTGGAGTTTTGGTCTCCTTACCTAATAAAGGTTAAACTAGCAATAGAGGGAGTGCAGCAAAGGTTCACCAGACTGCTTCCTGGAATGGTAGGACTGTTGTATGAAGAGATTGGGTCAACTAGGCCTGTATTCACTAGAGTTTACAAGAATGAGAGGGTTCTCATTGGAACATACAAACTTCTGACAGGGCTAGACAGACTGAATGCAGGCAGGATGCTTGCCTTTGCTCGGGTGTCTAAATATAGGGGTCATAGTCTTAGGATATGGGATTAGGACATTTAGGACTGAGATCAGGAGAAATTTCTTCACTCAGAGGGTGGTGAACCTGTGGAATTCTCTACCACAGAAGGCTGTGGAGCCCAAGTCAATGAGTATATTTAAGAAGGAGATAGATAGATTTCTAGACACAGAAGGCATCAAGGTGTATGGGGAGACAGTGAGAATACGGTATTGTGATAGAGGATCAGCCATGATCATATTGAATGGCGGAGCAGGCTCAATGGGCCGAATGGTCTATTGATGTTACTATTTTTCTATTCCCTATTTCTATTGACATTCAACGACATTACTTTCGTCGAATCCCCCACCATCAACGTCCTGGGGGTTCACCATTGGCCACAAACTGAAATGGACCAGCCACATAAATACTGTGGCAACAGGGGCAGGTCAGGGGCTATGTATTCTGCGTCGAATGTCTCACCTCCTGACTCGCCAAACCTTTCCACTATCTACAAGACACAAGTAAGGAGTGTGATGGTATAATTTCCACTTGCCTGGATGAGTGCAGTTCCAGCAACACTCAAGAAGCTGGACCCCATCCAGTACAAAGGAGCCCGCTTGCTTGGCACCACATCCACCATCTTAAACATTCACTCCCTCCAACACTGGTGTACAGTGGATGCCGTGTGTACCATCTAAAAGATACACTGCAGCAACTCACCAAGGCTTCTTCGCAGCACCTTCAAAATCTGCGAAATCTTCCACCTAGAAGGACAAGGGCAGCAGACGCTTGGGAACACCACCAACTCCAAGTTCCCCTCCAATGGAACACCATCCTGACTTAGAAGTATATCGCCATTCCTTCATTGCCGCAGGGTTTAAATCCTTGAACTCGCTCACTAACAGCACTTTGGGAGTATCTTCAAAACACGGACTGCAGCGATTGAAGAAGCCGGCTCACCACAACCTTCACAAGGGCAATTAGTGATGGGCAATAAATGCTGGAATACCAGCAATGCCCAAGTCCCAGGAACGAATAAAGCTATTTTTTCATGACACTCGATTGAAATCCCATGAATAAGGCGGGATCAGTGAAATCCACGCTGTCGAGGGAATGACATTCCTGGATTGAGGCGGGAGCAGTGTTTTCTACGCTGTCCAGGGGATGAAATTCCTGCATTGTGGCAGGAGCGGTGTAATCTATGCTGTCCAGGGGATGAAATTCCTGTATTGAGGTGGGAGCGGTGTAATCTACGCTGTCCAGGGGATGAAATTCCTGTATTGAGGTGGGAGCGGTGTAATCTACGCTGTCCAGGGGATGAAATTCCTGCATTGAGGTGGGAGCGGGGTAATCTACGCTGTCCAGGGGATGAAATTCCTGCATTGATGTGGGAGCGGTGTAATCTACACTGTCCAGGGGATGAAATTCCTGCATTGAGGTGGGAGCGGTGTAATCAACGTTGTCCAGGGATGAAATTGCTGCATTGTGGCGGGAGCAGTGTAATCTACGTTGTCCAGGGGATGAAATTCCTGCAATGTGGCGGTAGCAGTGTAATCTAGGCCGTCCAGGGGATGAAATTCCTGCATTGTGGCGGGAGCAGTGTAATCTACGTAGTCCAGGGGATGATATTCCTGTGTTGAAGCGGGAGCAGTGTAACCTAGGCCGTCCAGGGAATTAAATATTTGGATGCAGAATGGAGTAATTTAATCTGGACTGCGGTGGGAGATTTGTAATGTAGGCGGACGTGGGAATGTAAGCCCTTGATTGATGCGGCAGCACGATGATCTAGGCTGCCATTTGAATGCAATTCCGGGACTGAGGCATCGGCCGTGTAATCTTTCAAGCCCTGGGAATACAATTCCTGGATTGTGGTGGGAGCAGTGTAATCTAGTTGGCCGTGAAAATGATAATCCTCGACTGAATAGGAGCAATGGAATCGAGGCATCCCTGGAAAAGAGGTTCTCAGATGGAGGCACGTGCAGTGCAACCTAGGCATCACGGGAAGGAAATACCTGGACTGAGGGAGTAGCAGTGTAATCTCCATGATTCTGGGAGTGGAATTCCTGAATTGAGCCGAGAGCAATGTAATCGATGCGGCCGTAGGGATCAAATTAATGAAATGAGACGGGAGCAGTGAAATCTACTATGCACTGGAAATTAAATTGCTGGAGTGAGTGGGGAGCAATGTAATCTAGGTGGCCCTGGGAATGGTATTCATGGACTGAGGCGCGAGCAGTGAAAAATAGGCCGTCCATGGAATTACATTCCAGGAATGAGTCGGTAGCAGTGTAATCTATGTGAGACTCGGGATTAAATTCCTGGCTGAGGTGGGAGCAGTGTAATACACGCGGTCCTCAGACTGCAATTGCTGGATTGAGGTGGGAGCAGTGTAATACATGGGGTCCTCAAACTGCAATTCCTGGACTGAGGCGGGAGCAGTGTAATACACGGGGTCCTCAGACTGCAATTCCTGGACTGAGGCGGGAGCAGTGTAATACACGGGGTCCTCAGACTGCAATTCCTGGACTGAGGCGGGAGCAGTGTAATACACGGGGTCCTCAGACTGCAATTCCTGGACTGAGGTGGGAGCAGTGTAATACACGGGGTCCTCAGACTGCAATTCCTGGACTGAGGCGGGAGCAGTGTAATACACGGGGTCCTCAGACTGCAATTCCTGGACTGAGGCGGGAGCAGTGTAATACACGGGGTCCTCAGACTGCAATTCTTGGACTGAGGCGGGAGCAGGGTAATACACGGGGTCCTCAGACTACAATTCCTGGACTGAGGCGGGAGCAGTGTAATACACGGGGTCCTCAGACTGCAATTCTTGGACTGAGGCGGGAGCAGGGTAATACACGGTGTCCTCAGACTACAATTCCTGGACTGAGGCGGGAGCAGGGTAATACACGGGGTCCTCAGACTACAATTCCTGGACTGAGGCGGGAGCAGGGTAATACACGCGGTCCTCAGACTGCAATTCCTGGACTGAGGTGGGAGCAGTGTAATACACGCGGTCCTCAGACTGCAATTCCTGGACTGAGGTGGGAGCAGTGTAATACACGCGGTCCTCAGACTGCAATTCCTGGACTGAGGCGGGAGCAGTGTAATACATGGGGTCCTCAGACTGCAATTCCTGGACTGAGGTGGGAGCAGTGTAATACACGGGGCCCTCAGACTGCAATTCCTGGACTGAGGCGGGAGCAGTGTAATACACGGGGTCCTCAGACTGCAATTCCTGGACTGATGCGGGAGCAGTGTAATACACGGGGTCCTCAGACTGCAATTCCTGGACTTAGGCGGGAGCAGTGTAATACACGCGGTCCTCAGACTGCTATTCCTGGACTGAGGTGGGAGCAGTGTAATACACGGGGTCCTCAGACTGCAATTCCTGGACTGAGGCGGGAGCAGTGTAATACACGGGGTCCTCAGACTGCAATTCCTGGACTGACGCGGGAGCAGTGTAATACACGCGGTCCTCAGACTGCAATTCCTGGACTGAGGCGGGAGCAGTGTAATACACATGGTCCTCAGACTGCAATTCCTGGACTGAGATGGGAGCAGTGTAATACACACGGTCCTCAGACTGCAATTCCTGGACTGAGGTGGGAGCAGTGTAATACACGGGGTCCTCAGACTGCAATTCCTGGACTGAGGTGGGAGCAGTGTAATACACGGGGTCCTCAGACTGCAATTCCTGGACTGAGGCGGGAGCTGTGTAATACACGGGGTCCTCAGACTGCAATTCCTGGACTGAGGCGGGAGCTGTGTAATACACACGGTCCTCAGACTGCAATTCCTGGACTGAGGCGGGAGCAGTGTAATACACACGGTCCTCAGACTGCAATTCCTGGACTGATGCGGGAGCAGTGTAATACACGGGGTCCTCAGACTGCAATTCCTGGACTGAGGCGGGAGCAGTGTAATACACGGGGTCCTCAGACTGCAATTCCTGGACTGAGGCGGTAGCAATGTAATACACGCGGTCCTCAGACTGCAATTCCTGGACTGAGGTGGTAGCAGTATAATACATGGTGTCCTCAGCCTGCAATTCCTGGACTGAGGCGGGAGCAACGTAATACACGGGGTCCTCAGACTGCAATTCCTGGACTGAGGCGGGAGCAGTGTAATACACACAGCCCTCAGACTGAAATTCCCGGACTGACGCGGGAGCAGTGTAATACACGGGGTCCTCAGACTGCAATTCCTGGACTGAGGCGGGAGCAGTGTAATACACGCGGTCCTCAGACTGCAATTCCTGGACTGAGGCGGGAGCAGTGTAATACACGGGGTCCTCAGACTGCAATTCATGGACTGATGCGGGAGCAGTGTAATACATGGGGTCCTCAGACTGCAATTCCTGGACTGAGGCGGGAGCAGTGTAATACATGGGGTCCTCAGACTGCAATTCCTGGACTGAGGTGGGAGCAGTGTAATACACGGGGCCCTCAGACTGCAATTCCTGGACTGAGGCGGGAGCAGTGTAATACACGGGGTCCTCAGACTGCAATTCCTGGACTGATGCGGGAGCAGTGTAATACACGGGGTCCTCAGACTGCAATTCCTGGACTGAGGCGGGAGCAGTGTAATACACGGGGTCCTCAGACTGCAATTCCTGGACTGAGGCGGGAGCAGTGTAATACACGGGGTCCTCAGACTGCAATTCCTGGACTGAGGCGGGAGCAGTGTAATACACGGGGTCCTCAGACTGCAATTCCTGGACTGAGGCGGGAGCAGTGTAATACACGGGGTCCTCAGACTGCAATTCCTGGACTGAGGCGGGAGCAGTGTAATACACGGGGTCCTCAGACTGCAATTCCTGGACTGAGGCGGGAGCAGTGTAATACACGCGGTCCTCAGACTGCAATTCCTGGACTTAGGTGGGAGCAGTGTAATACACGGGGTCCTCAGACTGCAATTCCTGGACTAAGGCGGGAGCAGTGTAATACACGCGGTCCTCACACTGCAATTCCTGGACTGAGGCGGGAGCAGTGTAATACACGGGGTCATCAGACTGCAATTCCTGTACTGAGGTGGGAGCAGTGTAATACACGCGGTCCTCAGACTGCAATTCCTGGACTGAGGCGGGAGCAGTGTAATACACGGGGTCCACAGATCGCAATTCCTGGACTGAGGTGGGAGCAGTGTAATACACGCGGTCCTCAGACTGCAATTCCTGGACTGTGGCGGGAGCAGTGTAATACACGGGGTCCTCAGACTGCAATTCCTGGACTGAGGCGGGAGTAATGTAATACACGGGGTCCTCAGACTGCAATTCCTGGACTGAGGCGGGAGCAGTGTAATACACGGGGTCCTCAGACTGCAATTCCTGGACTGAGGCGGGAGCAGTGTAATACACGGGGTCCTCAGACTGCAATTCCTGGACTGAGGCAGGAGCAGTGTAATACATGCGGTCCTTAGACTGCAATTCCTGGACTGAGACGGGAGCAGTGTAATACACGGGGTCCACAGACTGCAATTCCTGGACTGAGGCGGGAGCTGTGTAATACACGCGGTCCTCAGACTGCAATTCCTGGACTGAGGCGGGAGCTGTGTAATGCACACGGTCCTCAGACTGCAATTCCTGGACTGAGGCGGGAGCAGTGTAATACACGGGGCCCTCAGACTGCAATTCCTGGACTGAGATGGGAGCAGTGTAATACACGGGGTCCTCAGACTGCAATTCCCGGACTGAGGCGGGAGCTGTGTAATACACGGGGTCCTCAGACTGCAATTCCTGGACTCAGGCGGGAGCATTGTAATACACGGGGTCCTCAGACTGCAATTCCTGGACTGATGCGGGAGCAGGGTAATACACGGGGTCCTCAGACTGCAATTACTGGACTGAGGCGGGAGCAGTGTAATACATGCGGTCCTCAGACTGCAATTCCTGGACTGAGGTGGTAGCAGTATAATACATGGTGTCCTCAGCCTGCAATTCCTGGACTGAGGCGGGAACAGTGTAATACACACGGTCCTCAGACTGCAATTCCTGGACTGAGGCGGGAGCAATGTAATACACACAGTCCTCAGACTGAAATTCCCGGACTGACGCGGGAGCAGTGTAATACACGGGGTCCTCAGACTGCAATTCCTGGACTGAGGCGGGAGCAGTGTAATCCACGGGGTCCTCAGACTGCAATTCCTGGACTGAGGCGGGAGCAGTGTAATACACGGGGTCCTCAGACTGCAATTCCTGGACTGAGGCGGGAGCAGTGTAAAACACGGGGTCCTCAGACTGCAATTCATGGACTGATGCGGGAGCAGTGTAATACACGGGGTCCTCAGACAGCAATTCCTGGACTGAGGCGGGAGCAGTGTAATACACGGGGTCCTCAGGCTGCAATTCCTGGACTGAGGTGGGAGCAGTGTAATACACGGTGTCCTCAGACTGCAATTCCTGGACTGAGGTGGGAGCAGTGTAATACACGGGGTCCTCAGACTGCAATTCCTGGAATGAGGCAGGAGCAGTGTAATACACGGGGTCCTCAGACTGCAATTCCTGGACTGAGGCGGGAGCAGTGTAATACACGGGGTCCTCAGACTGCAATTCCTGGACTGAGGCGGGAGCAGTGTAATACACGCGGTCCTCACACTGCAATTCCTGAACTGAGGTGGGAGCAGTGTAATACACGGGGTCCTCAGACTGCAATTCCTGGACTGAGGCGGGAGCAGTGTAATACACGGGGTCCTCAGACTGCAATTCCTGGACTGAGGCGGGAGCAGTGTAATACACGCGGTCCTCAGACTGCAATTCCTGGACTGAGGCGGGAGCAGTGTAATACACACGGTCCTCAGACTGCAATTCCTGGACTGAGGCGGGAGCAGTGCAATACACGCGGTCCTCAGACTGCAATTCCTGGACTGAGGCGGGAGCAGTGTAATACACGCGGTCCTCACACTGCAATTCCTGAACTGAGGTGGGAGCAGTGTAATACACGGGGTCCTCAGACTGCAATTCCTGGACTGAGGCGGGAGCAGTGTAATACACGGGGTCCTCAGACTGCAATTCCTGGACTGAGGCGGGAGCAGTGTAATACACACGGTCCTCAGACTGCAATTCCTGGACTGAGGTGGGAGCAGTGTAATACACGGGGTCCTCAGACTGCAATTCCTGGACTGAGGCGGGAGCAGTGTAATACACGGGGTCCTCAGACTGCAATTCCTGGACTGAGGCGGGAGCAGTGTAATACACGCGGTCCTCACACTGCAATTCCTGAACTGAGGCGGGAGCAGTTTAATACACGGGGTCCTCAGACTGCAATTCCTGGACTGAGGCGGGAGCAGTGCAATACACGGGGTCCTCAGAATGCAAATCCTGGACTGAGGTGGGAGCAGTGTAATACACGTGGTCCTCAGGCTGCAATTCCTGGACTGAGGCGGGAGCAGTGTAATACACGGGGTCCTCAGACTGCAATTCCTGGACTGAGGCGGGAGCAGTGTAATACACGGGGTCATCAGACTGCAATTCCTGTACTGAGGCGGGAGCAGTGTAATACACGCGGTCCTCAGACTGCAATTCCTGGACTGAGGCAGGAGCAGTGTAATACACGGGGTCCTCAGACTGCAATTCCTGGACTGAGGCAGGAGCAGTGTAATACACGCGGTCCTCAGACTGCAATTCCTGGACTGAGGCAGGAGCAGTGTAATACACGGGGTCCTCAGACTGCAATTCCTGGACTGAGGCAGGAGCAGTGTAATACACGCGGTCCTCAGACTGCAATTCCTGGACTGAGGTGGGAGCAGTGTAATACACGCGGTCCTCAGACTGCAATTCCTGGACTGAGGCGGGAGCAATGTAATACACGGGGTCCTCAGACTGCAATTCCTGGACTGAGGCGGGAGCAGTGTAATACACGCGGTCCTCAGACTGCAATTCCTGGACTGAGGTGGGAGCAGTGTAATACACGGGGTCCACAGACTGCAATTCCTGGACTGAGGCGGGAGCAGTGAAATACACGGGGTCCTGAGACTGCAATTCCTGGACTGAGGCGGGAGCAGTGTAATACACGGGGTCCTCAGGCTGCAATTCCTGGACTGAGGCGGGAGCAGTGTAATACACGGGGTCCTCACACTGCAATTCCTGGACTGAGGTGTGAGCAGTGTAATACACGGAGTCCTCAGACTGCAATTCATGGACTGATGCGGGAGCAGTGTAATACACGGGGCCCTCAGGCTGCATTTCCTGGACTGAGGTGGGAGCAGTGTGATACACGCGGTCCTCAGACTGCAATTCCTGGAATGAGGCGGGAGCAGTGTAATACACGGGGTCCTCAGGCTGCAATTCCTGGACTGAGGCGGGAGCAGTGTAATACACGCGGTCCACAGATTGCAATTCCTGGACTGAGGTGGGAGCAGTGTAATACACGGGGTCCTCAGTCTGCAATTCCTGGGCTGAGGCGGGAGCAGTGTAATACACGCGGTCCTCACACTGCAATTCCTGAACTGAGGCGGGAGCAGTTTAATACACGGGGTCCACAGACTGCAATTCCTGGACTGAGGCGGGAGCAGTGTAATACACGGGGTCATCAGACTGCAATTCCTGTTCTGAGGCGGGAGCAGTGTAATACACGCGGTCCTCAGACTGCAATTCCTGGACTGAGGCGGGAGCAGTGTCATACACGGGGTCCACAGATTGCAATTCCTGGACTGAGGTGGGAGCAGTGTAATACACGCGGTCCTCAGACTGCAATTCCTGGACTGAGGCGGGAGCAATGTAATACAGGGGGTCCTCAGACTGCAATTCCTGGACTGAGGCGGGAGCAGTGTAATACACGCGGTCCTCAGACTGCAATTCCTGGACTGAGGTGGGAGCAGTGTAATACACGGGGTCCACAGACTGCAATTCCTGGACTGAGGCGGGAGCAGTGTAATACATGGGGTCCTGAGACTGCAATTCCTGGACTGAGGCGGGAGCAGTGTAATGCAAGGGGTCATCAGGCTGCAATTCCTGGACTGAGGCGGGAGCAGTGTAATACACGGGGTCCTCAGACTGAAATTCCCGGACTGAGGCGGGAGCAGTGTAATACACGGGGTCCTCAGACTGCAATTCCTGGACTGAGGCGGGAGCAGTGTAATACACGGGGTCCTCAGAATGCAATTCCTGGACTGAGGCGGGAGCAGTGTAATACACGGGGTCCTCAGGCTGCAATTCCTGGACTGAGGCGGGAGCAGTGTAATACACGGGGTCCTCAGACTGCAATTCCTGGACTGAGGTGGGAGCAGTGTAATACACGGGGTCCTCAGACTGCAATTTCTGGACTGAGGCGGGTGCAGTGTAATACACGCGGTCCTCAGACTGCAATTCCTGGACTGAGGCGGGAGCACTGTAATTCCCACGGTCCTCAGACTTCAATTCCTGGACTGAGGCGGGAGCAGTGTAATACACGGGGTCCTCAGACTGCAATTCCTGGACTGAGGCGGGAGCAGTGTAATACACGAGGTCCTCAGACTGCAATTCCTGGACTGAGGCGGGAGCAGTGTAATACACGCGGTCCTATGACTGCAATTCCTGGACTGAGGCGGGAGCAGTGTAATACACGTGATCCGCAGACTGCAATTCCTGGACTGAGGCGGGTGCAGTGTAATACACGCGGTCCTCAGACTGCAATTCCTGGACTGAGGCGGGAGCACTGTAATTCCCACGGTCCTCAGACTTCAATTCCTGGACTGAGGCGGGAGCAGTGTAATACACGGGGTCCTCAGACTGCAATTCCTGGACTGAGGCGGGAGCAGTGTAATACACGCGGTCCTATGACTGCAATTCCTGGACTGAGGCGGGAGCAGTGTAATACACGGGGTCCTCAGACTGCAATTCCTGGACTGAGGCGGGAGCAGTGTAATACACAGGGTCCTCAGACTGCAATTCCTGGACTGAGGCGGGAGCAGTGTAATACACGGGGTCCTCAGACTGCAATTCCTGGACTGAAGCGGGAGCAGTGTAATACACAGGGTCCTCAGACTGCAATTCCTGGACTGAGGCGGGAGCAGTGTAATAGACGGGGTCCTCAGACTGCAATTCCTGGACTGAGGCGGGAGAAGTGTAATACACGCGTTCCTCAGACTGCAATTCCTGGACTTAGGTGGGAGCAGTGTAATACACACGGTCCTGAGACTGCAATTCCTGGACTGAGGCGGTAGCAGTGTAATACACACGGTCCTCAGACTGCAATTCCTGGCTGAGGTGGGAGCAGTGTAATACACGGGGTTCTCAGACTGCAATTCCTGGACTGAGGCGGGAGCAGTGTAATACACGGGGTCCTCAGACTGCAATTCCTGGACTGAGGCAGGAGCAGTGTAATACACGGGGTCATCAGACTGCAATTCCTGGACTGAGGCGGGAGCAGTGTAATACACGCGGTCCTCAGACTGCAATTCCTGGACTGAGGCGGGAGCAGTGTAATACACACGGTCCTCAGACTGCAATTCCTGGACTGAGGCGGGAGCAGTGTAATACACGGGGTCCTCAGACTGCAATTCCTGGACTGAGGCAGGAGCAGTGTAATACACGTGGTCCTCAGACTGCAATTCCTGGACTGAGGTGGGAGCAGTGTAATACACGGGGTCATCAGACTGCAATTCCTGGACTGAGGCGGGAGCAGTGTAATACACGCGGTCCTCAGACTGCAATTCCTGGACTGAGGCGGGAGCAGTGTAATACACACGGTCCTCAGACTGCAATTCCTGGACTGAGGCGGGAGCAGTGTAATACACGGGGTCCTCAGACTGCAATTCCTGGACTGAGGCAGGAGCAGTGTAATACACGTGGTCCTCAGACTGCAATTCCTGGACTGAGGCGGGAGCAGTGTAATACACGGGGTCCTCAGACTGCAATTCCTGGACTGAGGCGGGAGCAGTGTAATACACACGGTCCTCAGACTGCAATTCCTGGACTGAGGCGGGAGCAGTGTAATACACGGGGTCCTCAGACTGCAATTCCTGGACTGAGGCGGGAGCAGTGTAATACACGGGGTCCTCAGACTGCAATTCCTGGACAGAGGTGGGAGCACTGTATTTCCCAAGGTCCTCAGACTGCAATTCCTGGACCGAGGCGGGAGCAGTGTAATACACGCGGTCCTCAGACTGCAATTCCTGGACTGAAGCGGGAGCAGTGTAATACACGGGGTCCTCAGACTGCAATTCCTGGACTGAGGCGGGAGCAGTGTAATACACGGGGTCCTCAGACTGCAATTCCTGGACTGAGGCGGGAGCAGTGTAATACACGGGGTCCTCAGACTGCAATTCCTGGACTGAGGCGGGAGCAGTGTAATACACGGGGTCCTCAGACTGCAATTCTTGGACTGAGGTAGGAGCAGTGTAATACACAGTGTCCTCAGACTGCAATTCCTGGACTGAGGCGGGAGCAGTGTAATACACTCGGTCCTCAGACTGCAATTCCTGGACTGAGGCGGGAGCAGTGTAATACACTCGGTCCTCAGACTGCAATTCCTAGACTGAGGCGGGAGCAGTGTAATACACGCGGTCCTCAGACTGCAATTCCTGGCTGAGGCGGGAGCAGTGTAATACACGGGGTCCTCAGACAGCAATTCCTGGCTAAGGTGGGAGCAGTGTAATACACACGGTCCTCAGACTGCAATTCCTGGACTGAGGCGGGAGCAGTGTAATACACGGGGTCCTCAGACTGCAATTCCTGGACTGAGGTGGGAGCAGTGTAACATTGGCAACCCTGGGCATTACATTGTTTGACTGAAGCAATAACAGTATAATATGGTCGACCCTAGAATTGCATTTCCTGGACTGAGGCATGAGCAGTGTAATCTTGCCTGCCAAGGGAATGATATTCCCGTTTTGAGACTGGAGCTAGGTAAACTGGTCTGCCGTAGGGATGTAATTCCTGAACTGAGGCGGGAGCAGTGTAATCTTGGTGGCCGTGCAATTAATTCCCTGATTGAGGCGGGGGAAGTGAAATCCAGGCGGTCATGGACTGAAAATCCTAGTCAGAATCAGGTGCAGACTAACTTTGGCCTCCCTGGAAGGAAATACTTGGACTGAGGCATAAGCAAGCTAATCTAGGTGGTCCAGGGAATTAAATTCCTGGACTGAGGCCGGGCCATTATAATCTTGCCTGCCCTGGGAATTAAAGTGCTGCACTGAGGGAGGGGCAGTGTAATCTCGGTGGCCCTGGGAATAGAATTCTTGGATTTAGGTTGGCACAGTGTAATTTAGGGGTCCCTGGATATGAAATTCCTGAGCTGAGGTGGGAGCCGCGTAATCAATAAGGCCCAGCGATTGAATTTTCAGGATTTTGATGGGAGCAGTGTAATCTAGGTGTCACTGGTTGTGAAAGTCCTGAGCTGAGGCGGGTGCAGTGTAATCTAGGTGTCCCTGGTTGTGAAATTCCTGAGCTGAGGAAGGAGCAGTGTAATAAAGGTGTCCCTGGTTGTGAAATTCCTGATCTGAGGCGGGAGCAGTGTAATCTAGGTGTCCCTGGTTGTGAAATTCCTGAGCTGCGGCGGGAGCAGTGTAATCTAGGTGTCGCTGGTTGTGAAATTCCTGAGCTGAGGCGGGAGCAGTGTAATCTAGGTGTCCCTGGTTGTGAAATTCCTGAGCTGAGGCGGGAGCAGTGTAATCTATGTGTCGCTGGTTGTGAAATTCCTGAGCTGAGTTGGGAGCAGTGTAATCTAGGTGTAACTGGTTGTGAAATTCCTGAGCTGAGGTGGGAGCAGTGTAATCTAGGTGTCCCTGGTTGTGAAATTCCTGAGCTGAGGCGGGAGCAGTGTAATCTAGGTGTCCCTGGTTGTGAAATTCCTGAGCTGAGGCAGGAGCAGTGTAATCTAGGTGTCCCTGGTTGTGAAGTTCCTGAGCTGAGGTGGGAGCAGTGTAATCTAGGTGTCGCTGGTTGTGAAATTCCTGAGCTGAGGTGGGGGCAGTGTAATCTAGGTGTCCCTGGTTGTGAAGTTCCTGAGCTGAGGTGGGAGCAGTGTAATCTAGGTGTCCCTGGTTGTGAAATTCCTGAGCTGAGGCAGGAGCAGTGTAATCTAGGTGTCCCTGGTTGTGAAGTTCCTGAGCTGAGGTGGGAGCAGTGTAATCTAGGTGTCCCTGGTTGTGAAGTTCCTGAGCTGAGGTGGGAGCAGTGTAATCTAGGTGTCCCTGGTTGTGAAATTCCTGAGCTGAGGCGGGAGCAGTGTAATCTAGGTGTCGCTGGTTGTGAAATTCCTGAGCTGAGTTGGGAGCAGTGTAATCTATGTGTCGCTGGTTGTGAAATTCCTGAGCTGAGTTGGGAGCAGTGTAATCTAGGTGGCCCTGGTTGTGAAATTCCTGAGCTGAGGCGGGAGCAGTGTAATCTAGGTGTCCCTGGTTGTGAAATTCCTGAGCTGAGGTGGGAGCAGTGTAATCTAGGTGGCCCTGGTTGTGAAATTCCTGAGCTGAGTTGGGAGCAGTGTAATCTAGGTGTCGCTGGTTGTGAAATTCCTGAGCTGAGGCGGGAGCAGTGTAATCTAGGTGTCGCTGGTTGTGAAATTCCTGAGCTGAGGCGGGAGCAGTGTAATCTAGATGTCCCTGGTTGTGAAATTCTGGAGCTGAGGCTGGAGCAGTGTAATCTAGGTGTCGCTGGTTGTGAAATTCCTGAGCTGAGGCGGGAGCAGTGTAATCTATGTGTCACTGGGTATGAAATTCCTGGAATGAGGAAGAAGCATTTTGTGCATGCAGCCCTGGGAATGGAACTCATGGGCTGAGGCGGGAGCAGTCTAATCAAGGTCTCGCTGGAAGGAAACATTTGTAATGAGACGGGAATAGTGCAATGTGGGCTTCGCTGGGAATAAAATTCCTGGACTGAGGTGGGAGCACTGCAAACTTGGTGACCGTCGCAATGAATGTCAAGGAATGCGGCGTGAGGAATGTAATCTAGGCAGCCCAAGGAATGGAATTACTGAACTGAGGCGGGAGCAGTGTAATCTAGTTGGCCTGGGAATGCCTTTCCTGGACTGAGGCCTCAACAGTGCAATCTAGGCTTAGCTGGGAATGACATTCCTCAACTGAGGGAGCAGCAGTTAAATGTAAGTGGCCCTGGTGATGACATTCCTGAAATGAGGCGCGGGCATTGCAATCTTGCTGAACCTGGGAATTAAATTATTTTTCTAAAGCGGGGACAGCGTAATGTAGGCGGCCCTGGGAATAAAATGTCTGAAATAAGAAGGGAGCTGTTTAAGGTGGGCAACCCTGGGAATGAAATTACTGGATTGAAGCGGGAACAGCTCAATTTAGGCTGCCCTGGGAATGCCTTTCCTGGACTGAGGCCTCAACAGTGCAATCTAGGCTTAGCTGGGAATGACGTTCCTCAACTGAGGGAGGAGCAGTTAAATGTAGGTGGCCCTGGTGATGACATTCCTGAAATGAATTGCAATCTTGCTTAACCTGCGAATTAAATTATTTTTCTAATGCGGGAACAGCTTAATGACCCTGGGAATAAAATGTCTGAAATAAGAAGGGAGCTGTTTAAGGTGGGCGACCCTGGGAATGAAATTACTGGATTGAAGCGGGAACAGCGCAATTTAGGCTGCCCTGGGGAAGAAATCCTGGACTGAGGTTGGAACAGTGCAATTTAGGCTGCACTAGGGGTGAAATTCCTGGACTGAGTTTGGAACCGTGCAATTTAGGCTGCACTAGGGGTGAAATTCCTGGACTGAGGTTGGAACCGTGCAATTTAGGCTGCACTAGGGATAAAATTCCTGGACTGAGGTGGAACAGTGCAATTTAGGCTGCCCTACGGATGAAATTCCTGGACTGAGTTGGAACAGTGCAATGTAGGCTGCCCTGGGGATGAAATTCCTGGACTGAAGCATTAGCAGTGTATTCGAGGCAGCCCTGGGAATGAACTTCCTTGTCTGGGGTGGGAGAGTGAATTCAAGGCTGCCTGTGAAGGAAATTTCTGAACTCAGGGAGGAGCATTATAATATAGGCAGCTCTCGGAATTAAATTCTTGGATTGACACGGGAGCAGACTTATCCGGGCTGCCGAGGGAATTATGTGCGCGGACAGAGGTGGGCGCAGTGTAATTAAGGCAGACCAGGAAATGGAATTTCTGGACTAAGGCAGGAGCGGTGAAATCTGCATGACATTCAGGCCTGGCCTGATAAGTAGCAAGTAACATTCGCGCCACACAAGGGCCAGGCAATGGCTATCACCAACAAGAAAGTGTTTAACCAGAGCAACTTGACATTCAACAGAATTACCATCGCCGAATCCCCCACCATCAATATCCTAAGTTTTCAGCATTTACCAGAAACTTTACTGGACCAGCCACATAAATACTGTGGCTACAACAGCGGTCATAGGCTGGGTATTCTGCGAGAACTGTCTCACCCCTTGACCCCCCAAAGCCTTCCCACCATCTGCAAGGCACAAGTCATGTATATGATGAAAAATTCTACACTTTGCTGGGTGAGGGCAGCTTCATCAACACTCAAGAAGCTCGACACCAGACAGAATAAAGCAGCCCATATAACTGCCACCCCATCCAACATTTTAAGCATTCCTTCCCTCCACCACCGGCGCACCGTGGCTGCAGTGTCTATCATGTACAAGATGCCCTTCAGCAACTTGCCAAGGCTTCTTCGACAGCACCTCCCAAACCTGCGACCTCTTCCCCTGAGAAGGACAAGAGCAGTAGGCTCATGGGAGCAATAACTAGGGCTGTAGAGAGGGCTTTAAACTAATTAGTGGGGGGGAAGTTTTAAGAGAGCGAAAAATATAAATGACAGCGGAGAAAGCAATAGAGCAAGGTAGCAGTGGGGGAATTAAAAACCAGAGCGTGTCAGGAAGGGACAGAATGTATAATGATAAAGGTAAAGTAGTAAAAGGGGTAAAAGCAGGAATAAATTGTAAGTAAACATGTTTTAAAGTTCTTTATCTGAATGCACGCAGCATTCGTAACAAAATTGATGAGTTGACGGTGCAAATAACTACACATGGGTATGATCTGGTGGCCATTAGAGAAACATGGCTGCAAGATAATCATGATTGGGAACTAAACATACAAGGGTATTTGACAATTAGGAAGGACAGACAGGAAGGAAAGGGAGGTGGGGTTGCTATGTTAATCAAGGATGGAATCACTGCAATAGTCAGAAATGATATTTGATCAAAGGATTAGGATAGTGAAACAGTTTGGGTGGAGATAAGGAATAATAAGGGGAACAAGTCACTAGTGGGCGTAGTCTATAGGCCTCCTAACAGTTGCAACTCTGTTGGTCGGAGTATAAATCAGGAAATAGTTGGGGCTTGTTGTTGTGTATGTACCTTTAAGAGAGTAACTGATCTCAGACTGCAGTACCGGCAGTGACCGCCCCTGTATAAAAGGCGCTAGAGAGCCTCTGTTGGTTAGATTCGCTTATGCCTTTCACCAGTAAACATCTCTTTGTTTCTCTCCTGCTAGTCCGTGTCTCAAACATTCACGGACTTAACACTGGCGACAAGTTAGAAACGAACTTACCTGCAACTCAGCAGCAGCTCCGACGACGTGTTGAAGGTCGGAGCCAGATAAAAAAAAAAAAAAGGCCATTGAAACTCGAGAAACGTGCGTCGACCGTCAATCATCGATTTCAAAACTTGCAGGAGAGACTGCCCAGAGCCAGGCTGGGTTCCTCGGTCCGTGGTTTCCCAGCTAATCGGGCTGGTGGCAGGTAGTGCTCTGATCCTTCCTGGGCTGCGGCGGGCTGAAGCTCGATCGGGTGGCCTTTCAACAGGGCCGGGCAGCGAGTCGGGAAGCAATGAGAGAGAGAGAGAGGGTGGAGCATACAAGGCATGGCCGGTGTTTCGAAGCTGGGCAGCGTTCGGACCTCAGAAGAGGGAGGGAAGTGTTCCAGAGGGTCCGCTCCATGATGGGAAGATAATAAAAGAAAATGAATTAATATTTAACGCGCAGGAAACCGTGGAAAGCAGCGCTAACAACAGCAGGGAAGAAGGAAAAGCGCGGGAGGCGCCATTTTGTTAAATCGGAGAAGAAGGCAAAGCACGGGAGGCGCCATTTTAGATTTGCAAGATGCCGAAGACTGGCTGTATCACTGCTTTTGATAATACATTAGAGGACTGGACCACGTATGTGGAAAGAGTCGAGGTATATTTCGAGGCAAATGAAATAGCGGAGGGAAAAAAGGCATCAACATTGCTAAACGTAATGGGCGCTGGAACGTACGGCCTATTGCGGGATCTGATTACTCCAGCCAAACCGATGGTGAAGAGTTTTAACGAAATTGTTGCTGTTCTACAGGAGCACTTAAACCCTGCACCGCTGTTGATAGCAGAAAGATTTAAATTCCACAGGAGAACTCAGTACAAAGATGAGAGCAATGCTGAGTATCTTACGGAGCTACGCAAGCTATCAAAGCACTGCCAGTTCGGAGCAGGACTGGCAGATACACTACGGGACAAATTTGTCTGTGGACTCCTGAGTGAAGGAACACAGAAGAAGTTACTCACAGAAAAAGAGCTGACGCTAGATAAGGCTTTCAGCGTGGCAGTATCGTATGAAGCAGCAGCCAGGGCAGCTGCAGAAATTCAACAAAATCCACAGGAATACGGCACCCACGAAATGACATGGGGATTTGGAAAAAGGTTATCGCTGCGGCAGAACTAACCATGACCAGAAGGACTGCTGGTCCAAAGACAAAATATGCAGACGATGCGGGAAGATTGGACACATTGCACGAGTTTGTAGGTCTGGGAAGAAGACCAGCGACAACAAAAAGTCTACTAAGGAACCGTACAAGAATGTACTAAAGATGACGGACAGTAGTTCCGAAGACCAGATGAGCGATAGTGAATCCGAGAACAGGAGATTAAGCTGTCTCAAACTTCACAATGTAATCGCAAAAGAGGATCACCGAACCATTTGGGTCACCCTCACGATAGCAGGGTCCCAAGTTAAAATGGAATTGGATACAGGATCAGCGCTAACCATCATGAATCGACGAGACTATGAGCGGCTATTTTCACACATACCCTTGAGAGAGACATCCATCGTCTTGTTGATGTATACAGGGCAAAAAGTATACCCCAGAGGAAAAATAAGGGTGCCTGTCGAATACAATGGCAAGAAAATACAGAAATTGTATCTCTACATACTGCCAAATGGTGGACCACCGTTATTGGGATGGGAATGGATCAGGAAGATAAACTTAGATTGGCATTCCATTCATGCAATGACGGTGGATGGTAAAAAAGATGAAGACGTCACTCCTGGACGATTGTCAACAATCTTAGCTAACGCCAAAGAGGTATTTCAACAAGAACTGGGCACGCTTAAAGGCGTAACCGCCTCATTAAAAATAGAAGAGAATGCAGTTCCCAAGGTTTTCAAAGCGAGACCGGTACCATATGAAATTCGTCCAGCCGTCGAGGCAGAGCTGGAGAATCTGGAGAAGGCGGGCGTGTTGTCTTAGGTCGACTGGAGCGAGTGGGCGACACCCATCGTTCCTGTCATGAAGAAAATGTTAAGCAATAAGTCCGGAGAGCCAAGGAAGATTCGCATCTGTGGGGATTTCAAGGTGACGGTGAACCCTATCCTTCACACAGTACAATATCCTCTTCCAAGGATAGAAGACATCTTCGCCTCACTGTCTGGAGGGAAGCGTTTTACAAAAATTGACCTAGCACAAGCATATTTGCAGATGGATGTTGAAGAATCCGCTAGAAAGTATCTCACGATAAACACTCACAAAGGTCTTTACCAGTATCATCGATTGGTATTCGGAGTAGCATCGGCTCTGGCGATATGGCAAAGAGCGATGGAACAAGTCCTGCAAGGGATTCCGGGGACTCAGTGTTACTTGGACGACATCCTTGTAACAGTTGAAGATGACAGTGAACACCTTAACAACCTAGAACAGGTGCTCACTAGACTACGGGAACATGGGCTGCGAGCCAACCGCCCCAAGTGCGAATTTGTTAAGAAACAGGTATCGTATTGTGGCCACGTGATTGATGAAGAGGGATTATATAAGTCCCCTGACAAAATTGAAGCGGTTGTTAAGGCCCCAGCGCCTGAAAATGTGTCGCAACTGAGGTCATTCCTCGAGTTGGTGAATTACTATCATAGGTTTTTGCCGAATTTGTCGACAATTCTGCATCCACTGAACACGCTGCTACGAACGGGGGTAGCATGGAAATGGAGCGATGATTGTAAACGTGCTTTTCAGAAGAGTAAGGACTTAATCACTTCGAAGGAAGTATTGGCTCACTACAACCCAGCACTGCCAATCAGGCTGGCGTGTGATGCGTCTCCCTACGGCATTGGGGCAGTACTGTCACATAAATTCCTTGATGGGTTGGAGAGGCCGATAGCTATTGCGTCACGCTCGTTAACTTCTGCCGAGCGTAACTACGCCCAGATTGACAGAGAGGCCCTCAGCCTAGTGTGGGGAGTGAAGAAGTTCAATCACTATGTGCACGGTCAAAAATTTACTCTACTAACCGATCATCAACCTCTTGTCTCCATTTTCAACCCTCAGAAGGGCGTACCGATAATGACAGCACAATGGCTGCAGAGATGGTCCCTTTTCCTAGGGGCACACCAATATTACATCGAGTACAAAGGAACTAAACAGCATGGAAATGCTGATGGATTGTCACGTCTACCGTTGCCGACGGTGGAAGAAGAATACCTTGCAGTGGATCCAATGGAGATATTCCACTCGACCATAGTCGAATGTCTCCCTGTGACGAATGCAAACATAGAAAAGGAAACACGGAATGACCCGACACTATTACGGGTCTATGATTTAACGGTGAAGGGATGGCCAACACATGGCGTGCCACTGCTGCCAGCATTCTCGCCAAGAAGAGAACACCTGTCAGTGTGCAGAGGAACCTTGATGTGTGGATCCAGAGTAGTAATTCCACCTAAGTTGATGGATAGAGTGCTCAATGAGCTTCATGAGGGTCATCTGGGTGGGGTAAAAATGAAGAGCTTAGCCAGAGCGTTTGTGTGGTGGCCGGGAATCGATAGAGAAATTGAAGAGATGACCAAGAGCTGTGCAGGATGCCAGAAGGTCCAAAACGCCCCACCACAAGCTCCTCTGCATCCATGGGAGTGGCCCTCACCTCCATGGCAAAGGGTGCACGTTGATTTTGCTGGTCCCTTCATGGACTCGATGTTTTTAATTGCAGTGGATGCACATTCAAAGTGGCCAGAGGTAATAAAAATGGCCTCAACCACCACGGAAAAAACTATCGCAGTTTTACAAACCATATTCGCCAGGAACGGGCTGCCTGAACAGATTTGCTCTGACAATGGACCACAGTTTGTGTCTGAAGAGTTCCGGAGGTTCTTAAAGAACAATGGTGTTAAGCATTACACATCTGCTCCATATCATCCAGCCACTAATGGATTGGCCGAGAGGTTTGTCCAAACATTCAAGAAGGCTATCAAGGCAATGTGTAATGAAGATATACCCCTACAACACAAGGTGGACAACTTCTTGTTTGCCTACCGGAATGCGACACATGCGGTTACCAACCAAACTCCAGCCATGATGTTCTTCAATCGAAGACTACGATGCCGCTTGGATTTGGTTAAGCCAAACGTCCGAAGAGATGCGGAGAACAGGCAGTTTTAGAATATGAATGAAAGGCCGACCAGGAGTTTTAAGGTAGGTCAACCAGTTTTGGCCCGGGACTACCACACTGAGAAATGGCAGCCAGGAACGATTTGTACACGACAAGGACCTCTCATATATACCGTGGATGTTGGGGAGAGCATTGCAAGACGCCATGCTGACCAGATTCTAGAGTCACTGGAAAACGTCAACTCCACACCACGATCTGATACACCTGGTAATGAAATCGACGTTCCAATTGCAGCTACCGCAGAACCGGTAATATTGGAAGCAGAGGAAACAAACGACGACATAGATTCCGGCTCAACATTGCCAGCAGAACCTGATACTCCAAAGAGGCGTTATCCAGACAGAATTAGGAAGCCTCCTCAAAGACGGAACTTATAATTGCTTAAACTTAATCAATGTATCTAGCAACAGTAATTGTGATTGTAATTCGTTATCATTAGTTGTTAAATGAATGTTATGTACTGTTTATCTAAAAGGGGAGGAATTGTTGTGTATGTACCTTTAAGAGAATAATTGGTCTCAGACTGCAGTACCGGCAGTGACCACCCCTGTATAAAAGGTGCTAGAGAGCCTCTGTTGGTTAGATTCGTTTATGCCTTTCACCAGTAAACATCTCTTTGTTTCTCTCCTGCTAGTCCGTTTCTCAATCATTCACGGACTTAACACTTGTAATAAGGGAACAGCTATAATCATGGGGAATTTTAACTTTCTTATTGACTGGACTAATCAAATTGTGCATGGCAGCATTGAGGTAGAGTTCATAGAGTGTATTAGGAACGGGTTCCTTTAGCAGTATCTAACTGAACCAACCAGGGGGCAGGCAATCTTAGATCTAGTCCTGTGTAATGAGACAGGATTAATAAAAAATGTCCTATAAAGGATCCCCTTGGAATGAGTGGCCATAATATGGTTGAATTCCAAATTCAGTTTGAGGGTGAGAGAGTTGGACCTCAAACCAGCGTACGAAGCTTAAATAAAGGAGACTATGAAGGTATGAGAGTAGAATTGACTAAAGTGGACTGGGAAAACAGATTAAAGTGTAAGATGGTACAAGAGCAGTGGTCTACATTCAAGGAGATATTTCACATCTTTCAAGATAAATATATTCCACTGAGGGGAAAGGGGAGTAAAAGAAAAGACAGCCATCCGTGGCTTAGTAAAGTAATAAAGGATAGTATTCGACTGAAAACAAGGGCATATAAATTAGCCAAATCTAGTGGGAGGAGAGAAGATTGGGAAGCATTTAAAAGCCAGCAAACAATAACTAAAAGATTAATTAAGAAAGGGAAGATAGATTATGAAAGTAAACTAGCAAAAAATATAAAAACAGATAGCAAGATTTTCTACAGATATATAAAAAGAAAAAGGGTGGCAAAAGTGAACGTTGGTCACTTAGAGGATGGGACCGGGAAACTAGTGGTGGGGAACATGGAGATGGCAAAGACGCTGAACAAATATTTTGTATCAGTCTTTACAGTAGAGGACACTAAAAATATCCCAACACTGGACAAACAGGGGGCAATTGGGGGGGAGGAGCTAAACACGATTAAAATCACAAAAGAGATGGCACTCAGTAAAATAATGGGACTTAAGGCGGATAAATCCGCCAGACCTGATGGCCTACATCCTAGGGTCTTGAGAAAAGTTGCGGTAGGGATTGTGGGTGCATTGTTGATCATTTTCCAGAACTCCCTGGACTCAGGAATGGTCCCGGCAGATTGGAAAACTGCTAATGTAACACCCTTATTTAAGAAGGGAAGTAGACAAAAAGCTGGAAACTATAGACCAGTTAGCCTAACATCTGTGGTTGGCAAAATGTTGGAGTCCATTTTTTAGGAAACAGTATCAGAGCATTTGGATAAACATAATTTAATAGGACAGAGTCAGCATGGTTTTACGAAGGGGAAGTCATGTTTGACAAATTTGCTCGAATTCTTTGAGGATGTAACATACAGGGTGGATAAAGGGGAACCAGTGGATGTAGTGTATTTGTGCTTCCAAAAGGCATTTGACAAGGTTCCACACAAAAGATCACTGATCAAGATAAAAAATCACGGGATTGGGGGTAATATACTGGCATGGGTGGAAGATTGGCTATCTAATAGAAAACATGGTTTTACGAAGGGGAAGTCATGCTTGACAAATTTGCTCGAATTCTTTGAGGATGTAACATACAGGGTGGATAACGGTGAACCAGTGGATGTAGTGTATTTGGACTTCCAAAAGGCATTTGACAAGGTTCCACACAAAAGATTACTGATCAAGATAAAAAATCACGGGATTGGGGGTAACATACTGGCATGGGTGGAAGATTGGCTATCTAACAGAAAACAAAGAGTTGGGATAAGTGGTTCGTTCTCGGGCTGGCAATCAGTAACTAGTGGTGTCCCACAGGGATCAGTGCTGGGACCCCAACTCTCTACAATCTATATTAATGATTTGGAGGAAGGGACCGAGTGCAAGATATTCAAGTTTGCCGACGATACAAAGATGGGAGGGAAAGCAGTGAGTGAGGAGGACATAAAAAACCTGCAAAAGGACATAGACAGGCTAAGTGAGTGGGCTGAGATTTGGCAGATGCAATATAATGTTGGAAAGTGTGAGTTTATGCACTTTGGCAGAAAAAATCAAAGAGCAAGTTATTATCTGAATGGAGAGAAACTGCAAAGTGCTACAGTACAAAGGGATCTGGGGGTCCTGGTACATGAAACACAAAAAGTTAGTATGCAGGTGCAGCAGGTGATCGGGAAGGCCAATGGAATCTTGGCTTTTATTGCAAGGGGGATGGAGTATAAAAACAGGGAAGTCTTGCTGCAGTTATACAGGGTATTGGTGAGGCCACACCTGGAATACTGCATGCAGTTTTGGTTTCCATATTTAAGAAATGATATACTTGCTCTCGAGGCGGTTCAGAGAAGGTTCACTCGGTTGATTGCAGAGATGAGGGGGTTGACGTATGAGGAAAGGTTGAATAGGTTGGGACTCTACTCATTGGAGTTCAGAAGAATGAGAGGCGATCTTATCGAAACATATAAGATTGTGAGGGGGCTTTATCGGGTGGATGCGGTGAGGATGTTTCCACTGATGGGTGAGACTAGAACTAGGGGGCATAATCTTAGAATAAGGGGCTGCCCTTTCAAAACTGAGATGAGGAGAAACTTCTTCACTCAGAGGGTAGTAAATATATGGAAATTGCTACCCCAGAGAGCTGTGGAAGCTGCAACATTAAATAAATTTAAAATGGAGATAGACATTGTCCTTGCAGATAAGGGAATTAGGGGTTACGGGGAGAGGGCAGGGAAGTGGACGTGAGTCTAGATTCAGATCAACCATGATCCTATTGAATGGCGGAGCAGGCCCGAGTGGCCATATGGCCTACTCCTGCTCCTATTTCATATGTTCTTATGACCTCCAAGCTCCCCTCCAAGGCACACACCATTCTTACTTGGAAATATATCATCGTTCATTCATCGCCACTGGGTAAAATTCCTGGAACTCACTCTCTAACAGCATTGTGGTAGTCCGTTCAATACATGGACTGCAGTAGTTCAAGAAGGTGGCTCACCACCACCTTCTCCTGGGAAATTAGGAATGGGCAATAAATGCAGGCGTTGTCAGCGAAGACCATATCCCATGAACAAATTAAACAAAATCTTAGTGAGCCTCGGATGAAATTCTTGGATAGATGCGGAAGCAGTTTGACCCACTCCGCCTATGGTTTGAAGTTCATGGACAGAGACAGGAGCAATGTAAACTAGGTGGCCCAGAGAATACAATTGCTGGACTCAGATAGGAACAGTGTAATATGGCATCCCTGTCAATGAAAATTCCAGATTGAGGCGGGGGAGTGGAAATCTAGGCGGTCCAGGGAACCTAATTCCTGGACTAATGGATGGTGAATGTAATCAATCCGGCCCTCTAATTCGAATGAGGTGTGAGTAGAGCAATCTGCGTGGACATGTGAATTTAATGCCTAGACTGAGGGAGGAACAGTGCAATCCAGGTGGAACTGCGAATGAAATACCTGGAGAGTGCCATCAGCAGTTTAATCTTGGTGGCCCTGGGAATTAAATTCCTGGACTGAGGGAGGAACAGTGTAAACTAATCTGCTCTGGGAATGAAATTGCTGGACTGAGGGAGGAGCAGCAAATCTTGGTAATCTGGGAATAAAATTCCTGGACTGAGGCGAGAGCAGTATTCACTAGGCAGCCCTACGATTGATTTTCCTGAAGTGAGGCGGGAGCAGTGAAATCAGTACGCCCCTGGGAATATAATCCATGGACTGAGGGAGGAGCAGTGTAATGCAGGTGGCTCTGGGAATGTCATTACTGGACTGAGGCTGGAGCAGTGTAATCTAAGCGGCACTGGGAACGAGAATTCCTGGACTGAGATGGAAGCGGATTACTGCAGGTTGCCCTTGCCATGGAATTAATGGTTTGAGGCGGGATCAGTGTATTCTAGGCTGTCCTGGGAAATAAATTCATGGTCTGTTGCGGGAGCAAAGCAATATAGGATGCAACTAGATTTACATTACCGGATTGAGGCCGGATTAGTGTAATCTAGACAGACCTGGGAATGCAATTTCTGGACTGAGGCGGGAGCAGTGCAATCTGGACGAGATTCAGGATGGGCTGATAAGGGACAAGTTAAATTTGCAACACACAAGTGCCAGGCAATGATTTTCACACAAAAGAGAGAGCCTAACAACCGCCCCTAGATAGTCAACAGCATTACCATCGCCGAATCCCCCACCAGCAAAATCCTGGATACCACCATTGACCAGAAACACAACTGGACCAGCTTCATAAATACTATGGCTGCAAGAACAGGTCAGATGCTGAGTTTTCTGCGTCGAGTGACTCACCTTTTGATTCACCAGAGCCTTCCGCCATCGACAAGGCACAAGTAAGGAGTGTGCTGGAATACTCTGCAGTTGCCTGGATGAGTGTAGCATCAACAACACTCAATAGGCTCGACACCATCCTGGACATAGTAGACCGTTTGGTTGGCACCCCACCATAAACATTCACTCCCTCCACCTTCGGCGTACCGTGGCTGCAGTGTGTACCATGTACAAGATGTACTGCAGCAACTTGCCAAGGCTTCTTCAACAACACCTCTGGAACACTCGACCTCTACCACCTGGAAGGACTAGGGCAGCAGGCTCATGGTAACACCATCACCTCCAAATTCCCCTCAACACCATCCTGAATTGGAAATATATCGCCGTTCCTTCATTGTCGATAGGTCAAAATCCTGGAACTCCCTTTCTAACAGCACTGTGGGAGTACTTTCACCACACTGACTGCAGCGGCTCAATAAGGCGGCTCACCACCACGGTCTCATGGACAATTAGGTATGGGCAATATATGCTGGCATTGCCAGCGATACCCAAATCCCAGGATCAAATAAAATAAATCTTAGTGACCCTGGAATTGAAATTCCAGGATTACGGCGGGAGCAGCGAAATCTACACTGTCCAGGGGATGAAATTTCTGGATAGAGGCAGGAGTAGTGTAATATAGTCAGCCCTATGGTTGAAATTGCTTGACTCAGGCAGGAGCAGTGAAAAATAGACTGTTCATGGAATTACATTTCTGGATTCAAATGTGAAATGTATAATCTGGGCGGCCTTGAAAATGAAATAACTGGAGTGAGGCGGGAGCAGTGTAAAGTAGGCTGCCCTGGGAATTGAATTCCTTGATTGACGAGGTTCCTGTGTAATCTTGGCGGCCCAGAGAATTAAGCTCCTGGATTGAAGTGGGAGCAGTGAATTCTAGCTAGTCCAGAGAACAAAATTCCTGAACTCAGATAGGAGCAGTATATGTAGGCCTCCTACATTATTGGACTGAGGCGGGGACAGTGTAATCTAGGCAGTGCAAGGGATTTAAAATGCTGGACTGAAGCAAAAGCAGAGTAATCTAGGCGGCCCAGGGAATAACATTCTTGGACTGAGGAGGACGCAATGTATTCTAGCCAGCCCTCGGAATGGAATTACTGAACTGAGGTGGGAGCTGTGTAATCTAGCCAGCCTGGGAATGACATTCCTGGACTGAGGAAGCAACAATGTAATCCCGGCGGTCCAGGGAATAAATGTCCTGGACTGAAGCCGGAACAGTGGAAACGCGTCAGCCCAGTGAACACCATTCCTGGACTCAGGCCAGTGTGTCATGTGTGATTACAATCTTTCCATCACTGTGTCCATCTCTAAGTTCCTGCCGTTTAGGAATATTTATTGATGGTGACTATTTTTGCCTTGTTAGTCTGGGTTTGAATACATCAGATAACAAGATTGGGGGAATCCAGCCTCCTCTCTTCTTTTATTCATATTGTTTCTGTCACTTTCTCCTCTTTTGTTCACTGGTTGTGTTTAATTCAGGAAGAGAAACTCCATTCTCTTTGATCAATCTCGGTATTTTATGCTCGGCTGAAATATTCCACATTCGGTCACTTTTAATTTAAAACTGTGTACAACATGCTAACCTAGGTTGTGTTGCAATAACGTGTTGATTTGACATTGGGTCACTGAGTGTGTTTGTTCAATGTCTGTAATTAATGCTATTTACAGTGAGGCCTAATTATATCGCTCAGGGATTTTGCTCTGCTATAAAGAAGGAGCTCCCTTCACGGTCTCACCTCACACAGTCAGCGCGCTGCCTCCAGCATAAAGACCACCAGCGACTCACAGACCGGAAGATATGGCTGTGCCACCTCCACCGCCCCCTCCGCCCCCTCCGCCTCCCCCGCCCCTTCCTGATAATTGGCTTGAAAATGTGCGGATAGCTAACTTATTTAATGAAATACAAAAGATTTACTACCCAATCCTCGCTACTGTTGGAGTTCCGAGTAAGTTCAATGACCAGTTATGAATTCCATAAACCATGTTACACTGTAATATTATTCTTGCTATTTACAGTGTGATTTTATTCATTAATGATTTTCTGTGCTTGCATTTCTCGCATCATCTAAATCGTTTAAATGCAAGTCTTTCTTTTTATCAATGTTAATGCATGAGTTGTTGTATAAAAATACTCGGATTGCCTCGCTACAGTTGGTGCTCCTGTTAAGACTCTATATCTAATAATTAATTATGTTAGTTATGTTTAACAGATTTAATGTTCTTATAATTTCCTCCCCCACCCCGGCAGCCCTCGCTGCTGTTGGTGCCCCTGGTAAATCTCTGTATGCAGCTTTCAATTCTGTAAATAATGCTTAACTGTATTTCTCTCCTTCTTTCCATGTTCCTTGTCATTCCCCATGCTTTCCGCGCTGCTGTCCGCTATTGATTCTGTACGTGATACGGTGTTACCGAGTTTGCAATATTCTATGTTCATTTCAAGCAATGATATTGAACCCAGACTCTTTATTTAACGAATTTCCGTCTGCTATCCACACTGAACATTCCTAACAGATAAGAAAAATGTTTTCTTGGATTATGAAACTTTTCACGTAATGGCAAAGGTCTTCGACCTGAAACGTTAACTCTGTTTCTCTCTCTCCACAGGTGCTGCCTCACTTGCTGAGTATTTGCAACAGTTTCTGCTTTCATTTCAGATTTCCAGTATCCACAGTATTTTGCTTTTATTTTCGATTAATGATCGGAATGACTATTTAAACAGAGTCACAGGAAGAAAATACTGGCAGGTCATATTCATATCTTTAAATGTGTGAAATATCCGCTAATCATTCAGTTCCAGTCACTGTCTCTTTTTCCACCAGCTCCAGTTCAGCATTCGTGGCACTGCTTCAGGTAGTTGGAACAGGATTACAAGGATAATTTACATTCTCATAAAATGTTCTTTAGCCAGATTTCAATACAGTAACGTGCAATCTTTGTTTTGAATTTACAATTAAGTCACATACCCGTCTGGCACAGTTCAGTGGATCTCTCAGTGAGACCCAGTGTGGTTCTCTATTGCCTCCTGATGTACTTCAGGATTAACAATCCCAGCTGAGGATAAGACAATCCTTTGATATTTTGTCCTCTAATATTCTCTGCACAAGGTTGGAAACCAACATGTGAAATGTACAAGGATAATTCTCTTCAATTTGTGTTCAGGTACTTTACAAAATCGTTCAGCAACACTTTGCCTGTTGGATTATTCGTCTGAATTCGATGTTGTTAAATACATTTACTGAGGCATTTATTGCCAATGATAACTATGTATTGCAATTCAGAATCCATTTTTTTGCAATGTTATTTGGAAAATCTTCCTTTCAATGAGCTACAATTTGCGTATTTCAAGAAAAATGCGGTAAACTCAATCCTCAAAGCAAGTCTGACAGCCTAGTTGTCTTTATAACTGCAGTTCATTTGTATTTATCTTAACATGATCGTATTACATCCGTACATTTTAAATAGAATTGACTGTAATTATTGCATGCCAAGTTTGCAGTTTCTGTGGCATTCATTTACTGTTCTATATATAAAGGATATTCAAACCAAGATCAGGAATCCAAGCGGGATTTCCGAAACCCGAACACAGGGCACAGAAGCGAACTGCACTGCTCAAATTGCTGACTGGTCCTGGGACACGGAGTTCTGTAAGAGTAAAATAACATAGGAACATAGGAAGAGGTGTAACGCATTTAGCCCCTCAAGCCTGTTTCGGCATTTAATGAGATCATGGCTGATCTGCGACCTAACTCCTTATACACGACTTTGCCCCATATCCCCAAATATCCTTGGTTAACACAAATCTATCAATCTCAGCCTTAAAATTGACAATTGATCTAGCATCAACTTCAGTTTTGTGGAAGAGAGTTCCAAACTTCTACCAACCTTTGTGTGTAGAAGTGTTTCCTAATTTCACTCCTGAAAGGTCTGGCTCTAATTTCTAGACGGTGCTCCCTAGTCCTAGAATCCCCAACCAGGGAAAAGAGTCTCTGCCTATCTACCAATCTGTTCATCTTAATAACTTGAAAACTTCGATCAGATCACCCCTTAACCTTCTAGATTCTAAGGAATTCAATCGTAATTTGTGTAATTTCTCCCCATAACTTAACCCTTGGAGTCCGGGTGTCATTCTGGTAAACCTACGCTGCACTTCCTCCAAGGCCAATATATCCTCCCTAAGGTGTGGTGCCCAGAAATGCTCACACTACTCCAGGTGTGATCTAACCAGGGCTTTGTATAGATGCAGCATAACCTCTACCCACTTGTGTTCTCGGGCTTTAGATATAAAGGCCAGCATTCAATTAATGTTTTTGATTATTTTCTGTACCTGTCGATGATATTTTAATGATCTATGTAGATGCTCCCCTGCCTCATTTGAGCGCCACTCGTTTTAGCTTCTCACCATTTAGAAAGTACCCTGTTCGATCCTGATCATGTACAAATTGGAAAACCTGACATTTGAATTCGTTAAAACCCATTTGCCACATTTTTGCCCATTCACTGAATCTATCGATATCCCTTTGTAATTTCATGCTTTCATCAATACTGCCTACATTGCTGCCTAACTTTGTGTCATCCGCAAATTTGGATATATGACGTTCTATGCCATCATCTACGTCGTTAATAAAAACTGTGAATAGTTGAGGCCCTATCTGGTCCTGGGAATGTGTCACACTTTAGAGTCATTATTTTATTTGTTACTATTTATTTATTGACAATTTTATTGAGTCCCAGTCTCTGATACAATATTAGTTTCCTTGGGATTTCCGGCATGCTTCTTCCTCTACAGTAAATACTGAAACAAAGTCTGTTTTCAACATGTCCGCCATTTCCTTATCATTGACAATATCACAACTTTCAGTTATGAAGGGTTCAAATTTACTCCTGACCACCCGATCTTCATAATATAATTGTAAAATTTATGTGTGTCGATTTTGATACCCCTTACAAGTTTCTTTTCATAATCCCTTTTGTAGCTCTTAGTAACTGTTTTGTGACCGTTTGCTGTTCTTTGTATCTTTCAAATTCGCCAGGATCTGTGCTACATTTTGCATTTATATAGGCTTTGTCATTTATTTCCATGCTGTCCCTTACCTCTTTAGTCGTCCAGGGCTGTTTATTACAAATAGAGCTCTTGCCCCTCAGGGGTATAGACTGTTTCTGTATTAGCTGAAATTATTTTTTGGACATCCCCACTGATTGTCTGTTGTTTTACCCATTAACAGTTTTGCCAGTTTACTGTGGACAGTCTCTGCCTCATCCCGTTGAAGTCAGCCTTACCTAAACCTAGAAACCTAGTAGCGGTTTTGCGTATCTCTTCATTGAACTCGATCATGTTCTGATCACTATTAGAAAAATGTTTCATTAGGCTATTAAGTAAATCTGGCTCATTACTCATTAATAAATCTAACATGGAATGCCCCTTGTTGGTTAAGAACCTATTGCTACAGAACACTATCCTGGACACACTCAATAAATTCACTACATTTCTGAAATGTGCTAATCTGCTTTTCCCAATCTATTCCTGACATACTCTAGTCCTTTGCATCCCTGGTACCTCACCTGATGCTTTATATATGCTGAGCTAAAGGTAGATCTATCATTTCATCTCATAGTGAGCAAACAGCTGTTACTTTTATGTATGTATTTATTTCATTTCATTTATTGATTAATTATTCAGACAATAAAGATTTACAGATTCAAAGGTAATATAATTAGATTATATCAATGATTGTCGGTAATTAGATTCAGATTTCACCCCGAATTCCATTAAAATGCTGCTTTTGCTGCCAGCCTGATGTAAATCTTCACTGTTTATTACCTTCCGCAGTTAACTTAGTGACCATTGTGATCCTGTCTCGGGGAAAGTGCGGTCTCTCCACATGTGTCACTCACTACCTGGTGGCCATGGCAGCGGTGGATCTACTGGTCATTATCATCGACCTGATATTGAGGCAGATTCCAATTACTTTTAAGAAACGATTTGCTCCTGTGTATTCTATCCCCGTGTGTAATATCCACGCCGTCCTGCTTTATGCAGTCACAGACTGTTCTGTCTGGTTCACTGTCACTTTCACCTTTGATCGTTTTGTGGCAATTTGTTGCCAGAAGCTGAAAACTAAATATTGCACTAAGAAAACGGCTGCTGTGGTTCTAGGAACAGTGACTGTGCTGAGCTGTTTAAAGAACGTTTTCTGGTATTTTATGTTGACAGATGAATATGCGCTAGAGAACACCCCCTGGTTCTGTGATGTAACACTCGAGGTTCAGTTTTCACCGGCCTGGGGGGCAATCGAGTTCCTTCATCATATTCTCACCCCGGGGGTCCCATTTGTTCTGATTCTGCTGCTCAATGCTGTCACCGTCAGACACATTTTAGTGTCCAGCAGAGCCCGCAGGAGACTCCGGGGTCCCAGCAGTGGGGAGCGTCCCAGAGACCCAGAGATGGAGAGCCGAAGGAAATCCATCATTTTACTGTTTGCTATTTCGTGCAATTTCATCCTGTTATGGTCTGTGATTATGGTCTATTCTATATATAACCGGGTGTGGCGATTGGTGGATTATTTTGTGTCTCTACCTATATATTTTCCAGGTTTGGGACAAATGCTCCAGCTACTGAGTTGCTGCACAAACACTTGCATTTATGCCGTGACACAGACTAGGTTCAGACAGCAGTTGAAAAATGTGTTGGAATATCCCTTTACTTTAATTGTAAAACTCATTAAAGAATGAGATGAACTGAAGAAGTTCCTGCATCAGAACGTAACCCCATCTCATATTCTGTCCAACCCAGTCTAACCGCAGGGCCAGTGATATATGTTAGTATTAGCACACTCACTGATACACTGTCTGCATCATAACCCAGCGGCTGAGACATCCTATGAAATGTAAAACACTGCCACTGACCTCAGAAATATTAGCACACTGAAAGTGGTAACTGGTTTATATTAACACACTCACTGGAACACTCTGATCATACTGTTATACTGCCAAACGCTGATAGTAATCAACAAAATACTCCCCCAGATCCGCTGCTCATATTTACAATGAAACCCCCGGTAAATATTAACCCAGTCCATGTTCAAATATTAACTGAATCACAGAACACCGCACAAATATGAAAATACCGGCAGAGACATTCTTTGTGCAATGACATTCTCCAACACAACCACAATAAATATAAACACAAGCATAGAGACACATTTTTCATTGTATTACACTGTCATCGGTTTCCTGTGGAAAAATCTCACCCACTCTCTCGCCTGGCATGCCCCACATCACTCTTTCTCTCACACTCTATGTCTGCAATTGTAACATTTACTGCTGCATCAAAATTCCACAATGTACTGCTGCCCTCCCCATTGTAGCATTTACTGCCGCCTCCCAATTCCACAAAGTACTGCTGCCCTCCCCATTGAACCATTTACTGCTGCCTCCCAATTCCACAATGTACTGCTGCCCTCCCCAATTGTACCATTAACTGCCACCTCCCAATTCCACAATGTACTGCTGCCCTCCCCAATTGTACCATTTACTGCCACCTCCCAATTCCACAATGTACTGCTGCCCTCCCCAATTGTACCATTTACTGCCACCTCCCAATTCCACAATGTACTGCAGCCCTCCCCAATTGTACCATTTACTGCCACCTCCCAATTCCACAATGTACTGCTGCCCTCCCCAATTGTACCATTTACTGCCGCCTCCCAATTCCACAAAGTACTGCTGCCCTCCCCAATTGTACCATTTACTGCTGCCTCCCAATTCCACAATGTACTGCTGCCCACCCCATTGTACCATTTACTGCCGCCTCCCAATTCCACAAAGTACTGCTGCCCTCCCCAATTGAACCATTTACTGCCACCTCCCAATTCCACAATGTACTGCTGCCCTCCCCAATTGTACCATTTACTGCCGCCTCCCAATTCCACAATGTACTGCTGCCCTCCCCAATTGTACCATTTACTGCCGCCTCCCAATTCCACAAAGTACTGCTGCCCTCCCCAATTGTACCATTTACTGCCGCCTCCCAATTCCACAAAGTACTGCTGCCCTCCCCAATTGTACCATTTACTGCCGCCTCCCAATTCCACAATGTACTGCTGCCCTCCCCAATTGTACCATTTACTGCCGCCTCCCAATTCCACAATGTACTGCTGCCCTCCCCAATTGTACCATTTACTGCCACCTCCCAATTCCACAATGTACTGCTGCCCTCCCCAATTGTACCATTTACTG
Organism: Somniosus microcephalus; assembly: GCF_052327205.1. Classification (NCBI taxonomy): domain Eukaryota; kingdom Metazoa; phylum Chordata; class Chondrichthyes; order Squaliformes; family Somniosidae; genus Somniosus; species Somniosus microcephalus. The sequence goes on along the minus strand of NW_028225181.1, from coordinate 48,870,795 downwards.
CCGCCTCCCAATTCCACAAAGTACTGCTGCCCTCCCCAATTGTACCATTTACTGCCGCCTCCCAATTCCACAATGTACTGCTGCCCTCCCCATTGAACCATTTACTGCTGCCTCCCAATTCCACAATGTACTGCTGCCCTCCCCAATTGTACCATTTACTGCTGCCTCCCAATTCCACAATGTACTGCTGCCCTCCCCAATTGTACCATTAACTGCCACCTCCCAATTCCACAATGTACTGCTGCCCTCCCCAATTGTACCATTTACTGCCACCTCCCAATTCCACAATGTCCTGCTGCCCTCCCCATTGAACCATTTACTGCTGCCTCCCAATTCCACAATGTACTGCTGTCCTCCCCAATTGTACCATTTACTGCCGCCTCCCAATTCCACAATGTACTGCTGCCCTCCCCATTGTACATTTACTGCTTCCTCCCAATTCCACAATGTGCGGATGCCCTCCGCAATTGTAACTTTTAAAGCTGCTTCCAAATTCCACAATGTATTGCTGCCCTCAATAATTGTACCATTTACTGCCACCTACGAACTCCACAAAGTACTGCTGCCCTTTCCAAATGTACTATTTACTGCCACCTCCCAATTCCTCAATGTACTCCTGCCCTCTATAATTTGACAATGTACTGCTGCCCCCCAATTCCACAATGTACTGCTGACATTCCCAAATTGTAACATTTACTGTCGCCTCCCAATTCCACAATATTCTGCTGCCCTCCCCAATTATACCATTTACTGCTGCCTCCAAATTTCATAATGTCCTGCTGACCTCCACATTTGTACCATTTACTGCCACCTCCCAATTCCACAATTTACTGATGCACTCCGCAAATGTAAAATTTACTGATGCCTCCCATTTCCACAAAGTACTGCTGCCCTCCCCAATTGTACCATTTACTGCTGCTTCCCAATTCCACAAAGTACTGCTGCCCTCCCCAATTGTACCATTTACTGCTTCCTCCCAATTTCACAATGAACTGTGCAAAAGTTTGTCACTAACCCCCGCCTGCTTCACGACAAAATGCAAGAAGTGATCCTGACCAACGGTTCCAGCACAGACTCAATTCACGTCCGAACTGTGGTCATGGAAGGCTATGTCATCGCACCGACGTTTTTCTCGATTTTCCTTTCTGCAACCCTCCATCTCACCCTCAGTAAGCTCCCCACTGGATCGGAAAAATTTTACAGAACAAACGGGAAACTGTTCAACCTCCATCACCTCCAGTCCAAATCAAAGGTCGTCCCATTCTCTGTCATCGAATTACAGTATGCAGATGACGCTTGCGTCTGCGCTCACTCGGAGGTCGATCTCCAAACCATCATCAGCACCTTTATTGAAGCATACGAGAGCATGGGCATTACACTAAACATCTGAAAGACAAAGGTCCTCTACCAACCTGCCCCTGCCACACATTACTGCCCCTGATTATTAAAATCCACGAAAAGGCCTTGGACAACTTGGACCACTTTCCATACCTCGGCAGCCTACTGTCAACAAGGGCAGATTTCGACGACAAATACCAACACTGCCTTCAGTGTGCCAGTGCAGCATTTGTTCACCTGAGGAAGAGAGTGTTTGAAGACCAGGACCTCAAAGCTGGCACTGAGCTCATGGTCTACACAACAGCAGTGATACCCACGCTGCTGTATGCCTCAGAGACATGGACCATGTACAGCAGGCACCTCAAAACACTGCAGAGGTAACATCAACGCTGCCTTTGCAAGATCCTGCAAATCCATTGGCAGGATAGGTGCACCAACGGCAGTCTTATTGCTCAGGCCAACATCTCCAGCATCGCAGCTTAGACCACGCTCAATCAGCTCAGATGGACGGGTCACATCATCCGCATGCCCAAAACGAGACACCCAAATCAAGCATTCTGCTCAGAGCTCTGGCACGGCAAGAGAGCCCAGGTGGTTGATGAAACGCTTCAAGGACACCCTCAATGCTTCCTTGAAAACATGTAACATCCACACCGACAACTGGGAATCCCTGGCCCAAGACCACACAAAGTGGAGGACAAGCATCCACGAAGTCAGCGAACACCTCGAGTCTGTTCACCGGGAGCAAGCGAAGCCAAGCGCAGCAGCACAATGAGCGCACGTCAACCCAAGCACCCCTACCACCCACCCCTTCCACCAACGTCTGCCCCACCTGTGACAGAGACTGTACGTCCCTGAAGTGCCAAATAACTGCCTGAATCCATCAGGTTACAACTTAAAACTAAAGGCATTTATAACGTAAGAATCTTGGCATCAAGTTAACACAGGGCAACCATCGTTCATCACCGACCCAGCCCTTATGAGTAAAACCCAGCTCTTATTAATAAGACTCACACCAATCAGGAGGATCCATAAAGACAGAGCTAGGGAGCAACATTATTGGCTACACCTGTAAAACATTTACAGACATTAACAAGTACTACAACAGACAATCCAGAACACAGAGTTATTTCATCACATTCACCCCCTGCTATAGATTCAATCTGTCAGGATGTCTGATAGTCCTCTGGGAATGACGTAACTCTTGCCAAGGCTTATCCCGGAGTACCAACTCCAGTTCATCCGAAGTCCCAGAATCATCAGTGTTTTCCACACTGAGGGTTTGTGTCTCTAAAGGTCCAATACCATGATTAAAATCTCTACTCTCAGAGTCAAACTCTTTTTGAACTCCAGCAGGTGCAAGATCTTTAATAGAGACCGTATCCTCTTGCCCATCCGGATGTTGAATGTACGCATACTGGGGATTAACATGGAGGAGTTGTACTTCCTCCACCAGTGGATCAGTCTTGTGGCCTGTCACATGTCTGCACAACAACACAGGGCCCGTGGTCATCAACCATGTTGGTAACGATACTCCATTAGTAGCTTTTCTTGGAAAGCTAAGCATCCTTTCATGAGGGGTGGCATTCGTCGCTGTACACAAAAGAGACCTTATGGAATGCACCACGTCTGGCAGGACATCCTGCCAACGAGAGGTCGGCAGGCCTTGTGACTTCAGAGACAATACGATAGCCTTCCACACTGTCGCATTTTCTTTCTCGACCTGCCCATTACCACGATGATTATAGCTGGTAGTTCTACTCGTTGCAATTCCTTTCGATAGCAAAAACTGTCGCAATTCTTCACTCATAAAGGAAGAACCCCTATCACTATGTATATAGTTAGGCATGCCAAACAAAGAAAACAGTTGGGAGATGCATTTAATTACAACAGCACTGGTCACATCCGAACAGGGGATAACAAAAGGGAACCGAGAGTACTCGTCTATAATATTAAGAAAATAGACATTACGGTCGCTCGATGGAAGAGGACCTTTAAAATCGAGGCTCAAATGTTCAAATGGTCGAGTTGCTTTAATAAGATGAGCTGGCTCGGACGGCTTATAGAAGCGGGGTTTGCATTCAGCACAAACACGACAGGTTCTGGTCATTGTCCGGACCTCCTCAATAGAGTAGGGTAGATTGTGGGACTTAATGAAGTGTTTCATTCTGGTAACCCCAGGGTGGCAGAGTGCATCGTGGAGACTTTGAAGCTTATCTATACCTAGAGTAGCACATACTCCTCGATCCATCTCCCGTTGGAAGACGGATTCCCCATTCGTCACTCCAAAGGGCACCCTAAGAAATTGATACAGGCGTCCTTTAGCTTCGAAGGCCGTATAAGGTCGGTCTTCTATTTTGATAGGGAGTTGATGGTAGGCAGACTTTAAATCAATGGTGGAGAACACGCGATACTAAGCTATCTGGTTCACCATCTCAGAAATACGAGGCAAAGGATAGGCGTCCAATTGGGTATACAAGTTTATAGTCTGGCTATAATCGACCACAAGTCTTTTCTTTTCATTAGTTTTAACCACCACCACCTGGGCACGCCATGGCTATTACTGTGTTCGATGATTCCCTCCCGTTGATGCCTTTCCACTTCCTCTTTTATAAATGTTTTATCTTCTGAACTATACAGTCGACTGTTAGTCACTATAGGTCTACAATTAGGAGCAAGATTCATGAACAAAGAAGGTGGACTTACTTTTAAAGTAGAAAGGCCGCAGACTGTGAGTGGAGGCTGAGACCCACCATATTAAGGGTAACGCTCTCATGCTGATACTGGAAGTCCAAGCCAAAAATTAAGTTCACACACAACTGAGGTAATATAAGAAGTTTAAAGTCTTTATACTCCGTATCCTTAATGGTCAATGTGACTTTACAATATCCAGTTACCTCCGAAGTAAGGGACTTGGAGGCCATCACAATTTCACTTCGAGTAGGATACACCTTCAATGAACAGGAGTTAACAAGGTTGGGATGTTTAAAACTTTCAGTACTGCCACAGTCTATCAAACACCCAGTAGGACGACCATTAATCTTAATGTCCATCATAGATTTCGACAAGGAACACGGTATGGTCTGGCCAACCGTAACCGAGGCTAGAGCAAAACGATAGGTGGCAGCAGAGAAGACATCAGCTACAGGATTACCCTTACACACTTTACTAAAATGTCCCCGTTTCTTACATTTAAAACAAGTAACCTCTCTGGCTGGGCATCTTTGCCTGGAGTGTTTAGATTGGCCACAAAAATAACACTTAGACCCATGGGATACAGCCACAGCAGTAGGATTAAGTGGAGGCACCATTGGCATTATGGATGCCTCCATACTCGGAACACACGAGTCTGAAAGAGACGCTTGGGCTGATGCATACACTTCCACATTCTTCTGGGCTACATCTAATGATCGAGCCGTAACAACGACTGTTTTTAAAACTAACGAGTCATTCACGAGGAGTCTCTGTCTAACATAATTAGATCGAAGGCCAGATATGAAAGAATCGTGGATGGTTTCTTCCTGATACAATATGGCAGAGACAGCCTTGTAGTTGCAATCCTTATCCAAAGCCTTAAGATCCTGCAGAAAATCATCCAGGGATTCCTCGGGTAATTGCCTGCGAGTAGACAAAAGATACCTGGCGTATACTTCATTAACCAACTTAAGGTACTGGGCCTTAAGAGCTGCAAGGGCCTCTTCATATGTAGTAATGTCTTCAAATATAGAGTAAGTCTGATGACTTACCAAGTTGGTTAAAAGACCCAACTTGTTAACCGTCGGATCGATCGATGCGATGAAGTATTCAAAACATCGAAGCCAATGCGTAAATTTCTTCGATGCATCTGTGGAATGGGGATCGATATCCAGACGCTCTGGTTTCAAAAATCAATCCATCTTCCAAAGTTGTTACTTAATAAAATTGATGTGCCGAATAACTGCCTGAATCCATGAGGTTGAAACTTAAAACAAGTACAACAACAGACAATCCAGAACACAGAGTTATTTCATCACATTCACCCCCTGCTATAGATTCCGTCTGTCAGGAGGTCTAATAGTCCTCTGGGAATGACGTAACTCTTGCCAAGGCTCCTCCCGGAGTTCCAACTCCGGTTCATCCGAATTCCCAGAATCATCAGTGTTTTCCACACTGAGAGTTTGTGTCTCTGAATGTCCAATACCACGACTGAAAACTCTACTCTCAGAGTCGAACTCTTTTCGAGCTCCAGCAGGTGCAAGATCTTTAATAGGGACCGTATCCTCTCGCCCATCTGGATATTGAATGTACGCATACTGAGCATTAGCATGAAGGAGTTGTACTTCCTCCACCAATGGATCAGTCTTGTGGCCTCCTCATGCCTGCGCAACAGCACAGGGCCCGTGGCCGTCAACCATGTGGGTAACGATACTCCATTAGTAGCTTTTCTTGGAAAGCCAAACATCCTTTCATGAGGTGTGGCTTTCGTCGCTGTACACAAAAGAGACCTTATGGAATGCACCACATCTGGCCGGACATCCTGCCAGCGAGAAGTCCGCAGGCCTCGTGATTTCAGCGACAATGCGATAGCCTTCCACACTCGCATTTTCTTTCTCGACCTGCCCATTACCACGAGGGTTATAGCTGGTAGTTCTGCTCGTTGCAATTCCTTTCGATAGCAAAAACTGTCGCAATTCTTCGCTCATAAAGGAAGAACCCCTATCACTATGTATATAGATAGGCATGCCAAACAATGAAAACAGTTGGCAGAGGCATTTAATTACAACAGCACTGGTCACATCCGGACAGGGGATAACAAAAGGGAACCGAGAGTACTCGTCTATAATATTAAGAAAATAGACATTACAGCCGCTCGATGGAAGGGGACCTTTAAAATCGAGACTCAAACGCTCAAATGGTCGAGTTGCTTTAATAAGATGAGTTGGCTCGGACGGCTTATAGAAGCGGGGTTTGCATTCAGCACAAACACGACAGGTTCTGGTCATTGTCCGGACCTCCTCAATAGAGTAGGGTAGATTATGGGACTTAATGAAGTGGTTCATTCTGGTAACCCCAGGGTGGCAGAGTGCATCATGGAGACATTGAAGCTTATCTATACCTAGACTAGCACATACTCCTCGTGACAAAGCATGCAATGGCTCATTAAATACTCCAAACCTGTACTGAATATCATAGTCGTATGTTGACAGTTCTATTCGCCATCTTTAAATCTTATCATTTTTGATCTTGCCTCTCTGCTTAGTATTGAACATAAAGGCCACAGATCGCAGATCAGTAATAAGCATAAAACGTCGGCCAGCGAGATAATGTATCCAATACCTGACAGTTCAAAGCTGTGCAGAGGCGTGGAATCCTCTCCATGCTTGGGATAATTTTGATTACATTGTATAACTAAGATTGCATCATTTTGTAATATGTTATAATGTAACAAGCACGGTGGCATAGTGGTTAGCACTGTTGCCTCACAGCGCCAGAGACCCGGTTTCGAATCTGGCCTCGGGCAACTGTCTGTGTGGAGTTTGCACATTCTCCCCGTGTTTGCGTGGGTTTTCTCCGGGTGCTCCGGTTTCCTCCCACAGTCCAAAGATGTGCGGGTTAGGTTGATTGGCTATGATAAATTGACCCTTTGTGTTAGGGGGATTAAATACGTGGGGTTACAGGGATAGGGTGGGATATGTGTTGGTGCAGGGGTTATGGGGATCGGGTGGGATATGTGTCGGTGCAGGCTCGATGGGCCGAAATGGCCTCTATCTGCACTGTGGGGTTTCTGTGATTCTGTGAACAAGTGGTGCAGGGGTATGAGACCCCTTGTTGTAACATTTTGTAATTGATGTATCTGTAGATGTCTACTGTACCATGGTTTTTCTCGAATTTGAGGGGAATAGATGGGTCGGGGCATCAGTGGTAGGTAGCCATAGGCAAATACAGGGGATGATTGTTTGTCGGGGGTCAGAAAGTTTTGCTCACTTTCTTCAAGGGGGTACTACAACAAGTTGGAAGTATCCAAAGGGCAGAGTGTAGGGGTTCGCAAAATCCCTCAGCCCCAGAGATACTGGAGATATTAATCTTCATCATGGACGAAGACTCATGGGCCTAGAAATTCAGTTGGCTGCGCCAGCCGTTAGCGCCTTAGGAGGAGCAGATCTGCGCCTCGCCCCAACTTCAGTAGACATTTAGCACCGGCGCAAAGTCTTTGCGCGCGCTCATCTGCGCGCGCAGATCATGACGTCATTTCGTCGTGCAACGCCCTTTGTGCGCCCGGAACCGGAACTTCACTCGCGCCGCCCCATTGTGTGCCGGGCGGCCCTAACGACTGTTGAGTGGAATGGTACACAGCCGAGGCGGGCCGCGGGGTGCACAAATTAAAGGGCACTTACCCTGCACTATAAAGGGCAGCCATTTTGCAGCATTCACTCTTGTGCAACGGATCTTTGGAGAGAGACCAAGGAAGAGAGCTTACTGCTTTGGCCCAACACTAGGACAGGTATTTTTGGCTTCAGGCCAGAGCTCTGCAATTATCTTTGCCTTCATTGAGATCTCAGTGTTTGCCAGCATATTATGGGGGCTGCATTGGGTGCCAACGCTGAGTTTCAGCATTATGTCGGAAGGGCTTACAGACGCCGTGAGAGAGTGGCAGCCCTGGCTAGATGCAGAGGGGGCAACAGGCGTCGCCAAGTGAGGCCTTACCCACCCAGGGTATACCGCCAGCAGTTCTCTTATCTCAACATGTTTGCCACGCAGTGTGTTAGGAGGCTGCGATTCAGAAGGGAGGTGGTTGCAGACATCTGCCAGCTGCTTCACAGAGATCTGCGTCCACAGCTGATGGCAGGACGTCTCTGTCGGTGGCAGTGAAGGTGACGGTGGCTCTCAACTTCTATGCCACCGGCTCCTTCCAATCCGCTACTGGGGACATCGCTAACATCTCCCAGTTCGCCGTGCATTGCTGCATCTGCCAGGTGACCAATGCACTTTTCAGAAGGAGACGTCAATTCATCTCCTTCCCCATGACCCTGGACAAGCAGCAGCAGCGTGCAGTGGGATTTGCAAGAATAGCGGGCTTCCCCATGGTGCAGGGCGCCATTGACTGCACGCATGTGGCTTTGCGGGCACCTCTGGAGCATGCCGAGGATTACTGCAACCGGAAGGGCTACCATTCCCTCAACGTACAGCTGGTGTGCGACCACAGGCAGCGCATCCTAGCTGTCAATGCCCGCTTTCCAGGCAGCAGCCACGATGCCTTTATCCTGCGACAGACAACTGTGGCTGACATGTTCCAGGCACAGCCTCACCCAAGAGGATGGCTTATCGGGGACAAAGGCTATCCTTTGCGTACCTGGCTGATGACCCCGCTCCGCACGCCCACGACCCCTGCTGAAGAGGCATACAACGAGAGCCATCAAGCGACCAGGAACCTCATCGAACAAAAAATTGGCATCCTGAAGCAATGGTTCCGCTGTCTGGATCGCTCCGGGGGAGCCCTCCAGTATTCGCAGGAGCGAGTCTCCCAATTCGTCGTCGTTTGCTGTATGCTGCACAACCTGGCTATCCGCAGGAATCAGGCACTGCCACCTCACGTTAGACCACCACCTCAGGAGGAGGAGCAGGAGGAGCATGAGGAGGAGGAGGTGGAGGAGTACCAGACCAGGAGTGCGGCAGAAGGTCCAAGGGCCGCCCGTCGGCGGCTTATTGAACATCACTTCTCGGCCCCCTGTCAGGGGATGGCTTGTGCCAATGAAAGAACATGATTGCAGCTGCTCCGCAAGCCCTCAGCCGGTTAAGGCAACAAACACTTCAAAGATCAAACATGGACAATGTGAATAAATAAAATGGTTTATTGTACAAACTCAAGGCCCTTCCCACATGAAAACCAAAAACACACGAAACCCCCAAAAAACACTTACACACATGACTCACTCCCACAACCTGGGGCGGATTAACAAAATATGTAAACAAAAATGGCCTTCATCCTCGGCCTTCACAAAACACCCATTCCAAAAAACAAAACATTTGGACACACCCTCTACTTTGTGGCCCGCGAGGGCGATGCCTTCTGCAAACGTTGGCGGCCCCTGCATGCCCTGCTGCTCCTCCTCAAAGTGAGGCCAGTGGCTGCTGCAAGGCTGGGGGAAGGCTCCTGAGCGGCACATGTCGTGACGGCAGATGCCCTTTGGGGTCGACCTAGACGAGGTCTGGCACTCGAGGGGCCGGCTGGTGAATGCTGCAGCTGCGGCTGGGCAGCATCAGTCGCTGCAGCAGCTCATGGCAGCTCCACTGGGGGAGTGGCAGTGGCGGCTGGAGGAATGGGGGCAAGCTAATAGATGGCAGGTGCTCGCTGGTCACCTGAGACACTGGCACTTGCCCGGGCCAGCACTGCAGCATGTGCAGCAATCTGCCGAGGGACAGACCGCTGTGCTGCTGCAGCGCACCGGGTGCCCTGGCGATGCCTGGCTGACACAGCGAGTGTGGCAGCAGTGAGTGCCCGTGTTGCCCTGTTCTGTGACCGCATCAGAGCAGCCAGTGACTGCACGGCACCACTGAACACCTGGCCAGTCGCTGCCTGAGCTGCCGCGAATTCCACCAAACTGGTGGCCTGTGAGGCCCTGAATTCGGTCACACTCCGAGACAGGGATTCGATGGCCTCAGGCATCCGTGCCACTACCCCCATGAGCTCCGTGTGCCAGCACTCCGAGTCCGTGGACATGTCCTCGGGGCGGCGCATCTCCACGGCGTTGACCATCTCTGGACTGGAGGCCGGACTCTCCCTCTGGGGAGAAGGCCGCCGAGCTGGCCGACCCTTCCTGCATTGCTGGACGCCGCTGGGCCCAGCAATTGGACTCCCCTCTGACCCTTCCCCCCTCTGGGGAGAAGGCCGCTGAGCTTCCACCCCCCTCCCGCATTTCTGCAGGCCGCTGGTCCCAGGAGCTACACTCCCCTCCGACACTTCCCCCAGGCTCCCCTCCAGGGAAGACGTCTCCCCTACATTGGCATGGCTTGCCGCGGCTGAGGGTTCCCCTGATGGGCCGCCTTCCTCTTGCTCCTCCTCCTCCTCCTCTTCTGAGGGGCTGTCACTGGCAACTTCAGGGACCTCCTCCTCACCATCTGAAAGCAGGAAGGCACAAGAGTAGCTTTAGAGTGAGGAGAGGGCGTCAGCGAGGGATGCATGAGTGGTGGCATTTAGCGCATTGGTCGGACAGTGGCAAAAGATGTAGATCTGATGCACAAGTGGGACGAGAGAGGTCCAAAAGTTGATGTCCTTACCATTGGTGCCCAGAACAGGGTCGGCATCTCCAGATGCAACGGGGCCAATCACCCGGGCACCCATGATGCGCTCCACGCGCTGTTGCAGCTCGGTGAGCGGCTGGATCTGGGGTCTGCCTCCCCCGGTCTCAGTCCGGCTCCTCTTATTATTGGCCAGCTTTGCCTGCAAGAGAAAGGACGGCCTCTAAGTACAGTGTGTAACCCTGACCTTGTGTGCACTGCCTCCCATGGTGGAATAGCCTGGCCAGTGTGTAGCCCTGATCTTTTGTGCACTGCCTCCCATGGTGGAATATCCTGGCCAGTGTGTAGCCCTGAACTTGTGTGCACTGCCTCCCATGGTGGAATAGCCTGGCCAGTGTGTAGCCCTGATCTTGTGTGCACTGCCTCCCATGGTGGAATAATCTGGCCAGTGTGTTAAGTGCACAATGTGCAATTGATGTTCATGACTGTCCCATAGCTGCTGCATGAGGGCTGGCCATTAGGGCTTTCAGGGCCCTTTGCCCATAATGTGAGGTGCACATGCAAGGATGAGGAGGACACTGGAAAGGGTACTCACTCTGACAATCCTGGTGCGGTCATTTAGCTTTTTGCAGCATTGCACAGAGCTCCTGGGGACCTCACTGTTGGATGTCACCCTGGTGGCGACATGCCTCCAGGCTTTCCGGTAGACGCGGGCCGCCGGCTTCTTCCCATTGTCCGGAAACAAAATATGGCGTCTCTTCTCCACAGCGCCAACCAGCACCCTCAGATCATGCTCTGAGAAGCGCTGTGCTCGTTCACGGGGCTTCTCCATCCTTTCAGGCGCTCTTTGGGTCCAGCAGCAGTGTTCAGGCCTAGCTGGAGGGCTGCCGTGTCCAGGGCGTGGCAGCAGACCAACTCGACCCTTCCCCCTTAAGAGCTGGCCGGCACCAGGGTGTCTGCTGTCAATCAAGAAATGGCCACACCTGCGCTGCGCCCGGCCTCGGCGGTATCGCTCAGCACCTCCGGCTTAGCGCCTAAAGAGAGCTGTGCATCGCCAGTTTTAGCGCTCGAGCAAACTCTTAGGGCGAAGCTATTGAATATCGGTGAAGTGGCCTCGAATTTGTGCCGGGCGCAAATTTTAGCGGCCGCCCGATTTTCCCGCCCCAAAAAATGAATTTCTAGGCCATGGAATTTAAATTGCCGCTGGGTTAGACAATGTTTTGAACATACCCAGAATCACAGGGGGGGGGGGCTGCGTTGGGTTTGGCAGCACGTGGACAACACCGGAATCGAGGAACTTCGTGGAAAAATTCACACACTTTAAGACAGCACATTTTATTAATAATTTGTACCCTTGAGTTGTGTAAATTGCAAAGGTTTAAAAATGACCATCAGAACAGCATGGCCAAGGACAATAGGGCTTGGAAAACAGCTCGTGTAGGTCTGTGAAAAGTGGGAGGATCAAGCAGTGGCAGTCAGATTCTGGCAATCAAAAACAGGGAGTTTTCCTTCCCTACAGAGGCAATGTTTGTTTACAGGAAACTGCTACCTTGTTGACATAATGGATGAAACCACGTGAGACTGCAGTTTCAGTGACCACAATGAATGGGTTTCTGTTTACACAGTAATCCAACTCCATTCAAAGCCCAGCACACAATGAGAACACACTGAAACTATGGAAAAGACACTCAAACTGAGAAAGGGAACAGTTTAAGAATTAATGGGTTTGAATCACCCATTCCAGACAATGGGAGCAGTGTGGCCACTGGGAAATAGCCCGTTTGAATCACCCAATCATGGCCTTCCTCTTGTGTATTCGAACTTTTCGGCGTGAATTTGCACACAGACCTTTTCAGCACCAAACAGCAGGAGCTCACAGTATATAAAGATAGCTTCTCAGAAGCTTCTCTCTCTCTTATTCCTTGGACTGCAGGTGAGCTCTACTCTCTCTGGAACATAGGTGAGCAGGTTTCCGATTCCTCAGCAAGGCAATCTAGTAAGGAGTTAGAGAGCTGGTAATTTAAGGGAAATTGCTAAGATTGTAAGACTTACATTGTAGCCATTTATCCCTCGTCTTTGCCGTCTGCCTTCCCCGTTAAGCAATTTTACATTGATCGTGTGGTGTAATTTTCTTTAGTTAATAAAGTTTGATTTTCTCGCATCCAGACCATTTTGTCCGTTTTAATATATCATTAATTATAAGTTCCTCCAGTCAGAACTGGAAGGTGGGTTTTAGCGATTCGAAACCGCTGTCTGGAAATTGGTTTACAGTGCACTGCAAAAGCTGTCTGACCAGGTAAATTACCGTCAACCAGGTAAAAGATTGGAATTGGTCACGTGCAGGCAAAGGCTGCTGACGAGGTAAATTACCATGAACCAGGTAAAAGATGCCCCCCTACAATACCCTCGCATTTCTTGTGTCATCCTTGATTCACTGCAACCGCTCCAGTGCCTCTATATTTCTTTTTATAATTTGGTGACCACAACTACACGCAGTCCTCCAAGTGTGGTCTAACCAAGATTTGATACAGATTCAGCATAATATTCCTACATTTCAGTTCTATCCGTCTAGAAATAATTGCTAGTGCTTGGTTTGCTGATATCTGTGCCAATTTGTTCTACTGTCATTATGTTATCCCTAATAAGAGCAGCTACTCCTGCTCCCCCTTTCCTCTCCCTATCTTTTCTAAATAAGTTTTACCTGCAATGTTAAATTCCCAGTCCTGTTTATCTGCAGCCATGACTCAGTAATCCCTACTTTGTCTGGTTCCTCACAATGCATGATTACCTTCAGCTCCCCTGTCTTATTATGGACACTGTGTGCATTGATATACAGACAGGTTAACTCATTTTAATAGGATTTCCACTCAATTTATGCTTAACCATCCTTTTAGACTCCTGTTCCATAACTATTTATTCCATTGCCATCAGTGTCCTCCCTCACTTTTATTCATTCTTATGCTCTCTTTTTCTGTTTTCTTTATATTTAGGCTGCTTACGTTTGTTGTAGATGTCTCCTCCAATGATACTAGTTTAAATCCTTTGCCACCTTCTTATTTACCCTTTCTGCAAGGACGCGGGCCACATTCCGGTTCAGGTGGAGCCGGTACCCTCGGTACAGGTCCTTCCTGTCCGAGAACTGGTACCAGTGTCCAATGAAAAGAACCCCTCTTTCCCAAACCAGCCCTTTCGCCACGTGTTAATTCTCCTGATCTTACTTCTTCTATGCCAATTTGCACGTGGCTTTGGCAGTAATTCAGAGATGATTGCCATCGAGTTACGGCTTTTTAATTTAGATCCTAACTCCTGACACTCTTTCGGTAGGACTGCCTACCTGCTCCTACTTATTTTACTTGTTACAACATGGACCACGACAACTGGATTTACCTCTTCCCTGTCCAATTTCCTCTCCAGCTGCCGTAAAATATCGCTTACCGTGGCACCGGGTAGGCAACACGCCCTTTGGGATTTTCGTTCTTGGCTGCAGAGGACGCTATCTATCCCCCTAATTATAGCATCCCCTATCAATACCACATTTCTATTCAGCTCTTCACACACACCCGCCTCCTCTGAGCCACGGTGCCTTGGTCTGCATTGTGGCTCTCCTCCCTGCAGTTTTTCTCCTTGTCCTCACAGGGAGTACAGCGTACATGTTGGACAGGACCAGTGTCTGTGGAACCTCCTGCTCAACCTCTCCTAAATCCCCACTACCCGCCTCCCTAATAGTCACACCCTCCCTATCCTGAATCTGTGATTTCCTCTGGGGTGTGACGGTATTGTCTTTAAAACTGTCCAGAAATTCTACCCCCTCCGTTATGTGTTTGAGTGTCTTCAACTCACACTCCAGCTAAATGATTCTGAGCCGAATTCTATTATTGATAAGGGAGGGAATTAGCTTGACGATATTTTATCTCCAGCAGTGCCAATTAAAATTTCAGCTTACAGAATCATTGCCTAATAATGACACAGGTGCATGGCAGATGCAGTATAATGTGGATAAATATGAGGTTATCCACTTTGGTGGCAAAAACAGGAAGATAGACTATTATCTGAATGGCAATAGTTTGGGAGAAGGGGAATTAGAAAGCGACCTGGGTGTCCTTGTGCACCACCCGCTGAAGGTAAGCATGCAGGTGCAGCAGGTGGTTAAGAAGTCAAAATGTATGTTGGCCTTCATAGCGAGAGGACTCGAGTACAGGAGCAAGGATGTTTTGCTGCAGTTGTACAGGGCCTTGGTGAGACCACACCTTGAGTATTGTGTGCAGTTTTGGTCGCCTTATCTGAGGTAGGATGTTCTTGCCATGGAGAGAGTGCAGCGAAGATTCACAAGACTGATACCTGGGATGGCAGGAATGACGTATGAAGAGAGATTGGGTCGATTGGGCTTATATTCGCTAGAGTTTAGAAGAATGAGAGGGGATCTCATTGAAACTTATAATATTCTAACAGGACTAGACAGACTAGATGCAGGAAGGATGTTCCTGATGGCGGGGGACTCCAGAACCAGGGGTCACAGTCTAAGGATAAGGGGTAAGCCATTTAGGACAGGGATGAGGAGGAATTTCTTCACCCAGAATGTGGTGAACCTGTGGAATTCTCTACCACAGAAGGCAGTTGAGGCCAATTCATTAAATATAATCAAGAAGGAGTTGGATATATTTCTTAAGGCTAAAGCAATCAAGGGATATGGGGAGAAAGCAGGGACAGGGTAGTAAATTTGGATGACCAGTCAGGATCTCATTAAAAGGCAGAACAGGATCGAAGGGCCGAATGGCCTACTCCTGCTCCTATCTTCTATGTTTCTATATTACTCATATGGAAGAGATTAATGCTGTAACTTTTTTCTATATCACTCTCTACCCATATTCCCCTTCCTCCTCCTAAACCCATTTCTTTTCTTATCCGCCCTGGGAAAAAAAGCTCTCTCAATACCTTACCACTGCACTTTCAAATTCCCAGCTATCTCACATTTGACCAAATATTCTCCACGACATCTCTGCAGCTACTGGCTTATTAAATCAAGCTCTCTACACCCAATTATACCCTTGTCCTGTCTAAATTCATTACACTCTCTCAACCGAGTCATTCCCCCTGCTATTCCCCTCATCTCAGCTTCCTTAAGTCCATGGGACGCAGATTTTAATATCTGTGGTGGACAACTGGTATAATCATCCATCACCAGATTTCATTAGATCCTATAAAGCTCTATCGGGTCCTGCTCTCCTCCACTAAAACCGCCCACTATCATAAGATCATCCAGGATGGCAGAAAAAACACCAGCCTTCCCTTCTCCACCACGTACCGCCTTCTCCATCTGTGCTGCCTTTCTTTAGGAATTTATGTTAATTTTCCAGTTAATTCAGGGGTTTGAGTAATTTGGGTCGATTTCCATTGTGTGCCGCCACCTAGTGGATATTTGGTACCTAGCAACTGCAGTAAAGCGCAGTAAAGCGCATTAAAGCGCAGTAAAGTGCAGCAAAGCACAGTAAAGTGCAGTAAAGCAAAGTATAGTGCAGTAAAGTAAACTACTGTATATCACAGACCTGTAGCCACACATGGTCTGGGAAGTTATATTCTTGTCACGCTCCAGCCTTGGACACTATTTGTCTGTAAGTACTTGAAAATGTTATAGTTGATTAGTGTACACTATATTTTGCAGAAAATGTTTAGTTTGTAACTTTTCTCTGTAAGCAAACTTACACAGCTAGCCGTGAAGTGCTCGCTCTCTGTCTAGCTGATTAACTTGTAGCTGTATTTTGATGCACTATGTACAGGGCTAATTTAAAGAGAATGCCTTTCAGTTTGCTAAATGTATATTCACAGTAAGCTGTGTTTCCACGTGTTTTGGTAAGTTACATGCGAAATGTACTGTGTTGATCAGGCGTACCTCAATTTTTGTATGCATATCAGTTATGTGCTTGTATACTAATGTGTGCTTCCATTCCTGTATTGTATTTCAGTTTCACAATAAGAATCTTTCAGTAAAGTTTACACGAAAAGTCAAGCCTTGTGATTTTTATGGGAAGATATCAAGTTGTTAGCTATCCGTCTAGCTCTGCATAGGAACGCGCTGCAAGGGCAGAATAGTGAAAAGACAACAGCACAGCGGGCTCAAGCACAAGAAGATACCACTCAGCTACCAGGAGTCTACGCTCAGGAAGACAATATACCATAGAGGACGTCGACTAGCCAACTGAGTAGCATGAGCCTCTTCGAGCAAATGATGCCAAGTCACAATCCTCTAAAGCATCCTTTAGATCATCTTGGCAGTCCAGCAGACCGTCATCAGCTACAGCTTCTGCAGCCGCCAAAGCACATGCCAAGGCAAAAGCTGCCCAGGCTCAATTGTCCTTCGCTGAAAAAGAAGCTAGTGTGATGAAGCAGAGAGCTGACCTGGACGCCAGTCTCCACATTCTCCAAAGCCAGAGAGCTGCCGCTGCTGCTGAAGCTGAAGCTGCAGCTTATGAAGAAGGTGAGGAGAACGAAGGCGGGGAGCACAGCCATGAAGCATATGTTCTAGAACAGCCCCTCAATCCAGTGCAATGTACAAGTGAGTATGTCCAACAACACTCCAAATTGTTCTTCAAGAAAACATCCAGGTATCTCGATGCAGAAGTAGCTACTCACCACAGTAACAAACAGCTTGTTTTCGGAGACACTGAGCTTAAAAGAGAAGAAACAAGTAAGACTTACCTGCAGAGACCTCCACAGCACTCGGCCAATCCAGTCAAGCAGTCCTCACCCGAGCCACAAGGTGCACAAGACCTCGCTAGGTACCTCTTCCGCCGAGAATTGTTAAGTTCAGGTCTTCCAGAATTTGATGACCGTCCTGAAAAGTATTGGTCATGGAAAGTGTCCTTCCTGAGTACCACCAAGGACTTGAATCTGTCAGCCAGAGAAGAATTGATTTGATGACAAAGTGGCTCGGAGCTGTGTCGTCAGAACAGGCGAGGAGAATTCGCTCAGCGCACATCCGCAATCCCACAGCAGGCCTCAACCTGGTTTGGCAACGTCTCGAAGACTGTTATGGGACACCAGAAGTCATTGAACATGCACTGCTTTAGAAGATTGAGGACTTTCCGAAGCTAACCAACAAAGATAATGTCCAGCTTCGAGAACTGGGTGACATTCTCCTCGAACTGGAGTGTGCTAACGGAGAAGTTTACCTGACAGGCCTCTCGTATTTGGATACAGCTCGTCGTGTAAACCCAATAGTGGAAAAGCTCCCCTACAACCTTCAAGAGAACTGGATAGCTAAGGGATCCAAGTTCAAGGAGGACTACGGAGTGGCATTTCCCCCCTTCTCTCTCTTCTCCAGTTTCGTCCAACAAAAGGCAAAGGTGAGGAATGATCCAAGTTTCACTTTCCCCACCTCCAGCAGTAACGCTCCTTCGAGAACAGAGAAACCCACAAAGTACAGCAACAAAGCCTCTGTGAGCGTGCACAAAACAGATGTTCCAGCCGAACACTCAGTCCACCAATCCAGTTCTGCTGGAAATAAAGTGGATGACCCAGATCGTCAGTGTCCAATACACAAGAAGCCCCACCCACTCAAAAAGTGTCGAAGCTTTAGAGGCAAGCCTATTGATGAGCGCAAATCATACCTGAAAGAGAATCTCATCTGCTTCAGGTGTTCTGGGTCGGGCTATGCACATGGCAAAAGACTGCAAGGCAACAATCAAGTGCTTCGAGTGCAACAGTGAAAAACACATCGCAGCCCTGCATCCAGGCCCTCCTCCTTCGACCACCGAGAGTGCTGCGGTTGACAAAGAGGATAGCGGGGAGCAAAGCGAAAGCACATCTTTTCAGTCACTTCCAAGTGTACAGAGGTTTGTGGAAATGCAAGCAGCCCACGCTCATGCTCCAAAATCTGCTTGGTTAAAGCATATCCTGCAGGGAGAAAGCAGAAGGCAATCAAGATGTACGCAGTGCTTGATGAGCAAAATAACAAGTCTCTAGCGAAGACAGAATTCTTCAATCTCTTTGAAGTCAAGGCCAGCGCAGCTCTGTACACGCTAAAAACTTGTTCAGGGACAACAGAGACTGCGGGTAGGAGAGTTGGCAACTTTATGATCGAGTCCATGGATGAGAAAATACAGCTTCCCCTCCCCACCTTAATTGAGTGTGACATGATGCCAGATGATAGGACGGAAATTCCTTCCCCAGAGGTCGCAAGCCAACAGCCCCACCTACAGCCAGTTGCCAACAAGATTCCAGCTGTGGACCCGGACGCTCCAATCCTCCTGCTCTTGGGAAGAGACATCTTAAGGGTGCACAAGGTGCGTGAGCAAATCAACGGGCCCCACAATGCTCCTTATTTGCAGCGGCTTGACCTGGGATGGGTTCTCGTGGGTGGAGTTTGCCTGGGAACAGTCCACAAACCAGCGGATGTCAACGTATATAAAGCAAACGTGTTGCACAACGGCCGCACATCCTCTCTCAGCCCATGCCCAAACAGGATCCAGGTAAAGGAAGACTACGATGGCATGACGCAGCATCATAGGTCAACCTCCTCTGCCTGTGAGGAAGAGGCAGGCCTCATTGTGAGCAACGACAGCCTAGGATGCTCAGTGTTTGAAAGGTCCAAGGATGATGACAAACCGACACTACCCATAGATGACAAAGCTTTCCTAACCATCAGTGCCCTGAGGAGGTTTTTATTAATCCGTGGTCCAGCCAAACTTCTCCGCTCCGACAGAGGGACTAACTTCGTGGGTGCATGTAAGGAGTTGGACATCCACACGGACGATGCAGCGGTAAGAAGCTACCTCCAAAAGAAAGGATGCACGTTGGTGTTTAACCCCCCGCATTCATCCCACATGGGTGGCTCATGGGAGAGGCTCATCGGTGTTGCCAGGCGTATTCTGGATGCTATGCTGCTTCGGACGGGACCTACTCATCTCACACATGATGTCTTGAGCACTCTCATGGCTGAAGTCATGGCGATCATGAATGCAGGACCCCTGGTGCCGGTGTCCACCGACCCAGACATGCCTGCAGTCCTCACCCCAGCGATGCTCCTGACTCAAAAGATGAGTGCTATTTCAGCCCCCTCTGGAAACTTCGATAGGGCTGAGCTGCACGGGAAGCAGTGGAAGCAAGTCCAGTGTCTTGCAGACACTTTATGGAAGAGATGGAGAGGAGAGTATTTGTCAACCCTACAGAGCCGTAGGAAATGGACAGAAGACAAGCCAAATGTCAAAGTGGGAGATGTTGTCTTGCTGAAAGGCAGCCAAGCACACAGAAATGAATGGCCAGTGGGACTGGTTGTCAAAACTCTGCCGAGCAGGGACAAGAGGGTCCGCAAGGTGGAGGTGAAGATTGTCAAGGAGGGTACTGTCAAAGTGTTTCTGAGGCCAGTCTCAGAGATCGTAGTCCTCCTTTCTGAAGAAACCTAGAGAAAGGATTCTGAGTATGTTTGCAGCCAAAGGACGTTTTCTTCAGGTTTATTTTGTATCTGTAGTGGTACAATGGAATTGTAACAAGCGGGGAGTGTGCTGCCTTTCTTTAGGAATTTATGTTAGTTTTGCAGTTAATTCAGGGGTTTGAGTAATTTTGAGTCGATTTCCATTGTGTGCCGCCACCTAGTGGATATTTGGTACCTAGCAACTGCAGTAAAGCGAAGTAAAGCGCAGTAAAGTGCAGCAAAGCACAGTAAAGTGCAGTAAAGCACAGTAAAGTGCAGTAAAGTAAACTACTGTATATCACAGACCTGCAGCCACACATGGTCTGGGAAGTTATATTCTTGTCACACTCCAGCCTTGGACACTATTTGTCTGTAAGTACTTGAGAATGTTATAGATGATTAGTGTACACTATATTTTGCAGAAAATGTTTAGTTTGTAACTTTTCTCTGTAAGCAAACTTACACAGCTAGCTGTGAAGTGCTCGCTCTCTGTCTAGCTGGTTAACTTGTAGCTGTATTTTGATGCACTATGTACAGGGCTAATTTAAAGAGAATGCCTTTCAGTTTGCTAAATGCATATTCACAGTAAGCTGTGTTTCCACGTGTTTTGCTAAGTTACATGCCAAATGTACTGTGTTGCTCAGGCGTACCTAAATTTGTGTATGCTTATCAGTTATGTGCTTGTATACTAATGTGTGCTTCCATTTCTGTATTGTATTTCAGTTTCACAATAAGAATCTTTCAGTAAAGTTTACAAGAAAAGTCAAGCCTTGTGATTTTTATGGGAAGATATCAAGTTGTTAGCTACCCTTCTAGCTCTGCATAGGAACGCGCTGCAAGGGCAGAATACCAACCATCCTCTCCTGCCTCCTCCCTCCTCACCTCGAACAATAAGTGTGAGCAGCTCATGGACTTGTTTGTTAAAAAAATCGACAACATCAGTTCAAATGCTTCTGCTATTAATTCCTTCTCTTCCCTTATCCGACGGGATCTTACTACCTCTCCATTAACCCCTGCCCTAATCCTAATTTTACATATTTCACGAATTTCCCTCCAATCTCCCCTGATGCCCTGTCCGAGCTCATCTTGTCAATGAGACCGACCTCCTGCTCACTCGACCCTATTTCTTCTAAATTGCTGACAAGCCAAATTTCTTTCCCGACTCCAAAGTTAGCGGATATTGTTAACTGTTCTCTCTCCTCTGGTATTGTGGCCCTTTCCAGAAAATCTGTTGTCATCACCCCTCACATCAAAACAAACACTTGACCCCACTGTCCTTGCAAATTATCGCCCCATCTCATAACCCCCTTTCCTCTCCAAAATTCTTGAACGTGTTGTCGCCTCCCAAATCCATGCCCATCTTTCTCAGAACTCCTTGTTTGAATCCCTCCAATTAGCTTTCTACCCTTGCCACAGTACTGAAACTATACTTACCAAGGTCACAAATTAAATCCTAATTGTCTCCGACAAAGTTAATCTACCACTTCTCGCCTGCAGCCTTTGACATGGTTGACAACAAATCTCTGCTCCAAGGCCTCTCCACTGTCGTCCAGCTGGGTGGGACTGCACTCGCCTTGGTTTCATTCATATCTTTCTACACATTATCATAGAATCAGCTGCAATGGCTTCTCTTCCCGATCCTGCACTGTCACCTCTGCAGTCCTCCAATGATCTATACTTAGCAACCTGGTATTTCCCATCAACATTCTGTTCCACAAGGATCTAGCTTTGGCCACCTCCTATTTCTCTTCTACATGCTTTCCAGCAAGGATCTATCCTTGGCAACCTCCTATTTCGCATCTACACGCTGTCCGACAAGGATCTATACTTGGCCCCCTACTATTTCTCATCTATATGCTGTCGCACAAGGATCTATACTTGGCAACTTCCTATTCCTCATCTACACGCTCTCCGACTAGGATCTATCCTTAGCAACCACCTATTTCCCATCTACACGCTGTCCCACAAGGATCTATCCTTGGCCCCATCATTTTTCTCATCCACATGCTGTACCACAAGGATCTATCCTTGGCAAACTTTTATTTCTCATCTACACGCTGACCCACAAGGATCTATCCTTGGCAACATGCTATTTCCCATGTACACGCTGTCCCACAAGGATCAATCCTTGGCCCCCTCCTATTTCTCATCCACATGCTGTACCACAAGGATCTATCCTTGGCAACCTTCTATGTCTCATCTACACGCTGTCCCACAAGGATCTATCTTTCGCAACCTCTTATTTCTCAACTACACGCTGTCCCACAAGGATCTATACTTGGCCCCCTCCTATTTCTCATCTACATGCTGTCCCACAAGGATCTATACTTAGCAACCTCCGATTCCTCATCTACACGCTGTCTGACAAGGATCTATCCTTGGCAACCTACTATTTCCCATCTACAAGCTGTCCCACAAGGATCTATCCTTGGCCCCCTCCTATTTCTAATCTACATGCTGTCCCACAAGAATCTATCCTTGGTCCCTCCTATTTCTCATCTACATGCTGTCCCACAAGCATCTATCCTTGGCAACCTGCTATTTCTCATCTACATGCAGTCCCACAAGGATCTATTCTATGCAACATCCTATTTCACATCGACATGCTGTCCCACAAGGATCTATCCTTGGCAACCTACTATTTCACATCTACAAGCTGTCCCACAAGGATCTATCCTTGGCCCCCTCCTATTTCTAATCTACATGCTGTCCCACAAGGATCTATCCTTGGTCCCTCCTATTTCTCATCTACACGCTGTCCCACAAGCATCTATCTTTGGCAACCTGCTATTTCTCATCTACATGCAGTCCCACAAGGATCTATTCTATGCAACATCCTATTTCACATCTACATGTTGTCCCACAAGGACCTATCCTTGGCAACCTCCTATTTCGCATCTACATGCTGTCCGACAGGGATCGATACTTCCCCCCTCCTATTTCTCATCTGCATGCTGTCACAAAAGGATCTATCCTTGGAATCCTCCTATTTCTCATCTACATGCTGTCCCACAAGGATCTCTTCTTGGCAGCCTCCTCTTTCTCATCTACATGCTGGCCCACAACGATCTATCCTTGGCCCCCTACTTTTTCTCATCTACATGCAGTCCCACAAGGATCTATCCTTGGCAACCTCCTATTTCTCATCTACATGCTGTCCCACAAGGATCTATACATGGAATCCTCCTATTTCTCATCTATATGCTGTCCCACAAGGATCTCTTCTTGGCAGCCTCCTCTTTCTCATCTACATGCAGTCCCACAAGGATCTATCCTTGGCAGCCTCCTATTTCTCATCTACATGCTGTCCCACAAGGATCTATCCTTGGAATCCTCCTATTTCTCATCTATATGCTGTCCCACAAGGATCTCTTCTTGGCAGCCTGCTCTTTCTCATCTAAGTGCAGTCCCACAAGGATCTATCCTTGCCCCCCTACTACTTCTCATCTACATGCTGTCCCACAAGGATCTATACTTGACCCCCTCCTTTTTCTCATCCACATGCTGTACCACAAGGATCTATCCTTGGCAACCTTCTATTTCTCATCTACACGCTGCCCAACAAGGATCTATCCTTGGCAACCTGCTACTTCCCATGTACACGCTGTCCCACAAGGATCAGTCCTTGGCCCCCTCCTATTTCTCATTCACATGCTGTACCACAAGGATCTATCCTTGGCAACCTTCTATTTCTCATCTACACGCTGTCCCACAAGGATCTATCCTTCGCAACCTCCTGTTTCTCAACTACACGCTGTCCCACAAGGATCTATACTTGGCAACCTCCGATTCCTCATCTACACGCTGTCTGACAAGGATCTATCCTTGGCAACCTACTATTTCCCATCTACAAGCTGTCCCACAAGGATCTATCCTTGGCCCCCTCCTATTTCTAATCTACATGCTGTCCCACAAGGATCTATCCTTGGTCCCTCCTATTTCTCATCTACATGCTGTCCCACAAGCATCTATCCTTGGCAACCTGCTATTTCTCATCTACATGCAGTCCCACAAGGATCTATTCTATGCAACATCCTATTTCACATCTACATGTTGTCCCACAAGGATCTATCCTTGGCAACCTACTATTTCCCATCTAAAAGCTGTCCCACAAGGATCTATCCTTGGCCCCCTACTATTTCTCATCTACATGCTGTCACAAAAGGATCTAACCTTGGAATCATCCCATTTCTCATCTACATGCTGTCCCACAAGGATCTCTTCTTGGCAGCCTCCTCTTTCTCATCTACATGCAGTCCCACAACGATCTATCCTTGGCCCTCTACTATTTCTCATCTACATGCTGTCCCATAAGGATCTATCCTTGGCAACCTCCTATTTCTCATCTACATGCTGTCCCACAAGGATCTATACTTGGAATCCCCCTATTTCTCATCTATATGCTGTCCCACAAGGATCTCTTCTTGGCCCCCTACTATTTCTCATCTACATGCAGTCCCACAGGGATCTATCCTTGGCAGCCTCCTATTTCTCATCTGCATGCAGCCCCACAAGGATCTATCCTTGGCCCCCTACTATTTCTCATCTACATGCTGTCCCACAAGGATCTATCCTTGGCCCCCTACTATTTCTCATCTGCATGCAGCCCCACAAGAATCTATCCTTGGCCCCCTACTATTTCTCATCTACATGCTGTCCCACAAGGACCTATCCTTGGAATCCTCCTATTTCTCATCTATATGCTGTCCCACAAGGATCTCTTCTTGGCAGTCTCCTCTTTCTCATCTACGTGCAGTCCCACAAGGATCTATCCTTGGCCCCCTACTATTTCTCATCTACATGCTGTCCCACAAGGATCTATCCTTGGCCCCCTACTCTTTCTCGGCTACATGCTGTCCCACAAGGATCTATATTGGCAACCTCCTATTTCTCATCTACACGCTTACCGACAAGGATCTATTCTTGGCAACCTCCTAATTCCCATCTACATGCTGTCTTATGAGGATCTGTCCTTGGCAACCTCCTATTTCTCATGTACATGCTAACCCACAAGGAGCTATACTTGTCAGCCTCCTATTTCTCATCAACATGCTGTCCCACAAGGAGCTATACTTGCCAACCTCGTATTTCTCATCTACACGCTGTCCCTCAAGGATCTGTACTTGTCAACCTCCTATTTCTCATCTACACGTTGTCCCACAAGGATCGATCCTTGGCAACGTCCTATTTCTCATCTACATGCTGTCCCACGAGGATCTATCCTTGGCATCCTCCTATTTCTCATCTACATGCTGTCCCACAAGGATCTATCCTTGGAATCCTCCTATTTCTCATCTAGACGCTGTCACTCAAGGATCTATCCTTGTCCCCCTCCTATCCCTCATCTACATGCTCTCCCCTAAGGATCTATTCTTGCCCCCCTCCTATTTCTCATGTACATTCTGTCCCACAAGGATATATCTTTGGCAACCTCATATTTCTGATCTACATGCTGTCCCACAAGGAGCAATCCTTGGCAACATCCTATTTCTCATCTACATGCTGTCCCACAAGGAGCTATCCTTGGCAACCTCCTATTTCTCATCCACACGCTTCCCTTCGGTGACATCATCCGACAACACAAAGGTGAGTTTTCACATTTACGCTGTTGATACCCAGCTCTACCCCGTCACAAGCTCTCTTGAACCCTCCACCACCTCTATACTATCAGACTGATTGTCCGACCTCCAGCACTGGAAGAATATAAATTTCCTCCAATTAAATATCAGAAAGGCCGAAGACATTGACTTCGGTTCACTGCATAAACTCTGTTCCCTTTACAATGATTCTATCTTGCTCCCCGTCAACTCTCTAAGGCTGACCATGTCTGCTACGCAACCTTGCTGTCATATTTGATTTCGAATTGAGCTTCCTGCATCCTCAAAAGCAAAATACTGCGGCTGCTGGAAATCTGAAATTAAAACCGAAAATGCTGGAAGTACTCAGCAAGACAGGCAGCATCTGTGGAGAGAGAGTCAGAGGTAACCTTTCAGGTCGATGACCCTTCGTCAGAACTGTAAAAAGCTGGAGATGGAATAGGTTTCTAAGCAAGTGTAGGGGCAGGGAAAGAGGTGAGGGGAGGTCTGTGATAGGATGGAAGCCAAGAGAGATTAAGAGACAAGAGGGATGATGGTGCAAGGCAAAAGGAGATGGTAATGGGAGAAGTTAAGAAAGAAAAGATAGCTCTAGATGAAGTGCAAATGGCGATGGCAGAATGAGAGACAGCTGCCATGTGAGAGAGAGTATATAAAATGGAAAAAAGAGGTTATGGCCTGAAATTGTTGAATTCGATGCTGATTCCAGAAGTCTGTAAACTGCCTAATCGAAAGATGAGGTGCTGTTCCTCGAGCTTATGTTGAGCTTCATTCGATCACTGTAAGAGGCCGAGGACGGAGAGGTCAGAGTGGGAGTGGAGCGGAGAATTAAAGTGACAGGGCCACCAAAAGCTCGGGGGTCACCCTACGGACTGAAGAGGTGTTCAGCAAAGCAGCAGCCCAACCTGTGTTTGGTCTCCCCGATGTAGAGGCGACCGCATCATGAGCAGCGAATACAGTGTAATAAACTGCAAGAAGTACAAGTAAATCGCTGTTTCACCTGGAAGGAGTGTTTGGGGCGCTGGACAGTGGGAAGGGAAGATGTAAAAGGGCATGTGTTGCATCTCCTGCACTTGCAAGTGAAGGTGCTGGATGACGGGGAAGGGGTGTTGGGGTGATGGTGGAGTAGACCAGTGTGTCGCAGACCAAAGTTCCTACTCCCTATAAGTTCTATCATGAAGACCGCCCAGTTCCACCTTAGTAACATCGCCCATCTCTGCATTTGTCTCAAATTACCTGCTGCCAAATCTCCCGTCCACGCTTGTCTCACCTCTAGAATAAATTATTCCAACACACTCCTGGCTGGCCTCCCTAGTACCGCGCTCCATAAACAGGAGGTCCTCTAAAACTTTGCCACACGTGTCCAACCTCATAGCAAGTCGCACTCGCCCATCTTCTCTGTGTTTGCTCACTGTTAAAGAATGCCTTGACTTTAAAATTCTCATCCTTGTTTTCAAATCCCTCCATGGTCTCACCACTCCTTTTCTCTGCAATCTCCTCCAACCCTTTAATCCACCTCGTGCTCTGCACTCCGCCTATTCTGGTCTTTTGAACATCCCAATTTTAATTGGCTCCAGAATTGGCGGTCTTGCCTTCAACTGCCTTATGTCCTAAGCTCCGGATTTCCCTCCCTAAATCTCTGCATTTCTATTTCCTCCTTTATGATGCTTCTAAAAAATCTACAACATTTACCAAGCTATTGATCAGCTGCCCTAACATCTCCTTAAACGGCTCAGTGTCAATTGTTTTTTTTTCGATAACACTTCTCTGAAGCATCTTGGGACTTGTTATTACATTAAAGGCACGATATAAATGTAAGTTGTTGTTCTCTTGTTTTTTTGGAACAGTTGAGAGGGAGTTTCACTCCGCATATGACGCGAGCTGCAACTGATATTATCTCATCTCCGTTGATTGTTATTTACCGGGTTTTACCATACTCTCTCATCTTTAGTAATACCATTTCTATTCTTCCCTTGTTTGTGTGGACATTGTACCAGGAGCTTTATCCATTATCTCCCATGATGTTCCCCTCCAATTATTGCTACGATGGTCACAGCCCTTGATCCCCCTGATGATCACTTCACTTATTGCCACTGATGTCCTTCTTGTTGCGGGGAACAGACTGGTTTCAGAACACAGAATACTTGTAATATCCCTGCCTCACCCCAACACCAATACCTCAAACTGCCTCTCACTGCCAAAGCAGGAGGGAGACACACTGCCTGTTATCAAAAGAAGGGAGACTTCAGGGTGTATAAGGCGAGAGATGGACAATGGAGGGGGGAGCGGTGGCCATTGAATAATGGGACCTGACCTTTGGAAGATTGGAGGAAGCATTCATATGGGGTTATTTTGGATGTCTGTGCTCCATGTCTGGAATCTCAGAACATGGGAGTGGGGTCGGAGATGGGGCTTATTGTACAACCTGTGTTCATGCCCAGTGAGACTGCAGACCAGGAGCAGAGCCTGGTCAATGTGACCCAGTGACACCATGATTGGGAGGTACTCCAGCCTCTTTGTGACATCGTTCCTGGCTGCTGTGTGATTGGCTCTTCGCTCCTGTGTGATGTCACCTGGTGACAAGTCCCCACCCCTGGTTACGGCCCATCAGTGGGATGTCAGTGTGGGAGGAGCTGGAGTGACAGCTGATACTGGGATTGAGGTTAGTTCCAATAAACAGGGCAAAGGGCAGAAAAGAAAAAAATCATATTGAGGTAAGTAATTCAAATACAGTCATTAATTACAAATATATTCAAATTAAATATTATCACAATGACAAAAACATCCCAATTTTATTCCAGGTCCATATTCTGCGATTAAAATGAATCATTTCTCTATTGACAGTCTCTGGGAGTGAGCAATATCTCAGGAAGCTGGAGAGAGAGGAGTCGAATCATTGCCTCACTCACTGGGACTGTAGAAATGTCGCAGGCTTCACAGAGCAGGTCCGGTGGGACCGAGCCCCTCCAGTGTCGGAGATGGGATAAAATGGGATGCCTCATCAATGATTGGAAAGGTGAGCAACATTACTGAGCATCCCATTAGTCCACGATGTTGCCGAGGTGAGAGTCACTGGGAGCTGATCCAGATCTGCCATCAGGCTCGGACTTTGATTTGGGAATTTGAGTGGAGCTTTACTAGTAGATAAAGCTTGTCAATACCTCACTTGTGAGTGTTTGAAACTTACAGGTAGAGGGATCTTCATTCTGTATTCACCCCATGCTGTACCTGAACTGGTTGTGCTTCCTTAGGTTGTGTCAAGTGAGCTGTGCACTGCATTGAACACAAGCTGTACCTGCTCTGCGCGTGTTTGATGGGGCAGTGTACAGAGAGCTTTACTCTGTATCTAACCCGTGCTGTACCTGCCCTGGGAGTGATTGGTGGGACAGTGTAGAGGGAGCTTTACTCTGTATCTAACCCGTGCTGTACCTGATCTGTGTGTGCTTGATGGGGCAGTGTAGAGGGAGCTTTACTCTCTATCTAACCCATGCTGTACCTGATCTGTGTGTGCTTGATGGGGCAGTGTAGAGGAAGCTTTACTCTGTATCTAACACGTGCTGTATCTGATCTGTGTGTGATTGATGGGACAGTGTAGAGGAAGCTTTACTCGAACTAACCCGTGCTGTACATGCCCTGGGAGTGTTTGATGGGGACAGTGTAGAGGAAGCTTTACTCTGTATATAACCCGTGCTGTACCTGCCCTGGGAGTGTTTGATGGGACAGTGTAGAGGAAGCTTTACTCTGTATCTAACCCGTACTGTACCTACCCTGGGAGTGTTTGATGGGACAGTGTAGAGGGAGCTTTACTCTGTATCTAACTCGTGCTGTACCTTCCCTGGGAATGTTTGATGGGGACAGTGTAGAGGAAGCTTTACTCTGTATATAACCCGTGTTGTACCTGCCCTGGGAGTGTTTGATGGGACAGTGTAGAGTGAGCTTTATTCTGTATCTAACCCGTGCTGTACCTGCCCTGGGAGTGTTTGATGGGTCAGTGTAGAGTGAGCTTTACTCTGTATCTAACCCGTGCTGTACCTGCCCTGGGAGTGTTTGTTGGGACAGTGTAGAGTGAGCTTTACTCTGTATCTAACCCGTACTGTACCTTCCCTGGGAGTGTTTGATGGGACAGTGTAGAGGGAGCTTTACTCTGTATCTAACCTGTGCTGTACCTGCCCTGGGAGTGTTTGATGGGACAGTGTAGAGTGAGCTTTATTCTGTATCTAACCCGTGCTGTACCTGCCCTGGGAGTGTTTGATGGGACAGTGTAGAGTGAGCTTTACTCTGTATCTAACTCGTACTGTACCTTCCCTGGGAATGTTTGATGGGACAGTGTAGAGTGAGCTTTACTCTAACTAACCCGTGCTGTACTTGCCCTGGGTGTGTTTAATTTGAAGGTGAAATAGCAGTTCCACTCACTTTACACTCCTGTTCTGTAACGCTTTTTATTCCCTGGACAATTTGCATACGGTAACCAACACACAGGAGGATAAAGTTGTAGTTAATTGTTAAATTGGAGATGATAAGCAATAAATAGGGAAATAAAGTTGCAGTAAATTGTAATATTGGAAATGATAAACTATAAACAGGGGAATCAATTTACAATTAAATATCAAATAGGACATGATAAGAATAGGTTAAGGAATTGGGAAGCAGCAGTAAATGTAGAGGGCAGCAGTACATTGTGGAATTGGGAGGCAGCAGTAAATGGTGCAATTGGGGAGGGCAGCAGTACATTGTGGAATTGGGAGGCAGCAGTAAATGGTACAATGGGGGAGGGCAGCAGTACATTGTGGAATTGGGAGGTGGCAGTAAATGGTACAATGGGGGAGGGCAACAGTATATTGTGGAATTGGGAGGTGGCAGTAAATGGTACAATTGGGGAGGGCAGCAGTACATTGTGGAATTGGGAGGTGGCAGTAAATGGTACAATGGGGAGGGCAGCAGTACATTGTGGAATTGGGAGGTGGCAGTAAATGGTACAATGGGGGAGGGCAACAGTATATTGTGGAATTGGGAGGTGGCAGTAAATGGTACAAATGGGGAGGGCAGCAGTACATTGTGGAATTGGGAGGTGGCAGTAAATGGTACAATGGGGAGGGCAGCAGGACATTGTGGAATTGGGAGGTGGCAGTAAATGGTATAATTGGGGAGGGCAGCAGTACATTGTGGAATTGGGAGGTGGCAGTAAATGGTACAATTGGGGAGGGCAGCAGTACATTGTGGAATTGGGAGGCAGCAGTAAATGGTGCAATTGGGGAGGGCAGCAGTACATTGTGGAATTGGGAGGCAGCAGTAAATGGTACAATTGGGGAGGGCAGCAGTACATTGTGGAATTGGGAGGTGGCAGTAAATGGTACAATGGGGAGGGCAGCAGTACATTGTGGAATTGGGAGGCAGCAGTAAATGGTACAATTGGGGAGGGCAGCAGCACATTGTGGAATTGGGAGGTGGCAGTAAATGGTACAATGGGGGAGGGCAGCAGTACATTGTGGAATTGGGAGGTGGCAGTAAATGGTACAATTGGGGAGGGCAGCAGTACATTGTGGAATTGGGAGGTGGCAGTAAATGGTACAATGGGGGAGAGCAGCTGTACATTGTGGAATTGGGAGGTGGCAGTAAATGGTACAATGGGGAGGGCAGCAGTACATTGTGGAATTGGGAGGTGGCAGTAAATGGTACAATTGGGGAGGGCAGCAGTACATTGTGGAATTGGGAGGCAGCAGTAAATGGTACAATTGGGGAGGGCAGCAGCACATTGTGGAATTGGGAGGTGGCAGTAAATGGTACAATTGGGGAGGGCAGCAGTATATTGTGGAATTGGGAGGCAGCAGTAAATGGTACAATTGGGGAGGGCAGCAGTACATTGTGGAATTGGGAGGTGGCAGTAAATGGTACAATTGGGGAGGGCAGCAGTACATTGTGGAATTGGGAGGAAGCAGTATATTGTATCAATGTAGAGGGCCGCAGTACATTGTGGAATTGGGAGGTGGCAGTAGATGGTACAATTGGGGAGGGCAGCAGTACATTGTGGAATTGGGAGGTGGCAGTAAATGGTACAATTGGGGAGGGCAGCAGTACATTGTGGAATTGGGAGGAAGCAGTAGATGGTACAATTGGGGAGGGCAGCAGTACATTGTGGAATTGGGAGCAGGCAGCAGTAAATGGTACAATTGGGGAGGGCAGCAGTACATTGTGGAATTGGGATGCGGCAGTAAATGGTACAATTGGGGAGGGCAGCAGTACATTGTGGAATTGGGAGGTGGCAGTAAATGGTACAATTGGGGAGGGCAGCAGTACATTGTGGAATTGGGAGGCAGCAGCAAATGGTACAACTGCGGACATAGAGAGAGAGAGAAAGAGTGATGTGGGGCATGCCAGGCGAGAGTGGGTGAGATTTCTGCACAGGACATCGATGACAGTGTGTTACAAAAAAATGTTTCTCTCTGCTTATGTTTATATTTATTGTGGTTGTGTTGGAGAATGTCATTGCACAAAGAATGTCTCTGCCGGTATTTTCATGTGTGCGTGGTGTTCTGTGATTCAGTTAATATTTGAACATGGACTGGGTTAATATTTACAGGTGGTTTCTTTCCCCTCGTTGTAAATATGAGCACCGGGCCTGGTGGAGTATTTTGTTGCTTACTATCAGCGTTTGGCAGTATAACAGTACGATCAGACTGTGTCAGTGTGTGTGTTAATATAAACCTGTAAGCACTTTCAGTGTGTTAATATTTCTGAGGTCAGTGGCAGTGTTTTACATTCCATAGGATGTCTCAGCCGCTGGGTTATGATGCAGACAGTGTATCAGTGAGTGTGCTAATACTATCATATATCACTGGCCCCGCGGTTAGACTGGGTCGGACAGAATATGAGGTGGGGTTACGTTCTGATGCAGGAACTTCTTCATTATTTCTCATCCTTTAATGAGTTTTACAATTAAAGTAAAGGGATATTTCACCACATTTTTCAACTGCTGTCTGAACCTAGTCTGTGTCACGGCATAAATGCAAGTGTTTGTGCAGCAACTCAGTAGCTGGAGCATTTGTCCCAAATCTGGAAGATATATAGGTAAAGATACAACATAATCAACCAATCGCCACACCCGGTTATATACAGAATACACCATAATCACGGACCATAACAGGATGAAATTGCACGAAATAGCAAACAGTAAAATGATGGATTTCATTCGGCTCTCCATCTCTGGGTCTCTGGGACTCTCCCCACTGCTGGGACCCCAGAGTCTCCTGCGGGCTCTGCTGGCCACTAAAATGTGTCTGACTGTGACAGCATTGAGCAGCAGAATCAGAACAAATGGGACCCCTGGGGTGAGAATATAATGAAGGAACTCGATTGCCCCCCAGGCCGGTGAAAACTGAACATCGATTGTTACACCACAGAACCAGGGGGTGTTCACTAGCCCATATTCATCTGTCAACATAAAATACCAGAAAACGTTCTTTGAACAGCTCAACACAGTCACGGTTCCTAGAACCACAGCAGCTGATTTCTTGGTGCAATATTTCATTTTCAGCTTCTGGCAACAAATTGCCACAAAACGATCAAAGGTGAAAGTGACGGTGAACCAGACAGAACAGTCTGTGACTGCATAAAGCAGGACGGCGTGGATATTACAGACCGGGATTAAAAGCACAGGAGCAAATGGTTTCTTAAAAGTCATCGGAATCTGCCTCAATATCAGGTCGATGATAACGACCAGTAGATCCGCCGCTGCCATGGCCACCAGGTAGTGAGTGACACATGTGGAGAGACCACACTTTCCCCGAGACAGGATCACAATGGTCACTAAGTTAACTGCGGAAGGGAAATATACAGTGAAGATTTACATCAGGCTGGCAGCAAAAGCAGCATTTTAATAGAATTCGGGGTGAAATCTGCAACTAATTACCGACAATCATTGATATAATCTAATTATATAACCTTTGAAGCTGTGAATCTTTATTGTCAGAATAATCTATATATATAAATCGGTCGATCTGTCTGTCTGTCATCGCGTGTGCGTCTGTCGAGCTATGCGCACGAAAGTTACAGGGTGTACCTACGCACGCGTTACCTCCAAAGAAAGCTTACTCTTCCGAGATGGTTTTAAGCATATTTACGTTTCGGCCGGGCTAAAATCGCGCCCGTGGTATCCGAAAAACCTTAACATTCCGCTCATTAGCATCTCATTATCCGCTCATTAGCGACAGAGTGACCTCGAGCTCGACCAATCGTACGCCGGGTTGCTGGCGTGTGCCGCCGGGCCAATCGGTGTGTGTGTGGGCGGGCCTTATCGTTTTGAACCGAGGTGAGCAGCCGCCATCTTGCTTCCATTGTTTTTCCAACTTTCTGCGTCTTTCTTTTCAAATATACATTTCCAGCAAAATAAAATTGAATTTATTAAATTGTTTTAAAATAAATCACTCATTTGTAAATATGTTATCTAACATGAAGATTCTTTTTCCTACCTTTCCCCGTTTTTTTCATATACCTGAAAGCCTGGGCCTTTCTTGCCCAGCCAGGCCTGAGCTAGGTAATTGGGATGCTGCTAAGCTCCTCACGCCCCTCCCCGCCCCCGGTGTCACGTTACCCAGGGCAATGGCGTCAGCCACGAGGGTCATGGTGCGCGCGCAGCAGGAGCAGGTGAGACTCTGTTCCATGCTCGGCTCGGGCGGGGGCCGGGGCTCTCGAGAGTGCGGTTCTCGGCCTTGGTGAGCGGGAAAGGTTACCCCGGCAACGGGAGTGCAGGGCGGCTGGGGCTTGGAGAGCGGGGCTCTAGGGAGTGCGGGGCGGGCTCGGAGAGCGAGGTGGGGCGGGGCGGCTGGGGCTTCGAGAGCGGGGCTCTCAAGAGTGCGGGGCGGGGCGGCAGGGTTACCCCGGCAACCGGGCGTGGCCGTCTCTCAGCCTCAAGCCCTCCCTTCCTCCCTCCCCCCCTTCCCCTCCCTTCCCCACTCCGCCCCCGCCCTCCCTTCCCCCCCCGCCCCACCGCCCGCCCCCCACCCCACCCCGCCCCTCCCCCGCCGCGCCCCCCACCGCTCCCCCCCCGCCCCCCTCCCACCCCCCTTCACCCCTCCCTTCCCCCTCCCCCCCTCCCTTCCCCCTCCCCCCTCCCTTCCCCCTCCCCTCGCCACCCCTCCCCCCCGCCCTCTCTTCCCCCCACCCGCGCGCTCTCTCTCTTCCCCCCAGTCGCTCTCTCTCTACCCCCCAGTCGCTCTCTCTCTTCCCCCCCAGTCGCGCGCTCTCTCACTCTCACTCTCTCTCTCTCTCTCTCTCTCTCCCCTCCCCCCCCCAGTTGAGCTCTCTCTCTCTCTCTTCCAACAACAACATGCCCTCGAAAAAGCCTCGGCACCACCGGGCACTTCAGCTAGTTAATCAATAAATGAAATGAAATAAATACATACATAAAAGTAACAGATGTTTGCTCACTGAGAGATGAAATGATAGATCTACCTTTAGCCCAGCATATATAAAGCACCAGCTGAGGTACCAGGGATGCAAAGGACCAGAATATGTCAGGAATAGGTTGGGAAAATCAGACTAGCACATTTCAGAAAGGTAGTGAATTTATTGAGTGTGTCCGGGATAGTGTTCTGTAACAATAGTTTCTTAACCAACAAGTGGCATTCCATGTTAGATTTATTCATGAGTAATGAGCCAGATTTACTTAATAGCCTAATGGAACATTTTTCTAACAGTGATCAGAACATGATCGAGTTCAATGAAGAGAAACGCAAAACCGCTGCTAGGATTCTAGGTTTAGGTAAGGCTGACTTCAACGGGATGACGCAGAGACTGTCCACAGTAAACTGGCAAAACTGTTAATGGGTAAAACAACAGACAATCAGTGGGGATGTCCAAAAAATAATTTCAGCTAATACAGAAACAGTCTATACCCCTGAGGGGCAAGAGCTCTATTTGTAATAAACAGCCCTGGACGACTAAAGAGGTAAGGGACAGCATGGAAATAAATGACAAAGCCTATAAAAATGCAAAATGTAGCACAGATCCTGGCGAATGGGAAAGATACAAAGATCAGCAAACGGTCACAAAACAGATATTAAGAGCTACTAAAGGGATTATGAAAAGAAACTTGTAAGGGATATCAAAATCGACACACATAATTTTACAATTATATTATGAAGATCGGGTGGTCAGGAGTAAATTTGAACCCTTCATAACTGAAAGTTGTGATATTGTCAATGATAAGGAAATGGCGGACATGTTGAAAACAGACTTTATTTCAGCATTTACTGTAGAGGAAGAAGCATGCTGGAAATCCCAAGGAAACTAATATTGTATCAGAGACTGAGGCTCAATAAAATTAATGTCAATAAATAAATAGTAACAAATCAAATAATGACTCTAAAGTGTGACACAGTCCCAGGACCAGATAGGGCCTCAACTATTCACAGTTTTTATTAACAACGTAGATGATGGCATAGAACGTCATATATCCAAATTTGCGGATGACACAAAGTTAGGCAGCAATGTGGGCAGTATTGATGAAGGCATGAAATTACAAAGGAATATCGATAGATTCAGTGAATGGGCAAAAATGTGGCACATGGATTTTAACGTATTCAAATGTGAGGTTTTCCAATTTGTACATGAAAATGATAGAACAGGGTACTTTCTAAATGGTGAGAAGCTAAAAAGTGTGGTGCTCCAATGAGGCAGGGGAGCATCTAAATAGATCATTAAAATATCATCGACAGGTACAGAAAATAATCAAAAACACTAATTGAATGCTGGATGTTATATCTAAAGCCCGAGAACACAAGTGGGTAGAGGTTATGCTGCATCTATACAAAGCCCTGGTTAGATCACACCTGGAGTAGTGTGAGCTTTTCTGGGCACCACACCTTAGGGAGGATATATTGGGCTTGGAGGAAGTGCAGGGTAGGTTTACCAGAATGACACATGGACTCCAAGGGTTAAGTTATGGGGAGAAATTATACAAATTACGATTGAATTCCTTAGAATTTAGAAGGTTAAGAGGTGATCTGATCGAAGTATTCAAGATATTAAGATGAACAGATTGGTAGATAGGCAGAGACTATTTTCCCTGGTTGGGGATTCTAGGACTAGGGAGCACCGTCTAGAAATTAGAGCCAGATCTTTCAGGAGTGAAATTAGGAAACACTTCTACACACAATGGGTGGTCGAATATTGGAACTCTCTTCCGCAAAACTGAAGTTGATGCTAGATCAATAGACAATTTTAAGGCTGAGATTGATAGATTTGTGTTAACCAAGGATATTTGGGGATACAGGGCAAAGTCGTGTATATGGAGTTAGGTCGCAGATCAGCCATGATCTCATTAAATGCCGAAACAGGCTTGAGGGGCTAAATGGGTTACTCCTCTTCCTATGTTCCTATGTTATTTTACTCTTACAGAACTCCGTGTCCCGGGGCCAGTCAGCAATTTGAGCAGTGCAGTTCGCTTCTGTGCCCTGTGTTCGTGATTTGGAAATCACGCTTGGATTCCTGATCTTGGTTTGAATATCCTTTATATATAGAAAAGTAAATGAATGCCACAGCAACAGACAGAAACGGCAACCTTGGCATGCAATAATTACAGTCAATTCTATTTAAAATGTACGGATGTAATACGACCATGTTAAGATAAATACAAATGAACTGCAGTTACAAAGACAACTAGGCTGTCAGACTTGCTTTGAGGATTGAGTATACCGCATTTTTCTTGAAATATGCAAATTGTAGCTCATTGAAAGGAAGATTTTCCAAATAACATTGCAAAAAATGGATTCTGAATTGCAATACATAGTTATCATTGGCAATAAATGCCTCAGTAAATGTATTTAGCAACATCGAATTCAGACGAATAATCTAACAGGCAAAATGCTGCTGAATGCCTTTGTGAAGTACCTGAACACAAACTGAAGAGAATTATCCTTGTACATTTCACATGTTGGTTTCCAATCTTGTGCAGAGAATATTAGAGGAGATAATATCAAAGGATTGCCTTATCCTCAGCTGGGATTGTTTATCCTGAAGTACATCAGGAGGCAATAGAGAACCACACTGGGTCTCACGGAGAGATCCACTGAACTGTGCCAGACGGGTATGTGACTTAATTGTAAATTCAAAACAAAGATTGCACGTTAATGTATTGAAATCTGGCTAAAGAACATTTTATGAGAATGTAAATTATCCTTTTAATCCTGTTCCAACTACCTGAAGCAGAGCCACTAATGCTGAACTGGAGCTGGTGGAATAGGAGACAGTGACTGGAACTGAATGATTAGCAGTTATTTCACACAGTTAAAGATATGAATATGACCTGCCAGGATTTTGTTCCTGTGACTCTGTTTAAATAATAATTCCGATCATTAATCGAAAATAAAAGCAAAATACTGCGGATACTGGAAATCTGAAATGAAAGCAGAAACTGTTGTAAATACTCAGCAAGTGAGGCAGCACCTGTGGAGAGAGAGAAACAGAGTTAACGTTTCAGGTCGAAGACCTTTGCCATTAGGTGAAAAGTTTCCTAAACCAAGAAAACATTTTTCTTTTCTGTTAGGAATGTTCAGTGTGGATAGCAGACGGAAATTCGTTAAATAAAGTGTCTGGGTTCAATGTCATTGCTTGAAATGAACATAGAATATTGCAAACTCGGTAACACCATATCACGTTCAGAATCAATAGCGGACAGCAGCGCGGAAAGCATGGGGAATGACAAGGAACATGGAAAGAAGGAGAGAAATACAGTTAAGCATTATTTACAGAATTGAAAGCTGCATACAGAGATTTACCAGGGACACAAACAGCAGCGAGGGCTGCTGGGGTGGGGGAGGAAATTATAAGAACATTAAATCTGTTAAACATAACTAACAGAATTAATTATTAGATATAGAGTCTTAACAGGAGCACCAACTGTAGCGAGGCAATTCGAGTATTTTTATACAACAACTCATGTATTAACACTGATAAAAAGAAAGACTTGCATTTATACGATTTAGATGATGCAAGAAATGCAAGCACAGAAAATCATTAATGAATAAAATCACACTGTAAATAGCAAGAATAATATTACAGTGTAACATGGTTTATGGAATTCATAACTGGTCATTGAACTTACTCGGAACACCAACAACAGTGAGGATGGGGTAGTAAATCTTTCGTATTTCATTAAATAAGTTAGCTATCCGCACATTTTCAAGCCAATTATCAGGAAGGGGCGGGGGAGGCGGAGGGGGAGGGGGAGGTGGCACTGCCATGTCTTCCCGTCTGTGAGTCGCTGGTGGTCTTTGTGCTGGAGGCAGCGCGCTGACTGTGTGAGGTCACACTGTGAAGGGAGCTCCTTATTTATAGCAGAGAAAAATCCCCGAGTGACATCATTAGGCCCCACTGTAAATAGCATTAATTACAGACATTGAAAAAACAGACTCATTGAACCAATGTCAAATCAACACATTATTGCAACACAACCTAGGTTAGCATGTTGTACAGTTTTAAATTAAAAGTGACCGAATGCGGAATATTTCAGCCGAGCATAAGATACCGAGATTGATCAAAGAGAATGCAGTTTCTCTTCCTGTATTAAACACAACCAGTGAACAAAACAGGAGAAAGTGACAGAAACAATATGAATAAAAGAAGAGAGGAGGCTGGATTCCCCCAATCCTGTTATCTGATGTATTCAAACCCAGACTAACAAGGTAAAAATAGTCACCATCAATAAATATTCCTAAACGGCAGGACCTTAGAGATGGACACAGTGATGGAAAGATTGTAATCACACATGACACACTGGCCTGAGTCCAGGAATGGTGTTCACTGGGCTGACGCGTTTCCACTGTTCCGGCTTCAGTCCAGGACATTTATTCCCTGGACCGCCGGGATTACATTGTTGCTGCCTCAGTCCAGGAATGTCATTCCCAGGCTGGCTAGATTACACAGCTCCCACCTCAGTTCAGTAATTCCATTCCGAGGGCTGGCTAGAATACATTGCGTCCTCCTCAGTCCAAGAATGTTATTCCCTGGGCCGCCTAGATTACTCTGCTTTTGCTTCAGTCCAGCATTTTAAATCCCTTGCACTGCCTAGATTACACTGTCCCTGCCTCAGTCCAATAATGTAGGAGGCCTACATATACTGCTTCTGTCTGAGTTCAGGAATTTTGTTCTCTGGACTAGCTAGATTTCACTGCTCCCACTTCAATCCAGAAGCTTAATTCTCTGGGCCGCCAAGATTACACAGAAACCTCGTCAATCAAGGAATTCAATTCCCAGGGCAGCCTACATTGCACTGCTCCCGCCTGACTCCAGTTATTTCAGTCTCAAGGCCGCCCAGATTATACATTTCACATTTGAATCCAGAAATGTAATTCCATGAACAGCCTAGTTTTCACTGCTCCTGCCTGAGTCAAGCAATTTCAACCATAGGGCTGACTATATTACACTATTCCTGCCTCTATCCAGAAATGTAATCCCCTGGACAGAATAGATTTCGCTGCTCCCGCCGTAATCCTGGAATTTCAATTCCAGGGTCACTAAGATTTATTTTATTTGTTCCTAGGATTTGGGTATCGCTGGCAAGGCCAGCATATATTGCCCATACCTAATTGTCCATGAGACCGTGGTGGTGAGCCGCCTTATTGAAACGCTGCAGACAGTGTCGTGAAAGTACTCCCACAGTGCTGTTAGAAAGGGAGTTCCAGGATTTTGACCTATCGACAATGAGGGAACGGCAATATATTTCCAATTCAGGATGGTTTTGAGGGGAATTTGGAGGTGATGGTGTTACCATGAGCCTGCTGCCCTAGTCCTTCCAGGTGGTAGAGGTCGAGTGTTCCAGAGGTGTTGTTGAAGAAGCCTTGGCAAGTTGCTGCAGTACATCTTGTACATGGTGCACACTGCAGCCACGGTACGCCGAAGGTGGAGGGAGTGAATGTTTATGGTGGGGTGCCAATCAAGCGGTCTACTTTTTCCTGGATGGTGTCGAGTTTATTGAGTGTTGTTGTTTCTCAACTCATCCAGGCAACTGCAGAGTATTCCGTCACACTCCTTACTTGTGCCTTGTCGATGGCAGAAGGCTCTGGTGATTCAAAAGATGAGTCACTCGACGCAGAAAACTCAGCATCTGACCTGTTCTTGCAGCCATAGTATTTATGAAGCTGGTCCAGTTGTGTTTCTGGTCAATGGTGGTATCCAGGATTTTGATGGTGGGGGATTCGGCGATGGTAATGCTGTTGACTATCGAGGGGCGGTTGTTAGGCTCTCTCTTTTGTGTGAAAATCATTGCCTGGCACTTGTGTGTTGCAAATGTAACTTGTCCCTTATCAGCCCAAGCCTGAATCTCGTCCAGATTGCACTGCTCCCGCCTCAGTCCAGGAATTGCATTCCCAGGTCTGTCTAGATTACACTGCTCCGGCCTCAATCCAGTAATGTAAATCTAGTTGCATCCTATACTGCTTTGCTCCTGCAACAGACCATGAATTTATTTCCCAGGCAGCCTTGATTACACTGATCCCGCCTCAATCCATTAATTCCATGGCAAGGGCAACCTACAGTAATCTGCTTCCATCTCAGTCCAGGAATTCTCATTCCCAGTGCCGCTTAGATTACACTGCTCCAGCCTCAGTCCAGTAATGACATTCCCAGAGCCACCTGCATTACACTGCCCCTCCCTCAGTCCATGGATTATATTCCCAGGGGCGTACTGATTTCACTGCTCCCACCTCAGTTCAGGAAAATCAATCGTAGGGCCGCCTAGAGAACACTGCTCCCGCCTCAGTCCAGGAATTTTATTCCCAGATTACCAAGATTTGCTGCTCCTCACTCAGTCCAGCAATTTCGTTCCCAGAGCAGACTAGATTACACTGTTCCTCCCTCAGTCCAGGAATTTAATTCCCAGGGCCGCCAAGATTAAACTGCTGATGGCACTCTCCAGGTATTTCATTTGCAGGTCCGCCTGGATTACACTGTTCCTCCCTCAGTCTAGGCATTTAATTCACATGTCCACGCAGATTGCTCTACTCACACCTCAATCGAATCATAGGGCCGGATGGATTACATTCATCGTCCATTAGTCCAGGAATTAGGTTCCCTGGACCGCCTAGATTTTCACTTCCCCGCCTCAATCCGGAATTTTCATTGACAGGGAAGCCATATTACACTGTTCCTATCTGAGTCCAGGAAGTGTATTCTCTGGGCCACCTAGTTTACATTGCTCCTGACTCTGTCCATGAACTTCAATCCATAGGCGGAGTGGGTCAAACTGCTGCCGTGTCTATCCAAGAATTTCCTCCCAGGCTCACTAAGATTTTGTTTTAT
Organism: Somniosus microcephalus; assembly: GCF_052327205.1. Classification (NCBI taxonomy): domain Eukaryota; kingdom Metazoa; phylum Chordata; class Chondrichthyes; order Squaliformes; family Somniosidae; genus Somniosus; species Somniosus microcephalus. Next base: position 48,828,948 of record NW_028225181.1, on the reverse strand, counting down.
TTGTTCATGGGATATGGTCTTCGCTGACAACGCCTGCATTTATTGCCCATTCCTAATTTCCCTGGAGAAGGTGGTGGTGAACCACCTTCTTGAACTACTGCAGTCCATGTGATGAACGGACTCCCACAATGCTTTTAGAGAGTGAGTTCCAGGAATTTGACCCAGCGGCGATGAATGAACGGCGATATATTTCCAAGTAAGAATGGTGTGTGCCTTGGAGGGGAGCTTGGAGGTGATGGTGCACCCATGAGCCTACTGCTCTTGTCCTTCTCGGGGGAAGAGGTCACGGGTTTGGGAGGTGCTGTCGAAGAAGCCTTGGCAAGTTGCTGAAGGGCATCTTGTATATGATAGACACTGCAGCCGTGGTGCACCATCGGTGGAGGGAAGGAATGCTTAAGATGTTGGATGGGGTGGCAGTCACATGGGCTGCCTTGTTCTGTCTGGTGTTTAGCTTCTTGAGTGTTGATGGAGCTGCCCTCACACAGCACAAGGTAGAATTTTTCATCATACGCATGACTTGTGCCTTGTAGATGGTGGAATGGCTTTGGACTGTCAAGGGGTGAGACAGTTCTCGCAGAATACCCAGCCTATGACCGCTGTTTTAGCCACATTATTTATGCAGCTGGTCCAGTAAAGTTTCTGGTAAATGATGAAACCCCAGGGTACTGATGCTGGGGGAATCGGCGATGGTAATTCCGTTGAATGTCAAGTTGCTGTGGTTAAACGCTTTCTTGTTGGTGATAGCCATTGCCTCGCCCTTGTGTGGTGCGAATGTTACTTCCTACTTATCAGGCCAGGCCTGAATCTCATGCAGATTACACCGCTCCCGCCTTAGTCCAGGAATTCCATTTCCTGGTCTGCCTTAATTACACTGCTCCCGCCTCTGTCCGGGCACATAATTCCCTCGGCCGCCCGGATAAGACTGCTCCCGTGTCAATCCAGGAATTTAATTCCGAGAACTGCCTATAATATAATGCTCCTCCCTGAGTTCAGAAATTTCATTCACAGGCAGCCTTGAATTCACTCTCCCACCCCAGTCCAGGAATTTCATTCCCAGGGCTGCCTCGAATACACCGCTACTGCTTCAGTCCAGGAATTTCATCCGCAGGGCAACCGACATTGCACTGTTCCAACTCAGTCCAGGAATTTCATCCGTAGGGCAGCCTAAATTGCACTGTTCCAACCTCAGTCCAGGAATTTCATCCCTAGTGCAGTCTAAATTGCACAGTTCCAACCTTAGTCCAGGAATTTCATCCCTAGTGCAGCCTAAATTGCACTGTTCCAACCTCAGTCCAGGAATTTCATCCCCAGGGCAGCCTAAATTGTGCTGTTCCCGCTTCAATCCGGTAATTTCATTCCCAGGATCGCCCACCTTAATCATCTCCCTTTTTATTTCAGACATTTTATTCCCAGGGCTGCCTACATTATGCTATTCCCACTTTAGAAAAATATTTTAATTCCCAGGTTCAGCAAGATTGCAATGCCCGCGCTTCATTTCAGGAATGTCATCACCAGGGCCACCTACATTTAACTGCTCCTCCCTCAGTTGAGGAATGTCATTCCCAGCTAAGCCTAGATTGCACTGTTGAGTCCTCAGTCCAGGAAAGGCATTCCCAGGCCGACAAGATTAAACTGCTCCCGCCTCAGTTCAGTAATACCATTCCTTGGGCTGCCTAGATTACATTCCTCACGCTGCAATCCTCGACATTCATTGACACGGTCACCAAGTTTGCAGTGCTCCCACCTCAGTCCAGGAATTCTATTCCCAGCGAAGCCTACATTGCACTACTCCCGCCTCAGTACAAGTGCTTCCTTCTAGGGAGGTCTAGATTGGACTGCTCCCGCCTCAGTCCACGAAATCCATTCCCATGGCTGCATACATAAAATGCTTCTCCCTCAGTCCAGGAATTTCATAACCCAGTGACACATTGTTTACACTAGGAGTGGGCCTTTGGCGTAGCGGTAGCATCCCCGCCGCTGGGCCAGAAGGCGTAGGGTTTTGAACCCTGCTCCAGACAGTCCCGGCAAGTGGAGTCGGAGCTCCGGCTCTAAATTCAGGGTTGACGTCCAGCGGGATACTTGCGCCCATGGGTGTGGGTGGCCCCCCCATCATATGGGTTGTGGGAGCCCGTAAAACCCTCCAGCCATAGGACTAACCACCTTAATGGCTAGTACGAATATGGTTATGGTCACGGAAGGAGCGTTAATCGCGGCCAGAAATCCTTCCACCACTTCATACAGTTCCCCTAAAGGGAACAGTGTGAAGACACGTACGATGACGATAGATTACACTGCTCCCGCCTCAGCTCAGGAATTTCACAACCAGCGACACCTAGATTACACTGTTCCCGCCTCAGCTCAGGAATTTCACAACCAGCGACACCTAGATTACACTGCTCCCGCCTCAGCTCAGGATTTTCACAACCAACGACACCTAGATTACACTGCTCCCGCCTCAGCTCAGGAATTTCACAACCAGTGACACTTAGATTACACTGCTCCCGCCTCAGCTCAGGAATTTCACAACCAGTGACACCTAGATTACACTGCTCCCTCCTCAGCTCAGGAATTTCACAACCAGCGACACCTAGATTACACTGCTCCCTCCTCAGCTCAGGAACTTCACAACCAGGGACACCTGGATTACACTGCTCCCTCCTCAGCTCAGGAACTTCACAACCAGGGACACCTAGATTACACTGCTCCCACCTCAGCTCAGGAATTTCACAACCAGGGACACCTAGATTATACTGCTCCCACCTCAGCTCAGGAATTTCACAAACAGCGACACCTAGATTACACTGCTCCCTCCTCAGCTCAGGAATTTCACAACCAGCGACACCTAGATTACACTGCTCCCTCCTCAGCTCAGGAATTTCACAACCAGCAACACCTAGATTACACTGCTCCCGCCTTGCTTAGGAATTTCACAACCAGGGACACCTAGATTACACTGCTCCCGCCTCAGCTCAGGAATTTCACAACCAGCGACACCTAGATTACACTGCTCCCACCTCAGCTCAGGAATTTCACAACCAGGGACATCTAGATTACACTGCTCCCGCCTCAGCTCAGGAATTTCACAACCAGGGACATCTAGATTACACTGCTCCCACCTCAGCTCAGGAATTTCACAACCAGGGACATCTAGATTACACTGCTCCCGCCTCAGCTCAGGAATTTCACAACCAGGGACATCTAGATTACACTGCTCCCACCTCAGCTCAGGAATATCACAACCAGCGACACCTAGATTACACTGCTCCCGCCTCAGCTTAGGAATTTCACAGCCAGTGACACCTAGATTACACTGCTCCCACCTCAGCTCAGGAATTTCACAACCAGGGACACCTACATTACACTGCTCCCGCCTCAGCTTAGGAATTTCACAGCCAGGGACACCTAGATTACACTGCTCCCGCCTCAGCTCAGGAATATCACAGCCAGGGACACCTACATTACACTGCTCCCGCCTCAGCTCAGGAATATCACAGCCAGGGACACCTACAGTACACTGCTCCCGCCTCAGCTTAGGAATTTCACAGCCAGGGACACCTACATTACACTGCTCCAATCTCAATCCAGAAAATTCAATCGCTGGGCCTTATTGATTACGTGGCTCCCGCCTCAGCTCAGGAATTTCATATCCAGGGACCCCTAAATTATACTGTGCCAACCTAAATCCAAGAATTCTATCCCCAGGGTCACCGAGATTACACTGCCCCTCCCTCAGTGCAGCAATTTAATTCCCAGAGCAGGCTTGATTAGAATGGCCCTGCCTCAGTCCAGGAATTTTATTCCTGACAAGCATTTTCAGTCCACGACCGCCTGGATTTCACTTCCCCCACCTCAATCCAGGAATTGCAGTCTGAGGACCGCGTGTATCACACTGCTCCCGCCTCAGCCAGGAATTTAATCCCGAGTCTCACATAGATTACAGTGCTACCGACTCATTCCTGAAATTTAATTCCATGGATGGCCTATATGTCACTGCTCGCGCCTCAGTCCACGAATACCATGCCCAGGGCCACCTAGATTACATTGCTTCCCACTCACTCCAGCAATTTAATTTCCAGTGCAGAGTAGGTTTCACTGCTCCCGTCTCATTTCATTAAATTGATCCCTACGGCCGCGTAGATTACATTGCTCTTGGCTCAATTCTGGAATTCCACTCCCAGAATCACGGAGGTTACACTGCTACTCCCTCAGTCCAGGTATTTCCTTCCTGTGATGCCTAGGTTGCACTGCACGTGCCTCCATCTGAGAACTTCTTTTCCAGGGATGCCTAGATTTCTTTGCTCCTACTGAGTCGAGGATTTTCATCTTCACGGCCAACTAGATTACACTGCTCCCGCCACAATCAAGGAATTGCTTTCCCAGGGCTTCAAAGATTACACGGCCAATGCCTCAGTCCCGGAATTTCATTCCAATGGCAGCCTAGATCATACTGCTGCTGCATCAATCAAGGGCTTACATTCCCACGTCCGCCTATATTACAAATCTCCCACCGCAGTCCAGATTAAATTACACCGTTCTGCACCCAAATATTTAATTCCCTGGACAGCCTGGATTGCACTGCTCCCACCTCAACACAGGAATTTCATCCCCTGGACAGTGTAGATTACACCGCTCCCACCTCAACACAGGAATTTCATCACCTGGACAGTGTAGATTACACCGCTCCCACCTCAATGCAGGAATTTCATCCCCTGGACAGCGTAGATTACACCGCTCCCACCTCAACACAGGAATTTCATCCCCTGGACAGCGTAGATTACACCGCTCCCACCTCAATGCAGGAATTTCATCCCCTGGACAGTGTAGTTTACACCGCTCCCACCTCAATGCAGGAATTTCATCCCCTGGAGAGTGTAGTTTACACCGCTCCCACCTCAATGCAGGAATTTCATCCCCTGGACAGTGTAGATTACACCGCTCCCACCTCAATGCAAGAATTTCATCCCCTGGACAGTGTAGATTACACCGTTCCCACCTCAATGCAGGTATTTCATCACCTGGAGAGCGTAGATTACACCGCTCCCACCTCAACACAGGAATTTCATCCGCTGGACAGTGTAGATTACACCGCTCCCACCTCAATGCAGGAATTTCATCCCCTGGACAGCGTAGATTACACCGCTGCCACCTCAATGCAGGAATTTCATCACCTGGAGAGCGTAGATTACACCGCTCCCACCTCAATGCAGGAATTTCATCACCTGGACAGTGTAGGTTACACCGCTCCCACATCAATGCAGGAATTTCATCCCCTGGACAGTGTAGATTACACCGCTCCCACCTCAATGCAGGAATTTCATCACCTGGAGAGTGTAGATTACACCGCTCCCACCTCAATGCAGGAATTTCATCCGCTGGACAGTGTAGATTACACCGCTCCCACCTCAATGCAGGAATTTCACCCCTGGACAGTGTAGATTACTCCGCTCCCACCTCAACACAGGAATTTCACCCCTGGACAGTGTAGATTACTCCGCTCCCATCTCAATGCAGGAATTTCATCCCCTGGACAATGTCGATTACACCGCTCCCACCTCAATGCAGGAATTTCATCCCCTGGACAGTGTAGATTACACCGCTCCCACCTCAACACAGGAATTTCATCCGCTGGACAGCGTAGATTACACCGCTCCCACCTCAATGCAGGAATTTCATCCCCTGGACAGTGTAGATTACACCGCTCCCGCCTCAATGCAGGAATTTCATCCCCTGGACAGTGTAGATTACACCACTCCCACCTCAATGTAGGAATTTCATCCCCTGGACAGCGTAGATTACACCGCTCCCACCTCAATGCAGGAATTTCATACCCTGGACAGTGTAGATTACACCGCTCCCACCTCAATGCAGGAATTTCATCCCCTGGACAATGTAGATTACTCCGCTCCCACCTCAATGCAGGAATTTCATCCCCTGGACAGCGTAGATTACACTGCTCCCACCTCAATACCGGAATTTCATCCCCTGGACAGTGTAGATTACACCGCTCCCACCTCAATGCAGGAATTTCATCCTCTGGACAGCGTAGATTACACCGCTCCCACCTCAATGCAGGAATTTCATCCCTTGGACTGTGTAGATTACACCGCTCCCACCTCAATACAGGAATTTCATCCCCTGGACAGTGTAGATTACACCGCTCCCACCTCAATGCAGGAATTTCATCCCCTGGACAGCGTAGATTACACCGCTCCCACCTCAATACAGGAATTTCATCCCCTGGACAGTGTAGAATACACTGCTCCCACCTCAATGCAGGAATTTCATCCCCTGGACAGCGTAGATTACACCGCTCCCACCTCAATGCAGGAATTTCATCCCCTGGACAGCGTAGATTACACCGCTCCCACCTCAATGCAGGAATTTCATCCCCTGGACAGCGTAGATTACACCGCTCCCACCTCAATGCAGGAATTTCACCCCTGGACAGTGTAAATTACACCGCTCCCACCTCAATACAGGAATTTAATCCACTGGACAGTGTAGATTACACCGCTCCCACCTCAATGCAGGAATTTCATCCCCTGGACAGCGTAGATTACACCGCTCCCACCTCAATGCTGGAATTTCATCCCCTGGACAGTGAAGATTACACTGCTCCCACCTCATTACAGGAATTTCATCCCCTGGACAGTGTAGATTACACCGCTCCCACCTCAATGCAGGAATTTCATCCCCTGGACAGCGTAGATTACACCGCTCCCACCTCAATGCAGGAATTTCATCCCCTGGACAGCGTAGATTACTCTGCTCCCACCTCAATACAGGAATTTCATCCCCTGGACAGTGTAGATTACACCGCTCCCACCTCAACACAGGAATTTCACCCCCTGGACAGTGTAGATTACACCGCTCCCACCTCAATGCAGGAATTTCATTCCCTGGACAGCGTAGATTACACCGCTCCCACCTCAATACAGGAATTTCATCCCCTGGACAGTGTAGATTACACCGCTCACACCTCAATACAGGAATTTCATCCCCTGGACAGCGTAGATTACACCGCTCCCGCCTCAATACAGGAATTTCATCCCCTGGACAGCGTAGATTACACCGCTCCCACCTCAATGCAGGAATTTCATCCCCTGGACAGTGTAGATTACACCGCTCCCACCTCAATGCAGGAATTTCATCCCCTGGACAGTGTAGATTACACCGCTCCCACCTCAATGCAGGAATTTCATCCCCTGGACAGCGTAGATTACACCGCTCCCACCTCAATACAGGAATTTCATCCCCTGGACAGTGTAGATTACACCGCTCCCACCTCAATACAGGAATTTCATCCCCTGGACAGTGTAGTTTACACCGCTCCCACCTCAATGCAGGAATTTTATCCCCTGGACAGCGTAGATTACACCGCTCCCACCTCAATGCAGGAATTTCATCCCCTGGACAGTGAAGATTACACCGCTCCCACCTCAGTGCAGGATTTTCATCCCCTGGACAACGTAGATTACACCGCTCCCGCCTCAATGCAGGATTTTCTTCCCCTGGACAGCGTAGATTACACCGCTCCCACCTCAACACAGGAATTTCATCCCCTGGACAGCGTAGATTACACCGCTCCCACCTCAATGCAGGAATTTCATCCCCTGGACAATGTAGTTTACACCGCTCCCACCTCAATGCAGGAATTTCATCCCCTGGAGAGTGTAGTTTACAACGCTCCCACCTCAATCCAGGAATTTCATCCCCTGGACAGTGTAGATTACACCGCTCCCACCTCAATGCAAGAATTTCATCCCCTGGACAGTGTAGATTACATCGTTCCCACCTCATTGCAGGTATTTCATCACCTGGAGAGCGTAGATTACACCGCTCCCACCTCAACACAGGAATTTCATCCGCTGGACAGTGTAGATTACACCGCTCCCACCTCAATGCAGGAATTTCATCCCCTGGACAGCGTAGATTACACCGCTGCCACCTCAATGCAGGAATTTCATCACCTGGAGAGCGTAGATTACACCGCTCCCACCTCAATGCAGGAATTTCATCACCTGGACAGTGTAGGTTACACCGCTCCCACATCAATGCAGGAATTTCATCCCCTGGACAGTGTAGATTACACCGCTCCCACCTCAATGCAGGAATTTCATCACCTGGAGAGTGTAGATTACACCGCTCCCACCTCAATGCAGGAATTTCATCCGCTGGACAGTGTAGATTACACCGCTCCCACCTCAATGCAGGAATTTCACCCCTGGACAGTGTAGATTACTCCGCTCCCACCTCAATGCAGGAATTTCATCCCCTGGACAGTGTAGATTACACCGCTCCCACCTCAACACAGGAATTTCATCCGCTGGACAGCGTAGATTACACCGCTCCCACCTCAATGCAGGAATTTCATCCCCTGGACAGTGTAGATTACACCGCTCCCGCCTCAATGCAGGAATTTCATCCCCTGGACAGTGTAGATTACACCACTCCCACCTCAATGTAGGAATTTCATCCCCTGGACAGCGTAGATTACACCGCTCCCACCTCAATGCAGGAATTTCATACCCTGGACAGTGTAGATTACACCGCTCCCACCTCAATGCAGGAATTTCATCCCCTGGACAATGTAGATTACTCCGCTCCCACCTCAATGCAGGAATTTCATCCCCTGGACAGCGTAGATTACACTGCTCCCACCTCAATACCGGAATTTCATCCCCTGGACAGTGTAGATTACACCGCTCCCACCTCAATGCAGGAATTTCATCCCCTGGACAGCGTAGATTACACCGCTCCCACCTCAATGCAGGAATTTCATCCCTTGGACTGTGTAGATTAACCGCTCCCACCTCAATACAGGAATTTCATCCCCTGGACAGTGTAGATTACACCGCTCCCACCTCAATGCAGGAATTTCATCCCCTGGACAGCGTAGATTACACCGCTCCCACCTCAATACAGGAATTTCATCCCCTGGACAGTGTAGAATACACTGCTCCCACCTCAATGCAGGAATTTCATCCCCTGGACAGCGTAGATTACACCGCTCCCACCTCAATGCAGGAATTTCATCCCCTGGACAGCGTAGATTACACCGCTCCCACCTCAATGCAGGAATTTCACCCCTGGACAGTGTAGATTACACTGCTCCCACCTCAATACAGGAATTTAATCCCCTGGACAGTGTAGATTACACCGCTCCCACCTCAATGCAGGAATTTCATCCCCTGGACAGCGTAGATTACACCGCTCCCACCTCAATGCTGGAATTTCATCCCCTGGACAGTGAAGATTACACTGCTCCCACCTCATTACAGGAATTTCATCCCCTGGACAGTGTAGATTACACCGCTCCCACCTCAATGCAGGGATTTCATCCCCTGGACAGCGTAGATTACACCGCTCCCACCTCAATGCAGGAATTTCATCCCCTGGACAGCGTATATTACACTGCTCCCACCTCAATACAGGAATTTCATCCCCTGGACAGTGTAGATTACACCGCTCCCACCTCAACACAGGAATTTCACCCCCTGGACAGTGTAGATTACACCGCGCCCACCTCAATGCAGAAATTTCATCCCCTGGACAGCGTAGATTACACCGCTCCCACCTCAATACAGGAATTTCATCCCCTGGACAGTATAGATTACACCGCTCACACCTCAATACAGGAATTTCATCCCCTGGACAGCGTAGATTACACCGCTCCCGCCTCAATACAGGAATTTCATCCCCTGGACAGCGTAGATTACACCGCTCCCACCTCAATGCAGGAATTTCATCCCCTGGACAGTGTAGATTACACCGCTCCCACCTCAATGCAGGAATTTCATCCCCTGGACAGTGTAGATTACACCGCTCCCACCTCAATGCAGGAATTTCATCCCCTGGACAGTGTAGATTACACCGCTCCCACCTCAATACAGGAATTTCATCCGCTGGACAGTGTAGATTACACCGCTCCCACCTCAATACAGGAATTTCATCCCCTGGACAGTGTAGATTACACCGCTCCCACCTCAATGCAGGAATTTCATCCCCTGGACAGTGTAGATTACACCGCTCCCACCTCAATACAGGAATTTCATCCCCTGGACAGTGTAGTTTACACTGCTCCCACCTCAATGCAGGAATTTCATCCCCTGGACAGTGTAGATTACACCGCTCCCACCTCAATACAGGAATTTCATCCCCTGGACAGTGTAGTTTACACCGCTCCCACCTCAATGCAGGAATTTTATCCCCTGGACAGTGTAGATTACACCGCTCCCGCCTCAATGCAAGAATTTCATCCCCTGGACAGCGTAGATTACACCACTCCCACCTCAATGCAGGAATTTCATCCCCTGGACAGTGTAGATTACACCGCTCCCACCTCAATGCAGGAATTTCATCCCCTGGACAGTGAAGATTACACCGCTCTCACCTCAGTGCAGGATTTTCATCCCCTGGACAACGTAGATTACACCGCTCCCGCCTCAATGCAGGATTTTCTTCCCCTGGACAGCGTAGATTACACCGCTCCCACCTCATTGCAGGAATTTCTTCCCCTGGACAGTGTAGGTTACACTGCTCCCACCTCAGTGCAGGATTTTCATCCCCTGGACAGCGTAGATTTCACTGAACCCGCCTTAGTCATGTAAATTCTATTGAGGTTCGCGAAAAAATGGCTTTCTTTGTTCCTGGGATTTGGGCGTCTCTGGTATTCCAGCTTTTGTTTCCCATCACTAATTGCCCTGGGGACCGTTGTGGTGAGCCGCCTTCTTCAACCGCTTCAGTCCATGTTTTGAAGGAACTCCCAAAGTGCTGTTAGGGAGGGAGTACAATGACTTAGACACAGGGGAGATGAAGGAATGGTGATATACTTCCAAATCAGGGTAGTGTTCCATTGGAGGAGAACTTGGAGGTGGTGGCGTCCCTTGCGCCTGCTACCCTTGTCCTTCCAGGTGGAAGATGTCACGGATTTGGAAGATGCTGCCGAAGAAGCCTTGGCGAGTTGCTGCAGTGCATCTTTTAGATGCTATGCACTGCATCCACGGCACTCCGGTGGTGGAGGGAGTGAATGTTTAAGACGGTGGATGTTGTTCCAATCAAGCGAGCTGCTTTGTTCTGAATGGTGTCGAGCTTCTTGAGAGTTGTTAGAGCTGCACTCATTCAGGCAAGTGAAGATTATTCCTTCACTCTCCTTACTTGTGGATTGTAGATGGAGGAAAGGCTTTGGGGAGTCAGGAGGTGAGACATTCGCCGCAGAATACCTTGCCTCTGACCTGCTCCTGTTGTCACAGTATTTATGTGGCTGGTCCATTTCAGTTTCTGGCCAATGGTAACCCCCCCAGGACGCTGATGGTGGGGGATTCGACGATTGCATTGCCGTTGAATGATAATGGAAAGTACGAATAGAAAAATAGGAGCAGGAGTAGGCCATTCGGGCCTGAGAGCCTACTCTGCCATTCAATAAGATCATGGCTGATCCTGTATCTCAATACCATATTCTCGCTCTCTCGCCATACACCTTGATGCCTTTTGTGTCTAGAAATTTATCTATCTCCTTCTTACATATACTCAGTGATTTGGCCTCCACAGCCTTCTGTTGTAGTGAATTCCACAGGTTCGCCACCCTCTGAGTGAAGAAATTTCTCCGGATCTCAGTCGTAAATGTCCTACCTCATATCCTGAGGCTATGACCCTAGTTCTAGACACCCCAGCACGTGCAAGCATCCTCTGTGCATTCAGTCTGTCTAGCTCTTTCAGAATTTTATACGTTTCAATGAGATCCCCTCTCATTCTTGTAAACTCTAGTGAATACAGGCCTAATCGACCAATCTCTCTTCATACAACATTCCTGCCATCCCAGGAATCAGTCTGGTGAAGCTTCGCTGCACTCCCTCTATTGCTAGAATATCCTTTAATAGGAAAGGAGACCAAAACTCCACACAGTACTCCAGGTGTGGTCTCACCAAGGCCCTGTATAATTGCAGAAGGCATCCTTGCTCCTGTGCTCAAATCCTCTTGCAATGCAGGCCAACGTAGAATTTGCGTTCATTAGCGCTTGCTGCACCTGCATGTTTGCTTTCAGTGACTGGTGTACAAGAACACCCAGGTCCCTCTGTAAATCAACATTTCCCAATCTATCGCTATTTAAATAAAACTCTGCCTTTCTGTATTTCCTACCGAAGTGGATAACTTCACATTTATTCACGTTATAATGCATCAGCCATGTATTTGCTCACTCACTCAACTTGTCCAAATCGCCTTGAAGCCTCTTTGCATCCTCCTCAGAACTCACAATCCCACCTAGTTTCGTGTCGTCAGTGAACTTGGAAATATTACATTTGGTTCCCGCATCCAAATCATTGATATATATTGTGAATAGCTGAGGCCCAAGAACTGTTCCCTGTGGTACCCCACTAGTCACCACCTGCCACCCCGAAAAACACCCATTAATTCCTACTCTCTGTTTCCTGTCTGTTAACCAATATTCAATCCATGCCAGTATAACACCCTTTAATCACGGGTGCTTTAATTTTGCACACTAACCTCTTATCTGGGACTTTATGAGAGGCCTTCTGAAAATCCAAATACACCACATCCACTGGTTCTCCCCTATCTATTTCACCAGTTAAAACCTCAAAAATCTCCAGCACGATTTCCGTTTCATAAATCCAAGTTGACTTTCTCTAATCCCGTTGATATTTTCTAAGTGTCCTGTTATAGCTCATTGTTTATAATAGACTCTAACATTTGCCCTACCACTGATAGGCTAACCAGCCTGTAGTTCCCTGTTTTCTCCCTCCATCCTTTTTTAAATAGTGGGGATACATTTGCCAACCTCCAATTTGCAGGAACTGTTCCATAATCTATAGAATTTTGGATGTTGACAGCCATTATTTCCATGTCTACCTCTTCTAGTACTCTTTGATGAAGATTATCGCGCCCTGGTAATTTATCACCATTCCATCCCATTAATTTCTCCAGCACTTTTTTTTATGAATACTAATTTCCTTTAAACCCTCCTTCTCACTGGAACCTTGGTTTCCTAACATTTCTGGGGATGTATTTGGGTCCTCTTCCGTGAAGACAGAAAAAAGGTATTTGTTTAATTGCTCGACCATTTCCTTGTTCCCCATTATAAATTCTCCTTATTCTGACTGTAAGTGACCTACATTTTTCTTCACTAATCTTTTTCTTTTTACATACTTGTAGAAGTCTTTGCAGTCTGCTTTTATATTCCTTGCAAGTTTACTCTCATCCTCTATTTTTTCCCTCTTAACCAATCTCTTGCTCCTTTTTTGCTGAACCCTAAACTGATCCCAATCCTCAGGCTTGCTATTGTTTCTGGCAACTTTATATGACTCAACTTCAGATCGAAAACTATACTTCATTTCTTTTATTCGCCATGTTTGGGCCATTTTTCCTTTTGTGATTTTGCACCAGAAAGGAATACTTAACTGTTGCAATTCATGAATTCGTTCCTTAAATGTTAGCCATTGTCAATCCATCGTCTAGGCTTTTAATGAAACTCCAGAATCGATCATAGCCTACTCACTCCTCATACCTCCATAGTTTCCTTTGTTTATATTTAGGACCCTAGTTTCTGATTGGACGTCTTCACTTTCAATCTTAATGAAGCAATCTTCATGTTATGGTCACTCTTCCCTAAAGGCTCCCACACAACAAGATTATTAATTAACCCCTTCTCATTACACAATACCCAATCAAGGATAGCCTGTACCCTAGTTTGCTCCTCAACGTACTGGTCTAAAAAAACATCTCGTACACAGTCCAGGAATTCATCCTCCACGGTATTACTGCTAATTTGGTTTGGCCAGTCTATATGTAGATGAAAGTCAGCCATGATTACTGTAGTACCCTTGTTACATGCATCTCTAATTTCCTGTATGATGCCATCCCCTACATTACCACTACTGTTTGGAGGCCTATAGACAACTCCCACAAATGTATTCTTCCCATTTGGTGCTTCTTAGCTCCACCCAGACTTATTCTACATCTTCATTTTCTGAGCCAATATAATTTCTCCCTATTGCTCTGGTTTCATAGTCATAGAGTCATAGACTCATTCAGTTTTACAGTACGGCAAGAGGCACTTCGGCCCATCGTGTCTGCACCGGCCATCAAGCCCTGTCTATTCTAATCCCATTTTCCAGCACTTGGTCCATAGCCTTGTATGCTATGGCGTTTCAAGTGCTCATCGAAATGCTTCTTGACAGTTGTGAGGGTTCCTGCCTCTACCACCCTTTCAGGCATTGAGTTCCAGATTCCAACCGCCCTCTGGGTGAAAAAGTCTTTCCTCAAATCCCCTTTAAACCTCCTGCCCTTTACCTTGAAACTATGCCCCTCCTTATTAAGGGGAAAAGTTCCTTTCTATCTACCTATTCTATGCCCCTCATAATTTTGTACACTTCAATCAAGTGCCCCACAACCTTCTCTGCTCTGAGGAAAACAACCCTAGACTGTCCAGTCTATCTTCATAGCTGAAGCGCTCCAGCCCAGGTAACATCCTGGTTAATCTCCTCTGCACCCTCTCCAATGCAATCACATCCTTCCTATAGTGTGGGGACCAGAACTGCACACAGTATTCCAGCTGTGGCGCAACTAGTGTTTTGTACAGCTCCATCATAACCTCCCTGCTCTTATATTCTATGCTGCGGTTAACAAAGGCAAGTATTCCATATGCCTTTTTAATCACATTATCTGTCTTCAGGGATCTATGTACATGCACACCAAGGTCCCTCTGATCCTCTGTCCTTCCTAGGGTCCTACCATTCATTGTGTATTCCCTTGCCTTGTTAATCCTCCCAAAATGGATCACCTCACACTTTTCAGTGTTAAATTATATTTGCCACTCTTCTGCCAATCTGACCAAACTATCTATATCATTCTGTAGCCTGAGGCTTCCCTCCTCGCTATTAATCACTACACCAGTATTCGTGTCATCTGCGAACTTACTGATCATATCTCCTACATTCATATCTAAGTCATGAATGGACACTACAAACAGCAAAGGACCCAACACCAATCCCTGTGGTACACCACTGGACACAGGCTTCCAGTCACAAAAACAACCGTCGACCATCACCCTCTGCCTCCTGGCATTAAGCCAATTTTGGATCCAATGTGCCAAATTGCCCTGGATCCCATGTACACTTACCTTCTTGACGAATACCCCATGCGGGACTTTGTCAAAAGCCTTACTGAAGTTCATGCAGACTACATCAACTGCACTACCCTCATCCACACACTTAGTCACACCCTCGAAAAATTCAATCAACTTGGTTAGACATGATCACCCCCGAACAAAGCTATGCTATTTATCCTCAATTAATGCTTCCCTCTCCAAGTGGAGACTAATTCTGTCCCTCAGAATGTTTTCCAATAATTTCCATACAACTGATGTTAGGCTCACTGGCCTGCAATTCTCTGGTTTATCCCTACTACCCTTCTTGTATAATGCTACTACGTTGGCTGTCCTCCAGTCCTCTGGCACTTTCCCTGTGGCCAGAGAGGTTCTGAAAATTTGTCTCAGAGCCCATGCAATGTCCTCCCTTGCCCCACACAGCAACCTGGGCCACATCTCGTCTGGGTCTGGGGATTCGCCCAATTTAAGCCCGCTAAAACCGCTAGTACCTCCTCTCTCTCAATACTAATTTGCTCAAGTATATCACAATCCCCCTGCCTGAATTCTATGACTGCATCGTCCTTCTCCATATTGATCACAGATGCAAAATATTAATTTACAACCACACCTACATCTACCAGGTCTACACACGGATTGCCACTTTCGTTCCTAATGGGCACTACTCTTTCCCTGGTTATCCTCTTTCCATTAATATAATTATAAACACCTTGGGATTTTCCTTTATCTTGCCTGCCAGTGGTTTTTCGTGCCCTCTCTTCGCTCTCCTAATTTTTTTTTACTCTATCCCCTGCACTTTCAAGCTCCACTAGGGCTTCCACCGCTTACACTCCTTTTTATCTGCCAAAAGCCTCCCTTTTTTTACTAATCCATTCTTCTATATCGCTTGACCTTCAGGGTTCCCTGGGCTTGTTGATCCCAGCCTTGACCTTTACGGGAACATGTTGGCGTTGTACTCTCTCTATTTCCCTTCTAAAAGAATCCCACTTTGGCCTGATCCTGCCTTATCATATTAAAATGGGATTTCCCCCAATTTAGAACCTTTATTTGCGGTGCATCTTTGTCCTTTTCCATTACTACCTTAAATCTCACCGAATTAAGGTCACTGTTACCAAAAGACTCTCCTACTGACACATTTACCACTTGACCGACTACATTCCCTAGACTTAAGTCCAGTACCACCCCCTCTCTTGTAGGACTTTCTGCATGCTGGCTCAAAAAGCTCTCCTGGATGCACTTTAAGAATTCTGCACACTCTAAGCCTTTCAGCCTCTGACTACCCCAGTTAATATTGGGGAAGTTGGAATCCCCTACTATTACTACCATATTATTTCTACACTTCTCTGAGATTCGCCTACATATCTGTTGCCCTATCTCCCACTGACCGTTTGGGGGCCTACAGTACACTGGCAGCAAAGTGCTTGCCCACTTTTTGTTTTTAAGTTCTACCCATATGGCCTCATTAGAGGAACCTGCTAAGATATCAACCCTCCTTACAGCAGTAATTGACTTCTTGATTAATATTGCGACACCCCATCCTCTTTTACACACCCCTCTCGCTCGTCTGAAGATTATATACTGCAGAATATTGAGCTGCCAGTCCTGCCCCTCCCTCAACTATGTCTCTGTGATAGCAACAATATTATACTCCCATGTGTTCATCAACACCTTCAATTCGTCTGCCTTACTCGCAAGACTCCTTGCATTAAAATAAATGCCATCCAGCCTTGCTATACTCTCTTTTGCCGTTAGTTATTTGGTCTGTCATCCAGGCTGACTTGTTTCTTCCTTTATATTTGACTATGCATCAACCTCTACTATAGCTCCACTCCGTACCCCATTCCCCTGCCAAGTTAGTTTAACCCCCCCCCAACAGTGTTAACAATCCTCCCCACATGTATGTGGGTCCCGTTCCGTTCAGGTGCAACCCGTTCGGCTTGTACATGTCCCACCTTCCCCAGAAGCAGACCCAGTGATCCAGGAAACTAAAGCCCTCCCTTCTGCACCAAATCTTTAGCCACACATTGAAATGCTCTGTCCTCTTATTCCTATACTCACTAGCATGTGGCACCGGGAGTAATCAAGATATTACAACCATCGAGGTCCTGCTTTTTTATCTGCTACCTAGCTCCCTAAATTGATGCTGCAGGGCCTCATCCCTCTCTCTTCCTATGTCATTGCTACCAATGTGAACAACGACGTCTGAATGTTCGCTCTCCCCCTTCAGAATGCCCTGCAGCTCTTCAGTGACATCTTTGACCCTGGCACCAGGGAGGCAACATACCATCCTGGAGTCATGTCTGAGGCCACAGAAAAGACTATCTGTTCCACTTACGGTAGAATTCCCTTTCACTATTGCTCTCCCACACATTTTCCGCCCCTCCAGTGCAGCTGAGCCACTCGTTGTGCCACGGACTTGGCTCTTGCTGCATTCCCCTGAGAAAACATCTCCCCCAGCAGTATCCAAAAGGGAAAATCTATTGGAGAGGGTGATGCACCCAGGGGCCTCCTGCACTACCTTCCTAGTTCTGTTACGCTGTTTGGCAGTCAATCATTTCCTGTCTGCCTGTGCGCTCTTTAGCTGCAGTGTGACCACCTCGTGAAATGTGCTATCCACGAAAATCTCAGCATTGCGGATGCTCCACATTGACTCCAACCGCAGCTCCAGCTCCGAAACGCAGATTTCGAGTAGCTGCAGCGGGAGACATTTCATGCACACGTGTTCGCCCTGGACACCGACTGTGTCCCTGACTTCCCACATAGCACAGGAGGAGCACTCCACGCTGCCGAGCTGCCCTGCCATGTCATACCATTCATTTACCCCCTTTACTTCCTTTAAATTAAATAATATTAAATACACTAGGGTCCTTACTTCCCTTTAAACACTACTTACACTAAACTAGAGACCTTTCTTTTACTTTAACGGTTGGACTGTAGAAATACACACCAGGTCCTACTTACCAATCAGCTCCTTCCCTGGTTGTGATGAAACTTTAGCGGTTTCGCAGTTGTTGTTGTTTGACTGCTCCTGCTCTCGGATTCTACCCTGCAGTCCTGTGACGTCACTCCTTGATTTTGCTGTTCTTGTGGAATTCGCCAGATTTGTATCTGCCTCCTCGCTGATGCTGCTGACTCCTCGCAGGTCCTTTACTAACGACGCCACCCCAACTCCTTTTCCTTTTTACCTCTACTTCCTAAATATCAAATATCCTTGAATATACAGCTCCCAGCCTTGTTCACACTGCAGCCATGTCTCCGTAATCGCAATATATCGTATCTGTTTACATCTATTTGCGTTGTTAATTCATCTACCTTATTACGAATGCTTCATGCATTCAGATACAATTCTTTAGAATTGTCTTTTTAACATTTTAACTTTTTTTTATTATGGCCCTATTTGTCTTATTAGCATTTGTCCTTACCTGGACCCTATTTGTTAATGCACTCTTTTGTTTGAATGCAGTAACCCTTCCTGACACAATCTGATTAACCTTACCCCAATCACATTCCTGCACTGTTTCCTTGTCTTTTCTCTTTAGCATTCTAGAAGGGGTGGTGGCTAGACTCTTGTTTGTTGGGGATAGTAATTGCCTAGTACTTGTGTGGTGCGAATGTTACCTGCCATTTATCAGCCCAAGCCTTAATGATGTCCAGGACTTGTTGCATGCGGGCATGGACTGCTTCATTTTCTGAGGTGTTGTAAAATGATACTCGACACTTTGCAATCATCAGCGAACATCCCAACTTAAGACCTTATGTTGGAGGGAAGGTCATTGATGTAACAGCTGAAGATGATTTGGCCTAGTACACTGCCCTGAGGCACTCCTGCAGCGATGTCCTGAGGCTTTGCTGATTGACCTCCAACCACCACAACAATCTTCCTTTGTGCTAGTTATGACTCCAGCCAGTGGAGAGTTTTCTCCCCGAATCCCATTGACTTAATGTTTACTAGGGCTTCTTGATGCTATAGTTGTTCAAATGCAAACTTGATATCAGGGGCAGTCACTCTCAACTCACCTTTGGAATTCAGCTCCTTTATCCATATTTGTACTGAGGCTGAAATGAGGCCTGGAACCGAGTGGTTCTGGCGGTACCTTACTGAGCATCGGTGAGCAGGTTATTGGTGAGTAAGTGCCACTTCATAGCACTTTCGATGAGACCTTCCATCACTTTGCTGATGATTGAGAGTAGACTGATGGGGCAGTAATTGGCAGGTTAGGATTTGTCATGATTTTTGTGGACAGGACACACCTGGGCATTTTTCCACATTGTCGGGTAGCTGCCAGTGCTGCAAGCTGTGGGAGACAGATAGAGAGAAATATGGTGGGAGATAGAGAGAAGGCAACAGCCCCGGGGTCGGTGGGAGAGACAGACCGATGAGGTGAGAGAGGGATGGAGACAGACTTGGTGACTGTAGATGGTTGGTGACACACAGAGACAGATGGTGGAAACAAACGGGAGGAGGCAGAATGGAGAGACTGACAGAAGTGAGACAAAGAGCGACTGAAGAGACTAACAGGGTGACAGAAATAGATCAAACTGGATTGAGACAGAATGAGATAGACAGATGGGAACTTAGACGGGGGAGACAGACGGGATGAAATACAATGGCTTGACAGAAGGAGGGGCAGACCGGCGGGGGAGACTGATGCTGGGCAGACAGATGGGATGGGACAGAGGGAGAGACAGAAAGAGACAGATGGTGCAGACTGTCGGGGGAGACTCCGAAAGAGAGACAGAGACAGACGTGGTTAGGAAGACGGTGGAGAGACCGATAGAATGAGAGGCAGACCAGTGGGCAGGTTGATATGGACGGGGGAGGGAGACTGATGGTGATAAATGGGGATATACAGAAGCGGCGCGAAGCAGGCGGAAGGGGTGGGGGAGACATTGAGAGAGAGAGAGACGGGGAGAAACATGGGGAGACAGTCGGGTAAGACAGAGAGTGAGAGAGAAACAAAAATTGTAGACAGATAAAGAGACAGGCACTGTGACACAGACAGGGAGACAGACTGGAGGGACATAGACACAATGCCTAGAAATTCGGTATAGCCGCGTTTGGGATGCTAGTCCTGGTGATGTGCAAAGTTTAGTGCCAGGCGCAATTTAGCGCCACCTAACGCGATATTGGGTTGCAGCTCCCCTAAAGGTGATTGCGGCACTAAATCAGGCGCTGCACGCTACTCTTAAGGCGCTAACCCGGCGGCGCAACCCAATTTTGCGGCGGCGGGGTGCAGCGAAGGTGCTGTCAATAATAATTTTCCCTGAGACACACTGGCGCCGGCCAGCTCTTAAAGGGGCAGGTCAATTGGCATCACCAGACACACTCACTGCCTTGTAGGCCTTCAAAGCGGTGGGAGCCTGCCTGTGGCGCACCAGCCTAGCAAGACATGGAAAGGGTGAGGCAGAGGGTGGAATGCCTCACTGATGGGGCATTGGATGCTTTGGTTGGCGCAATGGAATCAAGGCCAAGGAAGATGGTCGGAATGTGATTTATGTTTTGGACAGTCTCCTGGGTGTGAGAGGCAGTTATGTGTCAATGTATTAGTTTTGCTTTCTGTTGCCATAGATTTCTCATGTTTGAAGGAACCACATTTTGTGCAAAGATACACTTTCTTCATTTACAATGGCCATGCCTGCTATTTACATATATCTTGCCCTTCACAGGCTTGGGGGTATCAGACCGGTTCCATTCCTGTTCTTGGAATGGCAGCAAGCATTCCGTGAGAGGGGCCTATAAGCTACTTCTGATCAGCCTCCGACGTGCTGCCTGAGAAGAGCCGCTCGCGTGGAAGTTCAGGCCAGCAGGCATCTTCTCAGCCACTGACAGAGATGTCCTGCACCTTATCTGAGGCTGCAGATCTGGCTGAAGCAACTGGCACAGCTCAGTCACCACCTCCTTTCTAAATTGCAGCCTTCTGACACACTGCTCCTCCGGCATGTTCATGCAGGAAAACTGCTGTTGGAAAACACTGCCAGTGTAAGGTCTGCTGTGGCGACGTCTGTTGGCACTCCTCCGTCTGGCCATGCCCGCCCCCCATCTCCCAGCGTCTCAGTGCCCTTTCCAGATGATTCAGCAGCATGACATTCCCCTCCAATGCAGCCCCCATAATAAGTGCACACAGGAAGGTTCCCCGTTGTCAAGGCTCACCAACAGCAAGGTGATGGTCAGAAGGCTGAAGATCGTCTGCCTGCGCTGGCTCAGTGGTCAAATGGCTCTCAGTGTGCAGCTCAGCAACTCTTTGTAGCTCTCGATGAAGTTGTGCTCCAAAAATGGCTGCCGCTTTTAAACCACACCCGTCCCCTTTAAATACCGCTCCTCCAGCCCGAGAGTGACTTGGTAAGGTTCCAGGTAAGCTATCACTATTAGTGCCAGGCGCTACGGAGCGGGGCGCCACTGAATTTCCGGTCCGTGGCGCCCAAAAGGCGTTGCACGCTCAAATGACGTCATAATCAGCCTGCGCCCATGAGCGGGCGCTAAGATTTAGCACCGGCGCTAAATGCATGCTCAATATGGGGTGAGGCGCTAGGCGCCTTGTGCCCACCCGGAAATTAGCTGGCGCCCCACACCTCGGCATCTTTAGGCGTCAATCGGTGGCGCTAACAACCAAATTTCTCCCCTTCAATGTTTTCAAGTGGAGAATGTTCAGCCACTTGAGGGACATAAACTTGCAGGGCTACGGGGACAGAGCGGGCGAATGGAACTGATTTGATGGCTCTACAGAGACCCGTCACGGGCTCAATGGGCCGAATGGCTTCCTGCTGTGACTTTATGTCTCTATCATTCCAAGACTCCTCACTGAGACAGTCTGATATATGCCATAACCCTCACTGTAACCTTCAGATATAATCCACAGCTGTCAATCTAAATCTCTGATATACGCCACACCACTAACTGTGATCCGTTGATATATCCCACAGCTCTCACTGGAAAACTCTGATATACCCCACACCCCTCACTGTAACACTCTGACTTTTCCCACACCCCTCACTGTAGCACTCTGATATACCCCACACCTCTCACTGTAACACTCTGATATACCACACACCCCTCACTGTAACACTCTGATATATCTCACACCCCTCACTGTAAAACGCTGATATACACCGCACCTCTCACTGTAACACTCTGATATACCCCACACCCCTCACTGTAACACTCTGACTTTTCCCACATCCCTCACTGTTAAACGCTGATATACCCCACACCCCTCACTGTAACACTCTGATATACCCCACACCCCTCACTGTAACACTCTGATTTATCACACACCCCTCACTGTAACACTCTGCTATATACCACACCCCTCACTGGAGCACTCTGATATACACCACGCCACTCACTGTAACACGCTGATATACCCCACACCTCTCACTGGAACACTCTGATATACCCCACACCCCTCACTGTAACACGCTGATATACCCAACATCTCTCACTGTAACACTCTGATATATACCACACCTCTCACTGTAACAATCACATATGCCCCACACCCCTCACTGTAACACTCTGATATATCCCACACCCCTCACTGTAACACTCTGATATACCCCACACCCCTCACTGTAACACTCTGATATATCCCACACCCCTCACTGTAACACTCTGATACACACCACGCCCCTCACTGTAACACTCTGACTTTTCCGACACCCCTCACTATAACACGCTGATATACCGCACACCTCTCACTGTAAGACTCTGATAAACACCACGCCCCTGACTGGAATACTCTGATATACCCCACACCCCTCACTGAAACACTCTTATATACCCCACACCCCTCAATGTAACACTCTGATATACCCCACACCTCTCACTGTAACACGCTGATATACCCCACACCTCTCACTGTAACTCTCTGATATACCCCACAACCCTCACTGTAACACTCTGATATACCCCACACCCCTCACTGTAACACGCTGATATACCCACACCCCTCACTGTAACACTCTGATATACGCCACACCCGTCAATGTAACACGCTGATATACCCCACACCTCTCACTGTAACACTCTGATATACCCCACACCTCTCACTGTAACACACTGATATACCCCACACCTCTCACTGTAACACTCTGATATACACCACACCTCTCACTGTAACACGCTGATATACTCCACACCTCTCACTGTAACACTCTGATATACCCCACACCCCTCACTGTAACACTCTGATATACCACACACCTCTCACTGGAACACTCTGATATACCCCACACCCCTCACTGTAACAGCCTGATATACACCACACGCCTAACTGTAACATGCTGATATACCCCACACCCCTCACTGTAACACTCTGATATAACCCACACCTCTCACTATAACACTCTGATATACACCACGCCCCTCACTGTAACACTCTGATATACCCCACACTCCTCACTGTAACACGCTGATATACCCCACACCTCTCACTGTAACACGCTGATATACCCCACACCTCTCATTATAACACTCTGATGTACCCCACACCTCTCACTGTTACACGCAGATATACCCCACACCCCTCACTGTAACACTCTGATATACCCCACACCCCTCACTTTAACACTCTGATATACCCCACACCCCTCACTGTAACACTCTGATATACACCACACCTCTCACTGTAACACTCTGATATACCCCACACCTCTGACTGTAACACGCTGATACACCCCACACCTCTCACTGTAACACTCTGATATACCCCACATCTCTCACTGTAACACTCTGATATACACCACAACTCTCACTGTAACACTCTGATATACACCACGCCCCTCACTGTAAAACTCTGATATTCCCCACACCCCTCACTGTAACACACTGATATACCCCACACCTCTCACCGTAACACTCTGATACACCCCACACCTCTCACTGTAACACTCTGATACACCCCACACCTCTCACCGTAAAACTCTGATACACCCCACACCTCTCACTATAACACTCTGATATACCCCACACCTCTCACTGTAACACTCTGATATACACCACACCTCTCACTGTAACACTCTGATATACCCCACACCTCTGACTGTAACACGCTGATACACCCCACACCTCTCACTGTAACACTCTGATATACCCCACATCTCTCACTGTAACACTCTGATATACACCACAACTCTCACTGTAACACTCTGATATACACCACGCCCCTCACTGTAAAACTCTGATATTCCCCACACCCCTCACTGTAACACACTGATATACCCCACACCTCTCACCGTAACACTCTGATACACCCCACACCTCTCACTGTAACACTCTGATATACACCACACCTCTCACTGTAACACGCTGATATACCCCACACCTCTCACTGTAACACGATGATATACCCCACACCCCTCACTGTAAAACGCTGATATACACCACACCTCTCACTGTAACACTCTGATATACCCCACACCCCTCACTGTAACACTCTGACTATTCCCACACCCCTCACTGTTAAACGCTGATATACACCACACCCCTCACTGTAACACTCTGATATACCCCACACCCCTCACTGTAACACTCTGATATACCCCACACCTCTCACTGGAACACTCTGATATACCCCACACCCCTCACTGTAACAGCCTGATATACACCACACGCCTAACTGTAACATGCTGATATACCCCACACCCCTCACTGTAACACTCTGATATAACCCACACCTCTCACTATAACACTCTGATATACACCACGCCCCTCACTGTAACACTCTGATATACCCCACACTCCTCACTGTAACACGCTGATATACCCCACACCTCTCACTGTAACACGCTGATATACCCCACACCTCTCATTATAACACTCTGATGTACCCCACACCTCTCACTGTTACACGCAGATATACCCCACACCCCTCACTGTAACACTCTGATATACCCCACACCCCTCACTTTAACACTCTGATATACCCCACACCCCTCACTGTAACACTCTGATATACACCACACCTCTCACTGTAACACTCTGATATACCCCACACCTCTGACTGTAACACGCTGATACACCCCACACCTCTCACTGTAACACTCTGATATACCCCACATCTCTCACTGTAACACTCTGATATACACCACAACTCTCACTGTAACACTCTGATATACACCACGCCCCTCACTGTAAAACTCTGATATTCCCCACACCCCTCACTGTAACACACTGATATACCCCACACCTCTCACCGTAACACTCTGATACACCCCACACCTCTCACTGTAACACTCTGATACACCCCACACCTCTCACCGTAAAACTCTGATACACCCCACACCTCTCACTATAACACTCTGATATACCCCACACCTCTCACTGTAACACTCTGATATACACCACACCTCTCACTGTAACACTCTGATATACCCCACACCTCTGACTGTAACACGCTGATACACCCCACACCTCTCACTGTAACACTCTGATATACCCCACATCTCTCACTGTAACACTCTGATATACACCACAACTCTCACTGTAACACTCTGATATACACCACGCCCCTCACTGTAAAACTCTGATATTCCCCACACCCCTCACTGTAACACACTGATATACCCCACACCTCTCACCGTAACACTCTGATACACCCCACACCTCTCACTGTAATACTCTGATATACACCACACCTCTCACTGTAACACGCTGATATACCCCACACCTCTCACTGTAACACGCTGATATACCCCACACCCCTCACTGTAAAACGCTGATATACACCACACCTCTCACTGTAACACTCTGATATACCCCACACCCCTCACTGTAACACTCTGACTATTCCCACACCCCTCACTGTTAAACGCTGATATACACCACACCCCTCACTGTAACACTCTGATATAACCCACACCCCTCACTGTAACACACTGATTTATCACACACCCCTCACTGTAACACTCTGATATATACCACACCACTCACTGGAGCACTCTGATATACACCACGCCACTCACTGTAACACGCTGATATACCCCACACCTCTCACTGGAACACTCTGATATACCCCACACCCCTCACTGTAACACGCTGATATACCCAACATCTCTCACTGTAACACTCTGATATATACCTCACCTCTCACTGTAACAATCTGATATACCCCACAACCCTCACTGTAACACTCTGATATATCCCACACCCCTCACTGTAACACTCTGATATACCCCACACCCCTCACTGTAACACTCTGATATATCCCACACCCCTCACTGTAACACTCCGATACACACCAAGCCCCTCACTGTAACACTCTGACTTTTCCGACACCCCTCACTATAACACGCTGATATACCGCACACCTCTCACTGTAAGACTCTGATATA
The DNA here is from genome assembly GCF_052327205.1 of Somniosus microcephalus. Classification (NCBI taxonomy): domain Eukaryota; kingdom Metazoa; phylum Chordata; class Chondrichthyes; order Squaliformes; family Somniosidae; genus Somniosus; species Somniosus microcephalus. The sequence goes on along the minus strand of NW_028225181.1, from coordinate 48,802,499 downwards.
CACCACGCCCCTGACTGGAACACTCTGATATACCCCACACCCCTCACTGAAAGACTCTTATATACCCCACACCCCTCAATGTAACACTCTGATATACCCCACACCTCTCACTGTAACACGCTGATATACCCCACACCTCTCACTGTAACACTCTGATATACCCCACAACCTTCACTGTAACACTCTGATATACCCCACACCCCTCACTGTAACACGCTGATATACCCCACACCCCTCACTGTAACACTCTGATATACCCCACACCCCTCACTGTAACACGCTGATATACCCCACACCTCTCACTGTAACACTCTGATATACCCCACACCTCTCACTGTAACACACTGTTTTACCCCACACCTCTCACTGTGACACTCTGATATACACCACACCTCTCACTGTAACACGCTGAAATACCCCACACCTCTCACTGTAACACTCTGATATATCCCACACCCCTCACTGTAACACTCTGATAGACCCCACACCTCTCACTGGAACACTCTGATATACCCCACACCCCTCACTGTAACAGCCTGATATACACCACACACCTAACTGTAACATGCTGATATACCCCACACCCCTCACTGTAACACTCTGATATAACCCACACCTCTCACTATAACACTGTGATATACACCACGCCCCTCACTGTAACACTCTGATATACCCCACACCCCTCACTGTAACACGCTGATATACCCCACACCTCTCACTTTAACACGCTGATATACCCCACACCTCTCATTATAACACTCTGATGTACCCCACACCTCTCACTGTTACACGCAGATATACCCCACACCCCTCACTGTAACACTCTGATATACCCCACACCCCTCACTTTAACACTCTGATATACCCACACCTCTCACTATAACACTCTGATATACCCCACACCTCTCACTGTAACACTCTGATATACCCCACACCTCTCACTGTAACACTCTGATATACCCCACACCTCTGACTGTAACACGCTGATACACCCCACACCTCTCACTGTAACACTCTGATATACCCCACACCTCTCACTGTAACACTCTGATATACACCACAACTCTCACTGTAACACTCTGATATACACCACACCTCTCACTGTAACACACTGATATAATCCACACCCCTCACTGTAACACTCTGATATACACCACACCCCTCACTGTAACACGCTGATATACCCCACACCTCTCACTGTAACACGCTGATATACCCCACACCTCTCACTGTAACACACTGATGTATCCACACCTCTCACTGTAACACTCTGATATACACCACACCTCTCACTGTAACACGCTGATAGACCCCACACCCCTCACAGTAACACTCTGAAATACCCCACACCCCTCACTGTAACACTCTGATATACCCCACACCACTCACTGTAACACTCTGATATACCCCACACTTCTCACTGTAACACGCTGATATACACCACACTCCTCACTGTAACACTCTGATATACCCCACACCTCTCACTGTAACACTCTGATATACCCCACGCCCCTCACTGTAACACGCTGATATACCCCACACCCCTCACTGTAACACTCTGATATACCCCACACCTCTCACAGTAACACTCTGATATACCCCACGCCCCTCACTGTAACACTCTGATATACCCCAAACCTCTCACTCTAACTCGCTGCTATACCCCACACCTCTCACTGTAACAATCTGATATACCCCACACCTCTCACTGTAACACTCTGATATACACCACACCGCTCACTTTAACACTCTGATATACACCACGCCGCTCACTGTAACACTCTGATATACCCCACACCCCTCACTGTAACCCTCTGATTTACCCCACACCTGTCACTGTAACACTCTGATATACCCCACACCTCTCAATGTAACACTCTGATATACCCCACACCCCTCACTGTAACACACTGATATATCCCACACCCCTCACTGTAACACTCTGATACACCCCAAACCTCTCAATCTAACTCGCTGCTATCCCTCACACCTGTCACTGTAACAATCTGAATTACCCCACACCTCTCACTGTAACACTCTGATATACACCACACCGCTCACTGTAACACTCTGATATACACCACGCCGCTCACTGTAACACTCTGATATACCCCACACCCCTCACTGTAACCCTCTGATATACCCCACACCTCTCAATGTAACACGCTGATATACCCCACACCCCTCACTGTAACACACTGATATATCCCACACCCCTCACTATAACATTCTGATATACCCCACAACTCCCACTGTTACACTCTGATATACCCCACACCCCTAACTGTAACACACTGATATACCCCACACCCCTCACTGTAACACTCTGATATACCCCACACCCCTCACTGTAACACGCTGATATACCCCACACCCCTCACTGTAACTCTCTGATATACCCCACACCCCTCACTGTTACACTCTGATATACCCCACACCTCTCACTGTGACACTCTGATATACCCCACATCTCTCACTGTAACACTCTGATATACCCCACACCCCTCAATGTAACACGCTGATATACTCCACGCCTCTCAATGTAACACTCTGATATACCCCACACCCCTCACTGCAACACTCTGATATACCCCACACCTCTCACTGTAACACTCTGATATACCCCACACCTCTCACTGTAACTCTCTGATATGCCCCACACCCCTCACTGTAACACTCTGATATAACCCACACCTCTCACTGTAACACACTGATATACCCCACACCTCTCACTGTAACGCTCTGATATACCCCACACCCCTCACTTTAACACTCTGATATACCCCACACCCCTCACTGTAACACGCTGATATACTCCACACCCCTCACTGTAATACTCTGATATACCCCACACCCCTCACTGTAACACTCTGATACACCCCACACCCCTCACTGTAACACTCTGATATACCCCACATCTCTCACTGTAACACTCTGATATACCCCACACCCCTCACTGTAACACGCTGATATAATCCACACCTCTCACTGTAACACTCTGATATACCCCACACCGCTCACTGTAACACACTGATATACTGCACACCCCTCACTGTAACACTCTGATATACCCCACACCCCTCACTGTAACACTCTGATATACACCACGCCCCTCACTGTAACACTCTGATATACCCCACACCTCTCACTGTAACACTCTAATATACCCCACACCTCTCACTCTAACACTCTGATATAGCCAACACCTCTCACTGTAACACTCTGATATACTCCACACCTCTCACTGTAACACGCTGATATACCCCACACCTCTCACTGTAACACGCTGATATACCCCACACCTCTCACTGTAACACACTGATGTACCCACACCTCTCACTGTAACACTCTGATATACACCACACCTCTCACTGTAACACGCTGATAGACTCCACACCCCTCACAGTAACACTCTGAAATACCCCACACCCCTCACTGTAACACTCTGATATACCCCAAACCCCTCACTGTAACACTCTGATATACCCCACACTTCTCACTGTAACACGCTGATATACACCACACTCCTCACTGTAACACTCTGATATACCCCACACCTCTCACTGTAACACTCTGATATACCCCACACCCCTCACTGTAACACGCTGTTATACCCCACACCCCTCACTGTAACACTCTGATATACCCCACACCTCTCACTGTAACATTCTGATATAACCCACACCTCTCACTGTAACACTCTAATATACCCCACACCTCTCACTGTAACACACTGTTATACCCCACACCCCTCACGGTAACACACTGATATACCCCACACCCCTCACTGTAACAATCTGATACACCCCACACCCCTCACTGTAACACGCTGATATACCCCACACCCCTCACTGTAACACTCTGATATACCCCACACCTCTCACTGTAACCCACTGATATACCCACACCCCTCACTGTAACACTCTGATATACAACGCACCTCTCACTGCAACACTTTGATATACAACGCACCTCTCACTGCAACACTCTGATATACCCCACGCCCCGCACTGTAACACTCTGATATACCCCAAACCTCTCACTCTAACTCGCTTCTATACCCCACACCTCTCACTGTAACAATCTGATATACTCCACACCTCTCACAGTAACACTCTGACATACAACACACCGCTCACTGTAACACTCTGATATACACCACGCCGCTCACTGTAACACTCTGATATACCTCACACCCCTCACTGTAACCCTCTGATATACCCCACACCTGTCACTGTAACACTCTGATATACCCCACACCTCTCAATGTAACACTCTGATATACCCCACACCCCTCACTGTAACACACTGATATATCCCACACCCCTTACTGTAACACTCTGATATACCCCAAACCTCTCACTCTAACTCGCTGCTACACCCCACACCTCTCACTGTAACAATCTGATATACCCCACACCTCTCACTGTAACACACTGATATACACCACACCGCTCACTGTAACACTCTGATATACACCACGCCGCTCACTGTAACACTCTGATATACCCCACACCTCTCACTGTAACCCTCTGATATACCCCACACCTGTCACTGCAACACTCTGATATACCCCACACCTCTCAATGTAACACTCTGATATACCCCACACCCCTCACTTTAACACACTGATATATCCCACACCCCTCACTGTAACACTCTGATATACCCCACACCTCTCACTGTTACACTCTGATATACCCCACACCCCTAACTGTAACACACTGATATACCCCACACCCCTCACTGTAACACTCTGATATACCCCACACCCCTCACTGTAAAACTCTGATATAACCCAGACCTCTCACTGTGACACTCTGATATACCCCACATTTCTCACTGTAACAATCTGATATACCCCACACCCCTCAATGTAACACGCTGATATACTCCACACCTCTCAATGTAACACTCTGATATACTCCACACCCCTCACTGTAACACTCTGATATACCCCAAACGTCTCACTGTCACACTCTGATATACCCCACACCTCTCACTGAAACTCTCTGATATGCCCCACACCCCTCACTGTAACACTCTGATATAACCCACACCTCTCACTGTAACACACTGATATACTCCACACCTCTCACTGTAACGCTCTGATATACCCCACACCCCTCACTTTAACACTCTGATATACCCCACACCCCTCACTGTAACACGCTGATATACTCCACACCCCTCACTGTAATACTCTGATATACCCCACACCCCTAACTGTAACACTCTGATATACCCCACACCTATCACTGTAACACTCTGATATACCCCACATCTCTCACTGTAACACTCTGATACACCCCACACCCCTCACTGTAACACGCTGATATACACCACACCTCTCACTGTAACACTCTGATATACCCCACAACCCTCACTGTAACACACTGATATACTGCACACCCCTCACTGTAACACTCTGATATACCCCACACCCCTCACTGTAACACTCTGGTATACACCACGCCCCTCACTGTAACACTCTGATATACACCACACCTCTCACTGTAACACTCTAATATAGCCGACACCTCTCACTGTAACACTCTGATATAGCCAACACCTCTCACTGTAACACTCTGATATACTCCACACCTCTCACTGTAACACTCTGATATACCCCACACCTCTCACTGTAACACTCTGATATACAAAACGCCCCTCACTGTAACACTCTGATATATCACACTCCCCTCACTTAAAACGCTGATATACCCCACACCTCTCACTGTAACACTCTAATATACCCCACACCCCTCACTGTAACACTCTGACCTTTCCCACACCCCTCACTGTTAAACGCTGATATACCCCACAACCCTCACTGTAACACTCTGATATACCCCACACCCCTCACTGTAACACTCTGATTTTTCCCACATCCCTCACTGTAACACTCTGATATATATCACACCCCTCACTGGAACACCCTAATATACACCACGCCCCTCACTGTAACACTCTGATATACCCCACACCTCTCACTGTGACACTCTGATATACACCACATCTCTCACTGTAACACTCTGATATACCCCACACCCCTCAATGTAACATGCTGATATACTCCACACCTCTCAATGTAACACTCTGATATACCCCACACCCCTCACTGTAACACTCTGATATACCCCACACCTCTCACTGTAATACTCTGATATACCCCACACCTCTCACTGTAACTCTCTGATATGCCCCACACCCCTCACTGTAACACTCTGTTATAACCCATACCTCTCACTGGAACACACTGATATACCCCACACCTCTCACTGTAACGCTCTGATATACCCCACACCCCTCACAGTAACACTCTGACATACACCACACCGCTCACTGTAACACTCTGATATACACCACGCCGCTCACTGTAACACTCTGATATACCCCACACCCCTCACTGTAACCCTCTGATATACCCCACACCTCTCACTGTAACACTCTGATACACCCCACACCTCTCAATGTAACACTCTGATATACCCCACACCCCTCACTGTAACACACTGTTATATCCCACACCCCTCACTGTAACACTCTGATATACCCCAAACCTCTCACTCTAACTCGCTGCTGCACCCCACACCTCTCACTGTAACAATCTGATATACCCGACACCTCTCACTGTAACACACTGATATACATCACACCGCTCACTGTAACACTCTGATATACAGCACGCCGCTCACTGTAACACACTGATATACCCCACACCCCTCACTGTAACCCTCTGATATACCCCACACCTGTCACTTTAACACTCTGATATACCCTACACCTCTCAATGTAACACTCTGATATACCCCACACCCCTCACTGTAACACACTGATATATCCCACACCCCTCACTGTAACACTCTGATATACCCCACACCTCTCACTGTCACACTCTGATATACCCCACACCTCTCACTGTAACTCTCTGATATGCCCCACACCCCTCACTGTAACACTCTGATATAACCCACACCTCTCACTGTAACACGCTGATATACTCCACACCCCTCACTGTAATACTCTGATATACCCCACACCCCTCACTGTAACACTCTGATATACCCCACACCTATCACTGTAACACTCTGATATACCCCACATCTCTCACTGTAACACTCTGATACACCCCACACCCCTCACTGTAACACGCTGATATACACCACACCTCTCACTGTAACACTCTGATATACCCCACAACCCTCACTGTAACACACTGATATACTGCACACCCCTCACTGTAACACTCTGATATACCCCACACCCCTCACTGTAACACTCTGGTATACACCACGCCCCTCACTGTAACACTCTGATATACACCACACCTCTCACTGTAACACTCTAATATAGCCGACACCTCTCACTGTAACACTCTGATATAGCCAACACCTCTCACTGTAACGCTCTGATATACTCCACACCTCTCACTGTAACACTCTGATATACCCCACACCTCTCACTGTAACACTCTGATATACAAAACGCCCCTCACTGTAACACTCTGATATATCACACTCCCCTCACTTAAAACGCTGATATACCCCACACCTCTCACTGTAACACTCTAATATACCCCACACCCCTCACTGTAACACTCTGACCTTTCCCACACCCCTCACTGTTAAACGCTGATATACCCCACAACCCTCACTGTAACACTCTGATATACCCCACACCCCTCACTGTAACACTCTGATTTTTCCCACATCCCTCACTGTAACACTCTGATATATATCACACCCCTCACTGGAACACCCTAATATACACCACGCCCCTCACTGTAACACTCTGATATACCCCACACCTCTCACTGTGACACTCTGATATACACCACATCTCTCACTGTAACACTCTGATATACCCCACACCCCTCAATGTAACACGCTGATATACTCCACACCTCTCAATGTAACACTCTGATATACCCCACACCCCTCACTGTAACACTCTGATATACCCCACACCTCTCACTGTAATACTCTGATATACCCCACACCTCTCACTGTAACTCTCTGATATGCCCCACACCCCTCACTGTAACACTCTGTTATAACCCACACCTCTCACTGGAACACACTGATATACCCCACACCTCTCACTGTAACGCTCTGATATACCCCACACCCCTCACAGTAACACTCTGACATACACCACACCGCTCACTGTAACACTCTGATATACACCACGCCGCTCACTGTAACACTCTGATATACCCCACACCCCTCACTGTAACCCTCTGATATACCCCACACCTATCACTGTAACACTCTGATATACCCCACATCTCTCACTGTAACACTCTGATACACCCCACACCCCTCACTGTAACACGCTGATATACACCACACCTCTCACTGTAACACTCTGATATGCCCCACAACCCTCACTGTAACACACTGATATACTGCACACCCCTCACTGTAACACTCTGATATACCCCACACCCCTCACTGTAACACTCTGGTATACACCACGCCCCTCACTGTAACACTCTGATATACACCACACCTCTCACTGTAACACTCTAATATAGCCGACACCTCTCACTGTAACACTCTGATATAGCCAACACCTCTCACTGTAACACTCTGATATACTCCACACCTCTCACTGTAACACTCTGATATACCCCACACCTCTCACTGTAACACTCTGATATACAAAACGCCCCTCACTGTAACACTCTGATATATCACACTCCCCTCACTTAAAACGCTGATATACCCCACACCTCTCACTGTAACACTCTAATATACCCCACACCCCTCACTGTAACACTCTGACCTTTCCCACACCCCTCACTGTTAAACGCTGATATACCCCACAACCCTCACTGTAACACTCTGATATACCCCACACCCCTCACTGTAACACTCTGATTTTTCCCACATCCCTCACTGTAACACTCTGATATATATCACACCCCTCACTGGAACACCCTAATATACACCACGCCCCTCACTGTAACACTCTGATATACCCCACACCTCTCACTGTGACACTCTGATATACACCACATCTCTCACTGTAACACTCTGATATACCCCACACCCCTCAATGTAACACGCTGATATACTCCACACCTCTCAATGTAACACTCTGATATACCCCACACCCCTCACTGTAACACTCTGATATACCCCACACCTCTCACTGTAATACTCTGATATACCCCACACCTCTCACTGTAACTCTCTGATATGCCCCACACCCCTCACTGTAACACTCTGTTATAACCCATACCTCTCACTGGAACACACTGATATACCCCACACCTCTCACTGTAACGCTCTGATATACCCCACACCCCTCACAGTAACACTCTGACATACACCACACCGCTCACTGTAACACTCTGATATACACCACGCCGCTCACTGTAACACTCTGATATACCCCACACCCCTCACTGTAACCCTCTGATATACCCCACACCTCTCACTGTAACACTCTGATACACCCCACACCTCTCAATGTAACACTCTGATATACCCCACACCCCTCACTGTAACACACTGTTATATCCCACACCCCTCACTGTAACACTCTGATATACCCCAAACCTCTCACTCTAACTCGCTGCTGCACCCCACACCTCTCACTGTAACAATCTGATATACCCGACACCTCTCACTGTAACACACTGATATACATCACACCGCTCACTGTAACACTCTGATATACAGCACGCCGCTCACTGTAACACACTGATATACCCCACACCCCTCACTGTAACCCTCTGATATACCCCACACCTGTCACTTTAACACTCTGATATACCCTACACCTCTCAATGTAACACTCTGATATACCCCACACCCCTCACTGTAACACACTGATATATCCCACACCCCTCACTGTAACACTCTGATATACCCCACACCTCTCACTGTCACACTCTGATATACCCCACACCTCTCACTGTAACTCTCTGATATGCCCCACACCCCTCACTGTAACACTCTGATATAACCCACACCTCTCACTGTAACACGCTGATATACTCCACACCCCTCACTGTAATACTCTGATATACCCCACACCCCTCACTGTAACACTCTGAAATAACCCCACACCTATCACTGTAACACTCTGATATACCCCACATCTCTCACTGTAACACTCTGATACACCCCACACCCCTCACTGTAACACGCTGATATACACCACACCTCTCACTGTAACACTCTGATATACCCCACAACCCTCACTGTAACACACTGATATACTGCACACCCCTCACTGTAACACTCTGATATACCCCACACCCCTCACTGTAACACTCTGGTATACACCACGCCCCTCACTGTAACACTCTGATATACACCACACCTCTCACTGTAACACTCTAATATAGCCGACACCTCTCACTGTAACACTCTGATATAGCCAACACCTCTCACTGTAACACTCTGATATACTCCACACCTCTCACTGTAACACTCTGATATACCCCACACCTCTCACTGTAACACTCTGATATACAAAACGCCCCTCACTGTAACACTCTGATATATCACACTCCCCTCACTTAAAACGCTGATATACCCCACACCTCTCACTGTAACACTCTAATATACCCCACACCCCTCACTGTAACACTCTGACCTTTCCCACACCCCTCACTGTTAAACGCTGATATACCCCACAACCCTCACTGTAACACTCTGATATACCCCACACCCCTCACTGTAACACTCTGATTTTTCCCACATCCCTCACTGTAACACTCTGATATATATCACACCCCTCACTGGAACACCCTAATATACACCACGCCCCTCACTGTAACACTCTGATATACCCCACACCTCTCACTGTGACACTCTGATATACACCACATCTCTCACTGTAACACTCTGATATACCCCACACCCCTCAATGTAACACGCTGATATACTCCACACCTCTCAATGTAACACTCTGATATACCCCACACCCCTCACTGTAACACTCTGATATACCCCACACCTCTCACTGTAATACTCTGATATACCCCACACCTCTCACTGTAACTCTCTGATATGCCCCACACCCCTCACTGTAACACTCTGTTATAACCCATACCTCTCACTGGAACACACTGATATACCCCACACCTCTCACTGTAACGCTCTGATATACCCCACACCCCTCACAGTAACACTCTGACATACACCACACCGCTCACTGTAACACTCTGATATACACCACGCCGCTCACTGTAACACTCTGATATACCCCACACCCCTCACTGTAACCCTCTGATATACCCCACACCTCTCACTGTAACACTCTGATACACCCCACACCTCTCAATGTAACACTCTGATATACCCCACACCCCTCACTGTAACACACTGTTATATCCCACACCCCTCACTGTAACACTCTGATATACCCCAAACCTCTCACTCTAACTCGCTGCTGCACCCCACACCTCTCACTGTAACAATCTGATATACCCGACACCTCTCACTGTAACACACTGATATACATCACACCGCTCACTGTAACACTCTGATATACAGCACGCCGCTCACTGTAACACACTGATATACCCCACACCCCTCACTGTAACCCTCTGATATACCCCACACCTGTCACTTTAACACTCTGATATACCCTACACCTCTCAATGTAACACTCTGATATACCCCACACCCCTCACTGTAACACACTGATATATCCCACACCCCTCACTGTAACACTCTGATATACCCCACACCTCTCACTGTCACACTCTGATATACCCCACACCTCTCACTGTAACTCTCTGATATGCCCCACACCCCTCACTGTAACACTCTGATATAACCCACACCTCTCACTGTAACACGCTGATATACTCCACACCCCTCACTGTAATACTCTGATATACCCCACACCCCTCACTGTAACACTCTGAAATAACCCCACACCTATCACTGTAACACTCTGATATACCCCACATCTCTCACTGTAACACTCTGATACACCCCACACCCCTCACTGTAACACGCTGATATACACCACACCTCTCACTGTAACACTCTGATATACCCCACAACCCTCACTGTAACACACTGATATACTGCACACCCCTCACTGTAAAACTCTGATATACCCCACACCCTCACTGTAACACTCTGGTATACACCACGCCCCTCACTGTAACACTCTGATATACACCACACCTCTCACTGTAACACTCTAATATAGCCGACACCTCTCACTGTAACACTCTGATATAGCCAACACCTCTCACTGTAACACTCTGATATACTCCACACCTCTCACTGTAACACTCTGATATACCCCACACCTCTCACTGTAACACTCTGATATACAAAACGCCCCTCACTGTAACACTCTGATATATCACACTCCCCTCACTTAAAACGCTGATATACCCCACACCTCTCACTGTAACACTCTAATATACCCCACACCCCTCACTGTAACACTCTGACCTTTCCCACACCCCTCACTGTTAAACGCTGATATACCCCACAACCCTCACTGTAACACTCTGATATACCCCACACCCCTCACTGTAACACTCTGATTTTTCCCACATCCCTCACTGTAACACTCTGATATATATCACACCCCTCACTGGAACACCCTAATATACACCACGCCCCTCACTGTAACACTCTGATATACCCCACACCTCTCACTGTGACACTCTGATATACACCACATCTCTCACTGTAACACTCTGATATACCCACACCCCTCAATGTAACACGCTGATATACTCCACACCTCTCAATGTAACACTCTGATATACCCCACACCCCTCACTGTAACACTCTGATATACCCCACACCTCTCACTGTAATACTCTGATATACCCCACACCTCTCACTGTAACTCTCTGATATGCCCCACACCCCTCACTGTAACACTCTGTTATAACCCACACCTCTCACTGGAACACACTGATATACCCCACACCTCTCACTGTAACGCTCTGATATACCCCACACCCCTCACAGTAACACTCTGACATACACCACACCGCTCACTGTAACACTCTGATAAACACCACGCCGCTCACTGTAACACTCTGATATACCCCACACCCCTCACTGTAACCCTCTGATATACCCCACACCTGTCACTGTAACACTCTGATACACCCCACACCTCTCAATGTAACACTCTGATATACCCCACACCCCTCACTGTAACACACTGTTATATCCCACACCCCTCACTGTAACACTCTGATATACCCTAAACCTCTCACTCTATCTCGCTGCTGCACCCCACACCTCTCACTGTAACAATCTGATATACCCCACACCTCTCACTGTAACACACTGATATACACCACACCGCTCACTGTAACACTCTGATATACACCACGCCGCTCACTGTAACACACTGATATACCCCACACCCCTCACTGTAACCCTCTGATATACCCCACACCTGTCACTGTAACACTCTGATATACCCTACACCTCTCAATGTAACACTCTGATATACCCCACACCCCTCACTGTAACACACTGATATATCCCACACCCCTCACTGTAACACTCTGATATACCCCACACCTCTCACTGTTACACTCTGATATACCCCACACCCCTAACTGTAACACACTGATATACGCCACACCCCTAACTGTAACACACTGATATACCCCACACCACTCACTGTAACACTCTGATATACCCCACACCCCTCACTGTAACACTCTGATGTACCCCACACCTCTCACTGTGACACTCTGATATACCCCACATCTCTCACTGTAACACTCTGATAAACCCACACCCCTCAATGTAACACGCTGATATACTCCACACCTCTCAATGTAACACTCTGATATACCCCACACCCCTCACTGTAACACTCTGATATACCCCACACCTCTCACTGTCACACTCTGATATACCCCACACCTCTCACTTTAACTCTCTGATATGCCCCACACCCCTCACTGTAACACTCTGATATAACCCACACCTCTCACTGTAACACACTGATATACTCCACACCTCTCACTGTAACGCTCTGATATACCCCACACCCCTCACTTTAACACTCTGATATACCCCACACCCCTCACTGTAACACGCTGATATACTCCACACCCCTCACTGTAATACTCTGATATACCCCACACCCCTCACTGTAACACTCTGATATACCCCACACCTCTCACTGTAACACTCTGATAATCCCCACATCTCTCACTGTAACACTCTGATATACCCCACACCCCTCACTGTAACACGCTGATATACACCACACCTCTCACTGTAACACTCTGATATACCCCACACCCCTCACTGTAACACACTGATATACTGCACACCCCTCACTGTAACACTCTGATATACCCCACACCCCTCACTGTAACACTCTGGTATACACCACCCCCCTCACTGTAACACTCTGTTATAACCCACACCTCTCACTGCAACACACTGATATACCCCACACCTCTCACTGTAACGCTCTGATATACCCCACACCCCTCACAGTAACACTCTGACATACACCACACCGCTCACTGTAACACTCTGATATACAGCACGCCGCTCACTGTAACACTCTGATATACCCCACACCCCTCACTGTAACCCTCTGATATACCCCACACCTGTCACTGTAACACTCTGATACACCCCACACCTCTCAATGTAACACTCTGATATACCCCACACCCCTCACTGTAACACACTGTTATATCCCACACCCCTCACTGTAACAAACTGATATACCCCAAACCTCTCACTCTAACTCGCTGCTACACCCCACACCTCTCACTGTAACAATCTGATATACCCCACTCCTCTCACTGTAACACACTGATATACACCACACCGCTCACTGTAACACTCTGATATACACCACGCCGCTCACTGTAACACTCTGATATACCCCACACCCCTCACTGTAACCCTCTGATATACCCCACACCTGTCACTGTAACACTCTGATATACCCCACACCTCTCAATGTAACACTCTGATATACCCCACACCCCTCACTGTAACACACTGATATATCCCACACCCCTCACTGTAACACTCTGATATACCCCACACCTCTCACTGTTACACTCTGATATACCCCACACCCCTAACTGTAACACACTGATATACGCCACACCCCTAACTGTAACACACTGATATACCCCACACCACTCACTGTAACACTCTGATATACCCCACACCCCTCACTGTAACACTCTGAAATACCCCACACTTCTCACTGTGACACTCTGATATACCCCACATCTCTCACTGTAACACTCTGATATACCCCACAACCCTCAATGTAACAAGCTGATATACTCCACACCTCTCAATGTAACACTCTGATATACCCCACAACCTCACTGTAACACTCTGATATAACCCACACCTCTCACTGTCACACTCTGATATACCCCACACCTCTCACTGCAACTCTCTGATATGCCCCACACCCCTCACTGTAACACTCTGATATAACCCACACCTCTCACTGTAACACACTGATATACTCCACACCTCTCACTGTAACGCTCTGATATACCCCACACCCCTCACTTTAACACTCTGATATACCCCACACCCCTCACTGTAACACGCTGATATACTCCACACCCCTCACTGTAATACTCTGATATACCCCACACCCCTCACTGTAACACTCTGATATACCCCACACCTCTCACTGTAACACTCTGATATACCCCACATCTCTCACTGTAACACTCTGATATACCCCACACCCCTCACTGTAACACGCTGATATACACCACACCTCTCACTGTAACACTCTGATATACCCCACACCCCTCACTGTAACACAGATATACTGCACACCCCTCACTGTAACACTCTGATATACCCCACACCCCTCACTGTAACACTCTGGTATACCCCACACCCCTCACTGTAACACACTGATATACACCACACCTCTCACTGTAACACTCTGATATAGCCAACACCTCTCACTGTAACACTCTGATATACTCCACACCTCTCACTGTAACACTCTGATATACCCCACACCTCTCACTGTAACACTCTGATATACAAAACGCCCCTCACTGTAACACTCTGATATATCACACACTCCTCACTTAAAACGTTGATCTACCCCACACCTCTCACTGTAACACTCTAATATACCCCACACCCCTCACTGTAACACTCTGACTTTTCCCACACCCCTCACTGTTAAACGCTGATATACCCCACACCCCTCACTGTAACACTCTGATATACCCTAAACCTCTCACTCTATCTCGCTGCTGCACCCCACACCTCTCACTGTAACAATCTGATATACCCCACACCTCTCACTGTAACACACTGATATACACCACACCGCTCACTGTAACACTCTGATATACACCACGCCGCTCACTGTAACACACTGATATACCCCACACCCCTCACTGTAACCCTCTGATATACCCCACACCTGTCACTGTAACACTCTGATATACCCTACACCTCTCAATGTAACACTCTGATATACCCCACACCCCTCACTGTAACACACTGATATATCCCACACCCCTCACTGTAACACTCTGATATACCCCACACCTCTCACTGTTACACTCTGATATACCCCACACCCCTAACTGTAACACACTGATATACGCCACACCCCTAACTGTAACACACTGATATACCCCACACCACTCACTGTAACACTCTGATATACCCCACACCCCTCACTGTAACACTCTGATGTACCCCACACCTCTCACTGTGACACTCTGATATACCCCACATCTCTCACTGTAACACTCTGATAAACCCACACCCCTCAATGTAACACGCTGATATACTCCACACCTCTCAATGTAACACTCTGATATACCCCACACCCCTCACTGTAACACTCTGATATACCCCACACCTCTCACTGTCACACTCTGATATACCCCACACCTCTCACTTTAACTCTCTGATATGCCCCACACCCCTCACTGTAACACTCTGATATAACCCACACCTCTCACTGTAACACACTGATATACTCCACACCTCTCACTGTAACGCTCTGATATACCCCACACCCCTCACTTTAACACTCTGATATACCCCACACCCCTCACTGTAACACGCTGATATACTCCACACCCCTCACTGTAATACTCTGATATACCCCACACCCCTCACTGTAACACTCTGATATACCCCACACCTCTCACTGTAACACTCTGATAATCCCCACATCTCTCACTGTAACACTCTGATATACCCCACACCCCTCACTGTAACACGCTGATATACACCACACCTCTCACTGTAACACTCTGATATACCCCACACCCCTCACTGTAACACACTGATATACTGCACACCCCTCACTGTAACACTCTGATATACCCCACACCCCTCACTGTAACACTCTGGTATACACCACCCCCCTCACTGTAACACTCTGTTATAACCCACACCTCTCACTGCAACACACTGATATACCCCACACCTCTCACTGTAACGCTCTGATATACCCCACACCCCTCACAGTAACACTCTGACATACACCACACCGCTCACTGTAACACTCTGATATACAGCACGCCGCTCACTGTAACACTCTGATATACCCCACACCCTCACTGTAACCCTCTGATATACCCCACACCTGTCACTGTAACACTCTGATACACCCCACACCTCTCAATGTAACACTCTGATATACCCCACACCCCTCACTGTAACACACTGTTATATCCCACACCCCTCACTGTAACAAACTGATATACCCCAAACCTCTCACTCTAACTCGCTGCTACACCCCACACCTCTCACTGTAACAATCTGATATACCCCACTCCTCTCACTGTAACACACTGATATACACCACACCGCTCACTGTAACACTCTGATATACACCACGCCGCTCACTGTAACACTCTGATATACCCCACACCCCTCACTGTAACCCTCTGATATACCCCACACCTGTCACTGTAACACTCTGATATACCCCACACCTCTCAATGTAACACTCTGATATACCCCACACCCCTCACTGTAACACACTGATATATCCCACACCCCTCACTGTAACACTCTGATATACCCCACACCTCTCACTGTTACACTCTGATATACCCCACACCCCTAACTGTAACACACTGATATACGCCACACCCCTAACTGTAACACACTGATATACCCCACACCACTCACTGTAACACTCTGATATACCCCACACCCCTCACTGTAACACTCTGAAATACCCCACACTTCTCACTGTGACACTCTGATATACCCCACATCTCTCACTGTAACACTCTGATATACCCCACAACCCTCAATGTAACAAGCTGATATACTCCACACCTCTCAATGTAACACTCTGATATACCCCACAACCTCACTGTAACACTCTGATATAACCCACACCTCTCACTGTCACACTCTGATATACCCCACACCTCTCACTGCAACTCTCTGATATGCCCCACACCCCTCACTGTAACACTCTGATATAACCCACACCTCTCACTGTAACACACTGATATACTCCACACCTCTCACTGTAACGCTCTGATATACCCCACACCCCTCACTTTAACACTCTGATATACCCCACACCCCTCACTGTAACACGCTGATATACTCCACACCCCTCACTGTAATACTCTGATATACCCCACACCCCTCACTGTAACACTCTGATATACCCCACACCTCTCACTGTAACACTCTGATATACCCCACATCTCTCACTGTAACACTCTGATATACCCCACACCCCTCACTGTAACACGCTGATATACACCACACCTCTCACTGTAACACTCTGATATACCCCACACCCCTCACTGTAACACAGATATACTGCACACCCCTCACTGTAACACTCTGATATACCCCACACCCCTCACTGTAACACTCTGGTATACCCCACACCCCTCACTGTAACACACTGATATACACCACACCTCTCACTGTAACACTCTGATATAGCCAACACCTCTCACTGTAACACTCTGATATACTCCACACCTCTCACTGTAACACTCTGATATACCCCACACCTCTCACTGTAACACTCTGATATACAAAACGCCCCTCACTGTAACACTCTGATATATCACACACTCCTCACTTAAAACGTTGATCTACCCCACACCTCTCACTGTAACACTCTAATATACCCCACACCCCTCACTGTAACACTCTGACTTTTCCCACACCCCTCACTGTTAAACGCTGATATACCCCACACCCCTCACTGTAACACTCTGATATACCCCACACCCCTCACTGTAACACTCTGATTTTTCCCACACCCCTCACTGTAACACTCTGATATATATCACACCCCTCACTGGAACACCCTGATATACACCACGCCCCTCACTGTAACACTCTGATATACCCCACACCTCTCACTGTGACACTCTGATATACCCCACATCTCTCACTGTAACACTCTGATATACCCCACACCCCTCAATGCAACACGCTGATATACTCCACACCTCTCAATGTAACACTCTGATATACCTCACACCCCTCACTGTAACACTCTGATATACCCCACACCTCTCACTGTAATACTCTGATATACCCCACACCTCTCACTGTAACTCTCTGATATGCCCCACACCCCTCACTGTAATACTCTGTTATAACCCACACCTCTCACTGTAACACACTGTTATACCCCACACCTCTCACTGTAACACTCTGATATACCCCACACCCCTCACTTTAACACTCTGATATACCCCACACCCCTCACTGTAACACGCTGATATACTCCACACCCCTCACTGTAATACTCTGATATACCCCACACCCCTCACAGTAACACTCGGATATACCCCACACCTCTCACTGTAACACTCTGATATACCCCACATCTCTCACTGTAACACTCTGATATACCCCACACCCCTCACTGTAACACGCTGATATACACCACACCTCTCACTGTAACACTCTGATATACCCCACACCCCTCACTGTAACACACTGATATACTGCACACCCCTCACTGTAACACTCTGATATACCCCACACCCCTCACTGTAACACTCTGATATACACCACGCCCCTCACTGTAACACTCTGATATACCCCACACCTCTCACTGCAACACTCTAATATACCCCACACCTCTCACTGTAACACACTGATATACCCCACACCTCTCACTGTAACACTCTGATATACCCCACACCCCTCACTGTAACACTCTGATATACCCCACACCCCTCACTGTAACACGCTGATATACCCCACACCTCTCACTGTAACACTCTGATATACCCCACACCTCTCACTGTAAAACACTGATATACCCCACACCTCTCACTGTAACACTCTGATATACCCCACACCTCTCACTGTAACACGCTGATATGCCCCACACCTCTCACTGTAACACTCTGATATACACCACGCCCCTCACTGTAACACTCTGATATACCCCACACATCTCACTGTAACACTCTAATATACCCCACACCTCTCAATGTAACACTCTGATATAGCCAACACCTCTCACTGTAACACTCTGATATACTCCACACCTCTCACTGTAACACGCTGATATACCCCACACCTCTCACTGTAACACGCTGATATACCCCACACCTCTCACTGTAACACACTGATATACCCCACACCTCTCACTGTAACACTCTGATATACCCCACACCTCTCACTGTAACACGCTGATATGCCCCACACCTCTCACTGTAACACTCTGATATACACCACGCCCCTCACTGTAACACTCTGATATACCCCACACCTCTCACTGTAACACTCTGATATAGCCAACACCTCTCACTGTAACACTCTGATATACTCCACACCTCTCACTGTAACACGCTGATATACCCCACACCTCTCAATGTAACACGCTGATATGCCCCACACCTCTCACTGTAACATACTGATGTACCCACACCTCTCACTGTAACACTCTGATATACACCACACCTCTCACTGTAACACGCTGATAGACCCCACACCCCTCACAGTAACACTCTGAAATACCCCACACCCCTCACTGTAACACTCTGATATACCCCACACCCCTCACTGTAACACTCTGATATACCCCACACTTCTCACTGTAACACGCTGATATGCACCACACTCCTCACTGTAACACTCTGATATACCACACACCTCTCACTGTAACACTCTGATATACCCCACGCCCCTCACTGTAACACGCTGATATACCCCACACCCCTCACTGTAACACTCTGATATACCCCACACCTCTCACTGTAACACTCTGATATACCCCACACCTCTCACTGTAACACTCTGATATACCCCACACCTCTCAATGTAACACACTGTTATACCCCACAACCCACACGGTAACACACTGATATACCCCACACCCCTCACTGTAACAATCTGATACACCCCACAACCCTCACTGTAACACGCTGATATATCCCACACCCCTCACTGTAACACTCTGATATACCCCACACCTCTCACTGTAACACGCTGATATACCCCACACCCCTCACTGTAACACTCTGATATACACCACGCCCCTCACTGTAACACTCTGATATACCCCACACCGCTCACTGTAACACTCTGATGTACCCCACCCCTCTCACTGTAACACTCTGATATACCCCACACCTCTCACTGTAACACTCTGATATACCCCACACCTCTCAATGTAACACACTGTTATACCCCACACCCCTCACGGTAACACACTGATATACCCCACACCCCTCACTGTAACAATCTGATACACCCCACTACCCTCACTGTAACACTCTGATATACCCCACACCTCTCACTGTAACACTCTAATATACCCCACACCTCTCACTGTAACACACTGATATACCCCACACCTCTCACTGTAACACTCTGATATACCCCACACCCCTCACTGTAACACTCTGATATACCCCACACCCCTCACTGTAACACGCTGATATACCCCACACCTCTCACTGTAACACTCTGATATACCCCACACCTCTCACTGTAACACACTGATATAGCCCACACCTCTCACTGTAACACTCTGATATACCCCACACCTCTCACTGTAACACGCTGATATGCCCCACACCTCTCACTGTAACACTCTGATATACATCTCGCCCCTCACTGTAACACTCTGATATACCCCACACATCTCACTGTAACACTCGAATATACCCCACACCTCTCAATGTAACACTCTGATAGAGCCAACACCTCTCACTGTAACACTCTGATATACTCCACACCTCTCACTGTAACACGCTGATATACCCCACACCTCTCACTGTAACACGCTGATATACCCCACACCTCTCACTGTAACACACTGATATACCCCACACCTCTCACTGTAACACTCTGATATACCCCACACCTCTCACTGTAACACGCTGATATGCCCCACACCTCTCACTGTAACACTCTGATATACACCACGCCCCTCACTGTAACACTCTGATATACCCCACACCTCTCACTGTAACACTCTAATATACCCCACACCTCTCACTGTAACACTCTGATATAGCCAACACCTCTCACTGTAACACTCTGATATACTCCACACTTCTCACTGTAACACGCTGATATACCCCACACCTCTCACTGTAACACGCTGATATACCCCACACCTCTCACTGTAACACACTGATGTACCCACACCTCTCACTGTAACACTCTGATAGACACCACACCTCTCACTGTAACACGCTGATAGACCACACACCCCTCACAGTAACACTCTGAAATACCCCACACCCCTCACTGTAACACTCTGATATACCCCACACCCCTCACTGTAACCCTCTGATATACCCCACACCTGTCACTGTAACACTCTGATATACCCCACACCTCTCAATGTAACACTCTGATATACCCCACACCCCTCACTGTAACACACTGATATATCCCACACCCCTCACTGTAACACTCTGATATACCCCACACCCCTCACTGTAACACTCTGATATACCCCACACCTCTCACTGTGACACTCTGATATACCCCACATCTCTCACTGTAACACTCTGATATACCCCACACCCCTCAATGTAACACGCTGATATACTCCACACCTCTCAATGTAACACTCTGATATACCCCACACCCCTCACTGTAACACTCTGATATACCCCACACCTCTCACTGTCACACTCTGATATACCCCACACCTCTCACTTTAACTCTCTGATATGCCCCACACCCCTCACTGTAACACTTTGATATAACCCACACCTCTCACTGTAACACACTGATATACTCCACACCTCTCACTGTAACGCTCTGATATACCCCACACCCCTCACTTTAACACTCTGATATACCCCACACCCCTCACTGTAACACGCTGATATACTCCACACCCCTCACTGTAATACTCTGATATACCCCACACCCCTCACTGTAACACTCTGATATACCCCACACCTCTCACTGTAACACTCTGATATACCCCACATCTCTCACTGTAACACTCTGATATACCCCACACCCCTCACTGTAACACGCTGATATACACCACACCTCTCACTGTAACACTCTGATATACCCCACACCCCTCACTGTAACACACTGATATACTGCACACCCCTCACTGTAACACTCTGATATACCCCACACCCCTCACTGTAACACTCTGGTATACACCACCCCCCTCACTGTAACACTCTGATATACACCACACCTCTCACTGTAACACTCTGATATAGCCAACACCTCTCACTGTAACACTCTGATATACTCCACACCTCTCACTGTAACACTCTGATATACCCCACACCTCTCACTGTAACCCTCTGATATACAAAACGCCCCTCACTGTAACACTCTGATATATCACACACCCCTCACTTAAAACGCTGATATACCCCACACCTCTCACTGTAACACTCTAATATACCCCACACCCCTCACTGTAACACTCTGACTTTTCCCACACCCCTCACTGTTAAACGCTGATATACCCCACACCCCTCACTGTAACACTCTGATTTTTCCCACACCCCTCACTGTAACACTCTGATATATACATAGATACATAGATACATAGAAGATAGGAGCAGGAGTAGGCCATTCGGCCCTTCGTGCCTGCTCCGCCATTTAATGAGATCATGGCTGATCCTTTAATTCAGTATCCCGTCCCCGCCTTCTCTCCGTAACCCTTAACCCCTTTTGCCCGTAGAAATATATCTAATTCCCTCTTAAATATATTTAATGAGCTGGCGTACACTGCCCTCTGTGGCAATGAGTTCCACAGGTTCACCACTCTCTGAGTGAAGAAATTCCCCCTCATCTCTGTCCTAAATGGTTTAGCCCTTATCCTTAAATTATGTCCTCTAGTTCTGTTCTCACCCGCCAAGGGAAACATTCCTTCTGCATCCAGTCTGTCTAGACCTGTCAGAATTTTATACACTTCTATGAGGTCCCCTCTCAATCTTCTAAACTCCAGTGTGTACATCCCTAAACTACATAGTCTCTCCTCATAGGTCATTCCCGCCATTCCTGGTATCAGCCTGGTGAATCGCCGCTGCACCCCCTCCATGGCAAGAACATCCTTCCTCAGATGAGGCGACCAAAACTGTACACAGTACTCGAGGTGTGGTCTCACCAGTGCCCTGTACAGCTGCAGCAAGGTATCCCTGTTCCTGTATTCTAACCCTTTTGCTATGAAGGCCAGCATACCGTTTGCCTTCTTGACCGCCTGTTGCACCTGCATGCTCGCCTTCAGTGACTGGTGTACAAGAACACCCAGGTCTCTCTGTACTTCCCCCTCTCCCAATCTATTGCCATTTAAATAATAATTTGCCCTCCCGTTCCTGCACCCAAGGTGGATAACTTCGCACTTGTCCACATTATAGTGCATCTGCCATTTATCCGCCCAATCGCCCAGTCTGTCCAAATCGCTCTGGAGCTTCCTGGTCTCTTCCTCTGAGCCCACCCCACCTCCTAGTTTAGTGTCGTCTGCAAATTTGGAAATGCTGCATCCGACTCCCTGATCCAGGTCATTAATGTAAATTGTGAACAGCTGGGGGCCCAGGACAGATCCCTGTGGTACCCCACTTGTTACTGCCTGCCATTCAGAAAATGAGCCGTTTATTCCAACTCTCTGTTTTCTATCTGACAGCCAGTTCCCTATCCACGCCAAAACTTTCCCCTTTATCCCATGAGCCTCAATTTTCCATGCTAATCTTTTATGTGGGACCTTATCGAAGGCCTTTTGGAAGTCCAGGTACACCACATCTACTGGCTCTCCCCCATCTATTCTACCAGTTACTCCCTCAAAAAATTCCAATAGATTAGTCAAGCACGATTTACCCTTTGTAAATCCATGTTGACTCTGTCCTATCCTGTCCCCATTTGCTAAGTGCTCCGCTATTTCATCCTTAATGATGGACTCCAGCATTTTGCCCACAACTGATGTAAGGCTTACAGGTCTGTAATTACCTGTTTTTTCCCTACCCCCCTTTTTGAATAGTGGGGTAACGTTAGCTACCCTCCAATCCATCGGCACTGTTCCCGAGTCTAATGAATTCTGAAAAATCATCCTTAGTGCATCCGCTATCTCTAGGGCCACCTCCTTCAGTACCCTAGGATGCATGTTATCAGGCATGTTATCAGGCCCTGGGGATTTGTCCACCTTCAATCCCTTTAGCTTCCTTAACACCATATCCTTAGAGATATTGATTTGCGTCAGTTCCTCCTTTGCCAATGTCCCTATTTTTCCCGATATCCCAGGGAGGTTTTTTGTGTCTTCCTTCACACCCCTCACTGGAACACCCTGATATACACCACGCCCCTCACTGTAACACTCTGATATACCCCACACCTCTCACTGTGACACTCTGATATACCCCACATCTCTCACTGTAACACTCTGATATACCCCACACCCCTCAATGTAACACGCTGATATACTCCACACCTCTCAATGTAACACTCTGATATACCCCACACCCCTCACTGTAACACTCTGATATACCCCACACCTCTCACTGTAATACTCTGATATACCCCACACCTCTCACTGTAACTCTCTGATATGCCCCACACCCCTCACTGTAACACTCTGTTATAACCCACACCTCTCACTGTAACACACTGTTATACCCCACACATCTCACTGTAACGCTCTGATATACCCCACACCCCTCACTTTAACACTCTGATATACCCCACACCCCTCACTGTAACACGCTGATATACTCCACACCCCTCACTGTAATACTCTGATATACCCCACACCCCTCACAGTAACACTCGGATATACCCCACACCTCTCACTGTAACACTCTGATATACCCCACATCTCTCACTGTAACACTCTGATATACCCCACACCCCTCACTGTAACACGCTGATATACACCACACCTCTCACTGTAACACTCTGATATACCCCACACCCCTCACTGTAACACACTGATATACTGCACACCCCTCACTGTAACACTCTGATATACCCCACACCCCTCACTGTAACACTCTGATATACACCACGCCCCTCACTGTAACACTCTGATATACCCCACACCTCTCACTGTAACACTCTAATATACCCCACACCTCTCACTGTAACACACTGATATACCCCACACCTCTCACTGTAACACTCTGATATACCCCACACCCCTCACTGTAACACTCTGATATACCCCACACCCCTCACTGTAACACGCTGATATACCCCACACCTCTCACTGTAACACTCTGATATACCCCACACCTCTCACTGTAACACACTGATATACCCCACACCTCTCACTGTAACACTCTGATATACCCCACACCTCTCACTGTAACACGCTGATATGCCCCACACCTCTCACTGTTACACTCTGATATACCCCACGCCCCTCACTGTAACACTCTGATATACCCCACACATCTCACTGTAACACTCTAATATACCCCACACCTCTCAATGTAACACTCTGATATAGCCAACACCTCTCACTGTAACACTCTGATATACTCCACACCTCTCACTGTAACACGCTGATATACCCCACACCTCTCACTGTAACACGCTGATATACCCCACACCTCTCACTGTAACACACTGATATACCCCACACCTCTCACTGTAACACTCTGATATACCCCACACCTCTCACTGTAACACGCTGATATGCCCCACACCTCTCACTGTAACACTCTGATATACACCACGCCCCTCACTGCAACACTCTGATATACCCCACACCTCTCACTGTAACACTCTAATATACCCCACACCTCTCACTGTAACACTCTGATTTAGCCAACACCTCTCACTGAAACACTCTGATATACTCCACACCTCTCACTGTAACACGCTGTTATACCCCACACCTCTCAATGTAACACGCTGATATGCCCCACACCTCTCACTGTAACATACTGATGTACCCACACCTCTCACTGTAACACTCTGATATACACCACACCTCTCACTGTAACACGCTGATAGACCCCACACCCCTCACAGTAACACTCTGAAATACCCCACACCCCTCACTGTAACACTCTGATATACCCCACACCCCTCATTGTAACACTCTGATATACCCCACACTTCTCACTGTAACACGCTGATATGCACCACACTCCTCACTGTAACACTCTGATATACCCCACACCTCTCACTGTAACACTCTGATATACCCCACGCCCCTCACTGTAACACGCTGATATACCCCACACCCCTCACTGTAACACTCTGATATACCCCACACCTCTCACTGTAACACTCTGATATACCCCACACCTCTCACTGTAACACTCTGATATACCCCACACCTCTCAATGTAACACACTGTTATACCCCACAACCCTCACGGTAACACACTGATATACCCCACACCCCTCACTGTAACAACCTGATACACCCCACAACCCTCACTGTAACACGCTGATGTACCACACACCCCTCACTGTAACACTCTGATATACCCCACACCTCTCACTGTAACACGCTGATATACCCCACACCCCTCACTGTAACACTCTGATATACACCACGCCCCTCACTGTAACACTCTGATATACCCCACACCCCTCACTGTAACACTCTGATATACCCCACACCTCTCACTGTAACACTCTGATATACCCCACACCTCTCACTGTAACACTCTGATATACCCCACACCTCTCAATGTAACACACTGTTATACCCCACAACCCTCACGGTAACACACTGATATACCCCACACCCCTCACTGTAACAATCTGATACACCCGACTACCCTCACTGTAACACTCTGATATACCCCACACCTCTCACTGGAACACTCTAATATACCCCACACCTCTCACTGTAACACACTGATATACCCCACACCTCTCACTGTAACACTCTGATATACCCCACACCCCTCACTGTAACACTCTGATATACCCCACACCCCTCACTGTAACACGCTGATATACCCCACACCTCTCACTGTAACACTCTGATATACCCCACACCTCTCACTGTAACACACTGATATAGCCCACACCTCTCACTGTAACACTCTGATATACCCCACACCTCTCACTGTAACACGCTGATATGCCCCACACCTCTCACTGTAACACTCTGATATACACCACGCCCCTCACTGTAACACTCTGATATACCCCACACATCTCACTGTAACACTCTAATATACCCCACACCTCTCAATGTAACACTCTGATATAGCCAACACCTCTCACTGTAATACTCTGATATACTCCACACCTCTCACTGTAACACGCTGATATACCCCACACCTCTCACTGTAACACGCTGATATACCCCACACCTCTCACTGTAACACACTGATATACCCCACACCTCTCACTGTAACACTCTGATATACCCCACACCTCTCACTGTAACACGCTGATATGCCCCACACCTCTCACTGTAACACTCTGATATACACCACGCCCCTCACTGTAACACTCTGATATACCCCACACCTCTCACTGTAACACTCTAATATACCCCACACCTCTCACTGTAACACTCTGATATAGCCAACACCTCTCACTGTAACACTCTGATATACTCCACACTTCTCACTGTAACACGCTGATATACCCCACACCTTTCACTGTAACACGCTGATATACCCCACACCTCTCACTGTAACACACTGATGTACCCACCCCTCTCACTGTAACACTCTGATAGACACCACACCTCTCACTGTAACACGCTGATAGACCCCACACCCCTCACAGTAACACTCTGAAATACCCCACACCCCTCACTGTAACACTCTGATATACCCCACACCCCTCACTGTAACACTCTGAAATACCCCACACTTCTCACTGTAACACGCTGATTTGCACCACACTCCTCACTGTAACACTCTGATATACCCCACACCTCTCACTGTAACACTCTGATATACCCCACGCCCCTCACTGTAACACGCTGATATACCCCACACCCCTCACTGTAACACTCTGATATAGCCCACACCTCTCACTGTAACACTCTGATATACCCCACACCTCTCAATGTATCACACTGTTATACCCCACACCCCTCACGGTAACACACTGATATACCCCACACCCCTCACTGTAACAATCTGATAGACCCCACAACCCTCACTGTAACACTCTGATATACCCTACACCTCTCACTGTAACACTCTAATATACCCCACACCTCTTACTGTAACACACTGATATACCCCACACCTCTCACTGTAACACTCTGATATACCCCACACCCCTCACTGTAACACTCTGATATACCCCACACCCCTCACTGTAACACGCTGATATACCCCACACCTCTCACTGTAACACTCTGATATACCCCACACCTCTCACTGTAACACTCTGATATACCCCACACATCTCACTGTAACACTCTAATATACCCCACACCTCTCAATGTAACACTCTGATATAGCCAACACCTCTCACTGTAACACTCTGATATACACCACACCTCTCACTGTAACACGCTGATATACCCCACACCTCTCACTGTAACACGCTGATATACCCCACACCTCTCACTGTAACACACTGATATACCCCACACCTCTCACTGTAACACTCTGATATACCCCACAACTCTCACTGTAACACGCTGATAGACCCCACACCCCTCACAGTAACACTCTGAAATACCCCACACCCCTCACTGTAACACTCTGATATACCCCACACCACTCACTGTAACACTCTGATATACCCCACACTTCTCACTGTAACACGCTGTTATGCACCACACTCCTCACTGTAACACTCTGATATACCCCACACCTCTCACTGTAACACTCTGATATACCCCACGCCCCTCACTGTAACACGCTGATATACCCCACACCCCTCACTGTAACACTCTGATATACCCCACACCTCTCACTGTAACACTCTGATATACCCCACACCTCTCACTGTAACACTCTGATATACCCCACACCTCTCAATGTAACACACTGTTATACCCCACACCCCTCACGGTAACACACTGATATACCCCACACCCCTCACTGTAACAATCTGATACAGCCCACAACCCTCACTGTAACACGCTGATATACCCCACAACCCTCACTGTAACACTCTGATATACCCCACACCTCTCACTGTAACACGCTTATATACCCCACACCCCTCACTGTAACACTCTGATATGCACCACGCCCCTCACTGTAACACTCTGATATACCCCAAACCTCTCACTCTAACTCGCTGCTATACCCCACACCTCTCACTGTAACAATCTGATATACCCCACACCCCTCACTGTAACACTCTGATATACACCACGCCCCTCACTGTAACACTCTGATATACCCCACACCTCTCACTGTAACACTCTAACATACCCCACACCTCTCACTGTAACACTCTGATATAGCCAACACCTCTCACTGTAACACTCTGATATACTCCACACCTCTCACTGTAACACTCTGATATACCCCACACCTCTCACTGTAACACTCTGATATACAAAACGCCCCTCACTGTAACACTCTGATATATCACACACCCCTCACTTAAAACGCTGATATACTCCACACCTCTCACTGTAACACTCTAATATACCCCACATCCCTCACTGTAACACTCTGACTTTTCCCACACCCCTCACTGTTAAACGCTGATATACCCCACACCCCTCACTGTAACACTCTGATATACCCCACACCCCTCTCTGTAACACTCTGATTTTTCCCACACCCCTCACTGTAACACTCTGATGTATATCACACCCCTCACTGGAACACTCTGATATACACCACGCCGCTCACTGTAACACGCTGATAGACCCCACACCTCTCACTGGAACACTCTGATATACCCCACACCACTCATTGTAACAAGCTGATATATCCCACACCTTTCACTGTAACACTCTGATAAAAACCACACCTCTCACTGTAACTCTCTGACTTTTCCGACACCCCTCACTGTAACACGCTGATATACCCCACACCTCTCACTGTAACACTCTAATATACCCCACACCTCTCACTGTAACACTCTGATATAGCCAACACCTCTCACTGTAACACTCTGATATACACCACGCCCCTCACTGTAACACACTGATATATCACACACACCTCACTTAAAAAGCTGATATACCCCACACCTCTCACTGTAACACTCTGATATACCCCACGCCCCTCACTGTAACACTCTGACTTTTCCCACACCCCTCACTGTAACACTCTGATATATCCCACACCTCTCACTGGAACACTCTGATATACCCCACACCCCTCACTGTAACACGCTGATATATCCCACACCTCTCACTGTAACACTCTGATATATACCACACCTCTTACTGAAACACTCTGATATACCCCACACCCCTCACTGTAACACTCTGATATACCCCACTCCTCTCACTGTAACACGCTAATATACCCCACACCTCTCACTGTAAAACTCTGATATACCCCACACCTCTCACTGTAACACTCTGATATACCCCACACCCCTCACTGTAACACGCTGATATACCCCACACCCCTCACTGTAACACTCTGATATACTCCACACCCCTCACTGTAACACGCTGATATACCCCACTCCTTTACTGTAACACTCTGATATACCCCACACCTCTCACTGTAACACACTGATATACCCCACGCCTCTCACTGTAACACTCTGATATACCCCACACCTCTCACTGTAACACGCTGATATGCCCCACACCTCTCACTGTAACACTCTGATATACACCACGCCCCTCACTGTAACACTCTGATATACCCCACACCTCTCACTGGAACACTCTAATATACCCCACACCTCTCACTGTAACACTCTGATGTAGCCAACACCTCTCACTGTAACACTCTGATATACTCCACACCTCTCACTGTAACACGCTGATATACCCCACACCTCTCACTGTAACACGCTGATATACCCCACACCTCTCACTGTAACACACTGATGTACCCACACCTCTCACTGTTACACTCTGATATACACCACACCTCTCACTGTAACACGCTGATAGACCCCACACCCCTCACAGTAACACTCTGATATACCCCACACATCTCACTGTAACACTCTAATATACCCCACACCTCTCAATGTAACACTCTGATATAGCCAGCACCTCTCACTGTAACACTCTGATATACTCCACACCTCTCACTGTAACACGCTGATATACCCCACACCTCTCACTGTAACACGCTGATATGCACCACACCTCTCACTGTAACACACTGATATACCCCACACCTCTCACTGTAACACTCTGATATACCCCACACCTCTCACTGTAACACGCTGATATGCCCCACACCTCTCACTGTAACACACTGATATACCCCACACCTCTCACTGTAACACTCTGATATACCCCACACCTCTCACTGTAACACGCTGATATACCCCACACCTCTCACTGTAACACACTGATGTACCCACACCTCTCACTGTAACACTCTGATAGACACCACACCTCTCACTGTATCACGCTGATAGACCCCACACCCCTCACAGTAACACTCTGAAATACCCCACACCCCTCACTGTAACACTCTGATATACGCCACACCCCTCACTGTAACACTCTGATATACCCCACACTTCTCACTGTAACACGCTGATATGCACCACACTCCTCACTGTAACACTCTGATATACCCCACACCTCTCACTGTAACACTCTGATATACCCCACGCCCCTCACTGTAACACTCTGATATACACCACGCCCCTCACTGTAACACTCTGATATACCCCACACATCTCACTGTCACACTCTAATATACCCCACACCTCTCAATGTAACACTCTGATATAGCCAACACCTCTCACTGTAACACTCTGATATACTCCACACCTCTCACTATAACACGCTGATATACCCCACACCTCTCACTGTAACACGCTGATATACCCCACACCTCTCACTGTAACACACTGATAAACCCCACACCTCTCACTGAAACACTCTGATATACCCCACACCTCTCACTGTAACACGCTGATATGCCCCACACCTCTCAATGTAACACTCTGATATACACCACGCCCCTCACTGTAACACTCTGATATACCCCACACATCTCACTGTAACACTCTATTATACCCCACACCTCTCAATGTAACACTCTGATATAGCCAACACCTCTCACTGTAACACTCTGATATACTCCACACCTCTCACTGTAACACGCTGATATACCCCACACCTCTCACTGTAACACGCTGATATACCCCACACCTCTCACTGTAACACACTGATATACCCCACACCTCCCACTGTAACACTCTGATATACCCCACACCTCTCACTGTAACACGCTGATATGCCCCACACCCCTCATTGTAACACACTGATATACCCCACACCTCTCACTGTAACACGCTGATATACCCCACACCCCTCACTGAAACACTCTGATATACACCACGCCCCTCACTGTAACACTCTGATATACCCCAAACCTCTCACTCTAACTCGCTGCTATAACCCGCACCACTCACTGTAACAATCTGATATACCCCACACCCCTCACTGTAACACTCTGATATACACCACGCCCCTCACTGTAACACTCTGATATACCCCACACCTCTCACTGTAACACTCTAACATACCCCACACCTCTCACTGTAACTCTCTGATATAGCCAACACATCTCACTGTAACACTCTGATATACTCCACACCTCTCACTGTAACTCTCTGATATACCCCACACCTCTCACTGTAACACTCTGATATACAAAACGCCCCTCACTGTAACACTCTGATATATCACACACCCCTCACTTAAAAAGCTGATATACTCCACACCTCTCACTGTAACACTCTAATATACCCCACACCCCTCACTGTAACACTCTGACTTTTCCCACACCCCTCACTGTTAAACGCTGATATACCCCACACTCCTCACTGTAACACTCTGATATACCCCACACCCCTCACTGTAAAACTCTGATATATATCACACCCCTCACTGGAACACTCTGATATACACCACGCCCCTCACTGTAACACGCTGATATACCCCACACCTCTCACTGGAACACTCTGATATACCCCACACCCCTCATTGTAACAAGCTGATATATCCCACACCTCTCACTGTAACACTCTGATAAAAACCACACCTCTCACTGTAACTCTCTGACTTTTCCGACACCCCTCACTGTAACACGCTGATATACCCCACACCTCTCACTGTAACACTCTGATATACACCACGCCCCTCACTGGAACACTCTAATATACCCCACACCCCTCACTGAAACACTCTGATATGACCCACACCCCTCACTGTAACACTCTGATATACCCCACACCTCTCACTGTAACACTCTAATATACCCCACACCTCTCACTGTAACACTCTGATATAGCCAACACCTCTCACTGTAACACTCTGATATACCCCACACCTCTCACTGTAACACTCTGATATACACCACGCCCCTCACTGTAACACTCTGATATATCACACACACCTCACTTAAAACGCTGATTTCCCCCACACCTCCCACTGTAACACTCTGATATACCCCACGCCCCTCACTGTAACACTCTGACTTTTCCACACCCCTCACTGTAACACTCTGATATATCCCACACCTCTCACTGGAACACTCTGATATACCCCACACCCCTCACTGTAACACGCTGATATATCCCACACCTCTCACTGTAACACTCTGATATATACCACACCTCTCACTGAAACACTCTGATATACCCCACACCCCTCACTGTAACACTCTGATATACCCCACTCCTCTCACTGTAACACGCTAATATACCCCACACCTCTCACTGTAAAACTCTGATATACCCCACACCTCTCACTGTAACACTCTGATATACCCCACACCGCTCACTGTACCACGCTGATATACCCCACACCCCTCACTGTAACACTCTGATATACCCCACACCCCTCACTGTAACACGCTGATATACCCCACTCCTTTACTGTAACACTCTGATATACCCCACACCTCTCACTGTAACACACTGATATACCCCACGCCTCTCACTGTAACACTCTGATATACCCCACACCTCTCACTGTAACACGCTGATATGCCCCACACCTCTCACTGTAACACTCTGATATGCACCACGCCCCTCACTGTAACACTCTGATATACCCCACACCTCTCACTGTAACACTCTAATATACCCCACACCTCTCACTGTAACACTCTGAGAAAGCCAAAACCTCTCACTGTAACACTCTGATATACTCCACACCTCTCACTGTAACACGCTGATATACCCCACACCTCTCACTGTAACACGCTGATATACCCCACACCTCTCACTGTAACACACTGATGTACCCACACCTCTCACTGTAACACTCTGATATACACCACACCTCTCACTGTAACACGCTGATAGACCCCACACCCCTCACAGTAACACTCTGATATACCCCACACATCTCACTGTAACACTCTAATATACCCCACACCTCTCAATGTAACACTCTGATATAGCCAACACCTCTCACTGTAACACTCTGATATACTCCACACCTCTCACTGTAACACGCTGATATACCCCACACCTCTCACTGTAACACGCTGATATACCCCACACCTCTCACTGTAACACACTGATATACCCCACACCTCTCACTGTAACACTCTGATATACCCCACACCTCTCACTGTAACACGCTGATATGCCCCACACCTCTCACTGTAACACTCTGATATACACCACGCCCCTCACTGTAACACTCTGATATACCACACACCTCTCACTGCAACACTCTAATATACCCCACACCTCTCACTGTAACACTCTGATATAGCCAACACCTCTCACTGTAACACTCTGATATACTCCACACCTCTCACTGTAACACGCTGATATACCCCACACCTCTCACTGTAACACGTTGATATACCCCACACCTCTCACTGTAACACACTGATGTACCCACACCTCTCACTGTGACACTCTGATAGACACCACACCTCTCACTGTAACACGCTGATAGACCCCACACCCCTCACAGTAACACTCTGAAATACCCCACACCCCTCACTGTAACACTCTGATATACGCCACACCCCTCACTGTAACACTCTGATATACGCCACACCCCTCACTGTAACACTCTGATATACCCCACAATTCTCAATGTAACACGCTGATATGCACCACACTCCTCACTGTAACACTCTGATATACCCCACACCTCTCACTGTAACACTCTGATATACCCCACGCCCCTCACTGTAACACGCTGATTTACCCCACACCCCTCACTGTAACACTCTGATATAGCCCACACCTCTCACTGTAACACTCTGATATACC
Organism: Somniosus microcephalus; assembly: GCF_052327205.1. Classification (NCBI taxonomy): domain Eukaryota; kingdom Metazoa; phylum Chordata; class Chondrichthyes; order Squaliformes; family Somniosidae; genus Somniosus; species Somniosus microcephalus. The sequence continues at coordinate 48,765,766 of NW_028225181.1, read as the reverse complement.
CCACACCTCTCAATGTATCACACTGTTATACCCCACACCCCTCACGATAACACACTGATATACCCCACACCCCTCACTGTAACAATCTGATACACCCCACAACCCTCACTGTAACACTCTGATATACCCCACACCTCTCACTGTAACACTCTAATATACCCCACACCTCTCACTGTAACACACTGATATACCCCACACCTCTAACTGTAACACTCTGATATACCCCACACCCCTCACTGTAACACTCTGATATACCCCACACCCCTCACTGTAACACGCTGATATACCCCACACCTCTCACTGTAACACTCTGATATACCCCACACCTCTCACTGTAACACACTGAAAAAGCCCACACCTCTCACTGTAACACTCTGATATACCCCACACCTCTCACTGTAACACGCTGATATGCCCCACACCTCTCACTGTAACACTCTGATATACACCACGCCCCTCACTGTGACACTCTGATATACCCCACACATCTCACTGTAACACTCTAATATACCCCACACCTCTCAATGTAACACTCTGATATAGCCAACACCTCTCACTGTAACACTCTGATATACTCCACACCTCTCACTGTAACACGCTGATATACCCCACACCTCTCACTGTAACACGCTGATATCCCCCACACCTCTCACTGTAACACACTGATATACCCCACACCTCTCACTGTAACACTCTGATATACCCCACACCTCTCACTGTAACACGCTGATATGCCCCACACCTCTCACTGTAACACTCTGATATACACCACGCCCCTCACTGTAACACTCTGATATACCCCACACCTCTCACTGTAACACTCTAATATACCCCACACCTCTCACTGTAACACTCTGATATAGCCAACACCTCTCACTGTAACACTCTGATGTACTCCACACCTCTCACTGTAACACGCTGATATACCCCACACCTCTCACTGTAACACGCTGATATACCCCACACCTCTCACTGTAACACACTGATGTACCCAAACCTCTCACTGTAACACTCTGATATACACCACACCTCTCACTGTAACACGCTGATAGACCCCACACCCCTCACAGTAACACTCTGAAATACCCCACACCCCTCACTGTAACACTCTGATATACCCCACACCCCTCACTGTAAAACTCTGATATACCCCACACTTCTCACTGTAACACGCTGTTATGCACCACACTCCTCACTGTAACACTCTGATATACCCCACACCTCTCACTGTAACACTCTGATATACCCCACACCTCTCACTGTAACACTCTGATATACCCCACTCCCCTCACTGTAACACGCTGATATACCCCACACCCCTCACTGTAACACTCTGATATACCCCACACCTCTCACTGTAACACTCTGATACACCCCACACCTCTCACTGTAACACTCTGATATACCCCACACCTCTCAATGTAACACACTGTTATACCCCACACCCCTCACGGTAACACACTGATATACCCCACACCCCTCATTGTAACAATCCGATACACCCCACAACCATCACTATAACACGCTGATATACCCCAAACCCCTCACTGTAACACTCTGATATACCCCACACCTCTCACTGTAACACGCTGATATACCCCACACCCCTCACTGTAACACTCTGATATACACCACGCCCCTCACTGTAACACTCTGATATACCCCAAACCTCTCACTCTAACTCGCTGCTATACCCCACACCTCTCACTGTAACAATCTGATATACCCCACACCCCTCACTGTAACACACTGATATACACCACGCCCCTCACTGTAACACTCTGACTTTTCCCACACCCCTCACTGTAACACTCTGATATATCCCACACCTCTCACTGGAACACTCTGATATACCCCACACCCCTCACTGCAACACGCTGATATATCCCACACCGCTCACTGTAACACTCTGATATATACCACACCTCTCACTGAAACACTCTGATATACCCCACACCCCTCACTGTAACACTCTGATATACCCCACTCCTCTCACTGTAACACGCTAATATACCCCGCACCTCTCACTGTAAAACTCTGATATACCCCACACCCCTCACTGTAACACGCTGATATACCCCACACCCCTCACTGTAACACTCTGATATACCCCACACCCCTCACTGTAACACGCTGATATACCCCACTCCTTTACTGTAACACTCTGATATACCCCACACCTCTCACTGTAACACACTGATATACCCCACGCCTCTC